>NW_008358774.1:10570791-10586691 GCF_000622305.1 Nannospalax galili | reverse complement strand
TTTTTGGCTTTCTGAGGCAGGGTCTCCCTGTAGCCCCAGCTGGACTGTAACTATGTAGACCAGGCTGGCCTCGAACTCACAAAGATCCGCCTGCCTCTGCCTCTGCCTCCCGAGTGCTGGGATTAAAGGCGTGTGCCACCATGCCCGGCTATGGTAGGTTCATATTTAAGAGTTCTCCACACTGTTCTCCATAGGAGATGCACGAGTTTGCAATCCCACCAAAAGTGAGTGCTCCCCTTTCTCCACATCCTTGCCAGCATTTGGTATCATTTGTTCTCTTGATCCTAGCCAGCTGGATTGGGGTAAGGTGAAACCATAGGGTGGTTTTAATTTGCATCAATGTTGAACAGTTTTTGAGATATTTCTTAGCCATCTTTATCTCTTCCTTTGATAAATCTGTTCAGATCTTTAGCCCATCTTTTAAGTGTCTGAAAACAAATCCTGACTCCACCACTGTCAAGTCCAGCCTTGGCAGACAAAAGAAAAATGAGGAGCAACCCAATAGAAGGATGCTTTTGGAAGCTCTCATCAAGAAATTCCAATGGACTTTGATAGGAACATTTGAAATATGCCTTATTCTGACTTTTTTCTGGTTCCCTGTCTAGAACTTGTAATGCTAACTACTTTTGCCTTTACTTCTCCTTCACATCTCCTATTCATGATTCAAGGACTTTCTTTTCCCCTTAGAGACAAGAGTTATGCAATTTGGGTGTCTTTTAGATAGACCCACTGAAGGGGTACTCCAGTTGCCACACCCTGCATCCTTGTTCAGCATGGAAGAAGCCAGAGCGGCCTGTGTCTCAATTCCTTATTGGCAATTTGGGTAACCTCTTCAGAGGATGGTGTGATAAGATTACAAGGTGGGAATTGGCTAGGCAGTTAGGATTAAAAAAAACCCCAAAGAAAAGTAGCCAGTTTCTTGGCTAAAAGTCAAAATGTCCTTGGGCCTCTTTGGAACATACTCTGTTCCAAAGGCCAAAAATGTCAAAAGTATTTGGGGGCACTTATCTAATCCCTAAAAGATTTTAGGGTTACCTCTTCATGGTGGGGGGGAATGTTAGAGTAGCAGAAAGCCCCAAAAGAAGGGCTGGGGAGAGAGAGAGACGTCAGAAAAGTGATGGGGAGATATGGGAGGAGTTGCAGGAGAGAGAGTGGGCATGGATTTGATTAAAGCACCTTATATGCATGTATGAAATTCTCAATAAAGTTTTTTTATGTTAAAAAAAGTTATAATTAACTTCTAAGGTACTCCAGTGCTTTCTAGTAAAAAGTCAAGCCCAGATTTTCCTTGAAATTCTAAGTTCTTTGGCAAAATTAAACCTCGGAAGTTAGAATTTACATCTTAAAATCCTCCCACTTGAGACTCTAATTTTCAAAGCATGCTCTAGCTCTTAAGAAGCTAAGGCTTGAGTCTGCAATGTTCCCTACAGATTCATGTCTTAAGCACTTGGTTTCCAGTTTGTGGTACTATTTTGAAGTTATGAATGGAGTCTTTAGGAGGTAGCCCTGGTTTACAGAAGCAGGGCATTATGGGTAAATCCATACATGTCCCTGGCTCCTGCCACTCCATCTACTTCTTGAGCACTGGGAGGAGTTTCTGCCACATAGTCTTGTTTCTGCAAGCTCTGCCATGATTTCCTTTGCCATGATGGACTGTAACCCTCTGAACTGGTGAGACACAATAAACCTTCCTCCCATAGGCTGTTTTTGTCAGGTATTTTGTCACAGCAATGAAAAAAGTAAAACAGTAGTCTTGCTTTCTAATCAGAAGCAACTTCCGAGTTATCACCTTTAGGCCACGGCACAGATCTTGAACAAGCCAGAGAATGAAACAAAAAGCATGCACTACAAAAGTATCATTTATAATTAACACCGAATAAACGAGGAATCTAAAAAAATTCCACTAACAAAACTTTCAAATCCATATCTCAAAGTTCTTTTTGATCTACTTTCCTATTTACTCTGATTTGGGCTCTTAGAAGCCCAGTTTAATAAGTGAGATTATGACACCCTCAGAATTCCTTTGTAAGAAGTACAACATACTTAAGACAGAATTTGTTGATGTTCACACATGGGATAATTACCAATATTGTTCCAACTGGTTCTTTAGGCATTATGTCCCCACACGATTGATAGCTCCAGGATCTTAAGCCCTATCCATGCTACCCAAGTCAAGTAAAACTGAGCCCTAAATGTGTTGCCTAGTCAATGCATGCTGTGAAGGCAAACTTTCCATCACTACTATTATCATGAGATGTATGCATGGAAGAATATAGTTTTCACCATCACCAACCACTATGGGAAGATCAATCTATGATTTAAATGTGAATGTTATACATGCAAACTTTCTGATGGGAAATATATGCACATTTGGTTCCATAGTATTTCCAATGCTTGGCTTGCTGAGATAGGCTTCTCCAGAGAGTTGTTTTTGTAACAATTACAGAGAAAGTGAGAAAGGTCTTTCGCAAGTTGAGAGATAATTTAGTGGAAACAGATCTCAAAGACAACAGCTTGGCAAATTATATTCATCATACTCATTTAAAAAGACTAAAGACATTATATAAAACATTTCAAAAGGACTGTGCTCTGTTGACCATTTTCTGTATAATGTTTAAAAGAAAACTAAGTCTATAATGACGGTGTGCCATGGTGAAAGCAGTCCAGTAGGTCATCTCAGTTACACTTGGAAGCAGTCCCTTAGCACAGTCTGCCACTACATGAAGGCAAAATGGACATACAGTAAAGCAGGACATGAGGCAGAGGCACAAGACTCAGATGGTACAGCTGAAACATTTCCCGAAAGCAAAACAAGTATACAGAGAAAACATGCACAAACATCCCTCGCAGAATCCATATGAGCTGGATCCATCATTTAAACAGGCAGAAGGAATCTGGCACACTGCACATTGGATTTGCAAACTTTCCACATTGCTTTCACTATTTCGGATCACGGATACTGGCAGCAGCATCAAATTTAAAAAATAGAGCTGAAACACTCAAAAATGCCACATTCCACAAAATACTAGGCCTTCTGATGGAAATACCACTCCAGTTTATTCTTTTAAATGTTTATAAAAAGAGAAGGGACAGTTTAGAGAATAAACAAACTTTATTTTATAACAGTATTACATAAAGCAAAATATCATTTAATACAACTTGAAGCTGCTATAAAATCTAATCTGGCATCATAACTATACATAGGGTCAAAAGCAAAGGAGAAATGTTCAATACAGTTAATAAGTCCCTACCAGGGCTCTGGTGTCAGCTTTAAATGGCATAGCCTTCTTATAATCAACAAAAACCCCACCATTTCCCCCTACCCTCTCCTTCCCAGCATCTTCAAACCTGCAAATCATCAAGCTATCTTAAAGAGATATGCCTGCTCAATAACAAAAGGTCAGTTTCACATGTAGACAAAAAGTTTTAATACAAAGCAAGTATTCTACCCAAATGTTCAAATAATGCAAAGTATTGAAATTTGGAACCATTAAGAAAGAAAGCACTAAGATTTTAAGCTGCCTGATTTTTTAGAAGAAGAGAGAAAACAAGTGTTCTTGTTTTCCTCCCTCCTGTTCTGGAATGCTGACGAAGAGCATGTTTCTGAAAAGTAATGGCACTGTGGTGTGACAGGTCTCTCAACACAGTGCATGGTCACAAAACTTCGTAATTCTCCAGTCTGGAGATTCTCTGACTCTCTACTAAAAGTAAAAAGTCACAGGACTGGAAAGTCAAAAGGGTTTAATATAAAAACATCCCCAGTGAAATTCTCAAACATTAGAAAATTTTCAAGATGTAAGAAATGCTTTTAATGGGTATTAATATTTTCTCATGCAGTGTATTTACTGCAATCTGAAAACTGTAAATATTGGCTGTAAGAACTCAATAGAAAGAAGCATGAAGAATGAAAATCACTATCTAAATTAGTCATAGAGTTTCCTTTCCATATAACAGCACCTGTTCAAGTGAACAGCACCTTACCAGCTGGGGCTGGCTTTGTTCACTGTCATTTGAGCAAATGAGTCACAAAAAGTGGGTAGGAAAGGAAACAAAACCAAAACCTCTTAACAAAGATGGAGGGGGGGATGGAGAGACAAGAATATTTAGAAGTGGTTATAAAACAAATAATATATTAAACAATGCACAGGAACAGTAATAGACCAGAGCTGTTAAGGTAAGGTTTGATGTTGGCATTTTAATTCTTCAGGCTTCTGGTCATTGTTACCAGTTGTAGCACAAATTTGCTGGAGTAGTGGTGTGACGTTAAGACTTGGAATGCTCAAAATTCTTCAGATTCATGAAGTTGGACGTTGTTTTAAAAAATGAACTTTCTAGAAAAGAAAAAAAACAAAACTTAAGTATTCTTAAGTATTTTGAAAAAAGCCAAATAACCAAATTTTCAGTCAAGTAACCAACAGTTTATGTGTCTACATCTATCAGAAATACTATGTTTACCAAAAACAAGCAGGAAAGGCCATTCCAAACTTAGGGCCTTATAAGATCTGGAAAACGGAGTACACTAGAGCTGCAGAAGACTGAATTAACACAAAACAGAAAAATGGCATAGTATAGTGCCCCACACTCTATGGCCCTTACTCAGTTTTGCCTTCCGAAGTTTCAGCTACCTATAGTCAACTGTTGTCCAAAACCATTCACGGAAAAGTCCAGAAACAAACTTGAAACTGAGGACTGTTCTGAGTAGTTTGATGAACTCTTACCTCACCCCACCCAGTTCATGAGTCAACCCTTTGCCCAGCCAATCCACACTGTATATGCTATCTGCCCATCTGTCACTTAGTAGCTGTCTTACTTATTAGGTCAATTGTCAGAGTATCACAGTGCCGGCATTAAAGCAACCTCTATTTTCCTTAATAATGATGCCAAAATGCCTGAGCAGTGATGCTGGCAATTCTGACATGCCAAAGAGAAACCACAAAGTGCTTTATTTTAAGGGGAGAGGTAAAGGAGAAGACCATATATAGAGGGGTCAGTACTACTTGGTTTCAGGCATCTATTCTACTAGGAGCTGTACAACATATCCTCCTTTGGGTTAAGGGTAAAGTACTATAAAAACAAAGAAGTAAACCAGTGCAGGTAATCTAGACTTGGGGAGAACAAAAGTCAATTATCACTTCATTAAAATGAGCAGGAAGTAGTGAGAACAGTGAGGTGGAGACAACAGTGAGGTGGAGAGAACAGTGAGGTGGTGAGAACAGTGAGGTGGAGACAACAGTGAGGTGGAGAGAACAGTGAGGTGGTGAGAACAGTGAGGTGGAGACAACAGTGAGGTGGAGAGAACAGTGAGGTGGTGAGAACAGTGAGGTGGAGACAACAGTGAGGTGGAGAGAACAGTGAGGTGGTGAGAACAGTGAGGTGGAGACAACAGTGAGGTGGAGAGAACAATGAGGTGGTGAGAACAGTGAGGTGGAGACAACAGTGAGGTGGAGAGAACAGTGAGGTGGTGAGAACAGTGAGGTGGAGACAACAGTGAGGTGGAGAGAACAATGAGGTGGTGAGAACAGTGAGGTGGAGACAACAGTGAGGTGGAGAGAACAATGAGGTGGTGAGAACAGTGAGGTGGAGACAACAGTGAGGTGGAGAGAACAATGAGGTGGTGAGAACAGTGAGGTGGAGACAACAGTGAGGTGGAGAGAACAATGAGGTGGTGAGAACAGTGAGGTGGAGACAACAGTGAGGTGGAGAGAACAATGAGGTGGTGAGAACAGTGAGGTGGAGACAACAGTGAGGTGGAGAGAACAATGAGGTGGTGAGAACAGTGAGGTGGAGACAACAGTGAGGTGGAGAGAACAATGAGGTGGTGAGAACAGTGAGGTGGAGACAACAGTGAGGTGGAGAGAACAATGAGGTGGTGAGAACAGTGAGGTGGAGACAACAGTGAGGTGGAGAGAACAATGAGGTGGTGAGAACAGTGAGGTGGAGACAACAGTGAGGTGGAGAGAACAATGAGGTGGTGAGAACAGTGAGGTGGAGACAACAGTGAGGTGGAGAGAACAATGAGGTGGTGAGAACAGTGAGGTGGAGACAACAGTGAGGTGGAGAGAACAATGAGGTGGTGAGAACAGTGAGGTGGAGACAACAGTGAGGTGGAGAGAACAATGAGGTGGTGAGAACAGTGAGGTGGAGACAACAGTGAGGTGGAGAGAACAGTGAGGTGGTGAGAACAGTGAGGTGGAGAGAACAGTGAGGTGGAGAGAACAGTGAGGTGGAGAGAACAAATGAGGAGACACAGGACTGTGTACAGTATTATGATGCTAAGATGCACATGAAGATGTACGAAATGAATGAGAAGAGGAGGAAGGGAAAACAAAGTACACCAACAAGGGTAGGTATGAGTAATGGAGGGTAAGAAATATCAGGTCTGTTCTTTACTAGGACTAAGAAGCATGAACTTGATCCAATACAAAGAAAAAAACTCCAAGATTATCTAGATAAAAAAGACCAACTGGCAGTCAACGACAATGATCCAGAGCACAGTAAAGGACCAGGAAAAGGAAAAAGATGAGAAAAGTGGGGCTGTCGGCCATGCAGGGCAAAAACCCAGGAAAGGTTTCAACCTTTTCCCCTTTGGTTTGGGAGAAGTTTGGCCTGGCTGGATACGTATTTTAAAAGCATTGCTATGGCTTCAGTGTGGCAAGTAGTCTGAAGGTGAAGAGCAGCTGAAGTCAGGAGATTCCAGAGGTGTGAGGTGCTGCCACAGAATCAAGCTGGGCAGAGAATTCTGAGCAGCAACACAGGAGAGTCAGTGTGGTACCTAAGGAGGAAGGTCACAGAGAACTCTAAAGTCTGGGGCGGGGGGTGGTGGTGGTGGTGGTGAATAGAGCCTGTGTGAGGCATTAGGACTAGACACAGATTTGTGAGACAGCATGGAGGGATCCAACCAAGGCCCACAGGTAGAACTAAGCCTCGTGTGAGTATCAGGAAAACATGAAGGACAGACTCTTGTGGTAGCCCACAAATCTACAGTCAAAGGCAGGTAGATAAGAGAGAGAACTAAAAAATTTTTGTACTCTCCCAGAACAAGAAAAGGGCCTTTAGAATACAGCTGTTTCATTTTCTATTTCAGCTTGTCTAGCAAGCAGTAAGCAATTACCAAGATAGTGGACATTAATGGCCTATCCAAAAGATACCAGTCCCAAGGTCAATTAGAACATACACTTTGTTGGTTACACAAAACTCCTATTTTGATGAAAAAAATCCCCCCATAATTTAGAAGTACCACAGACAATATTACAGCCTCTTGATTATTCCTGACAGGATGATTAATCAAATTCACCGTTTTCCACCCTCCTGCCTGCCTTAGGTCATCTCATTACTCATCAGTACCTCTGCCTGAGTCTAGGCAGGGCCTATCAATGCTTTAAAAAAGTGTTTTAGGTTAGCAGTCCAAAAAAGAAAGTGGGGGATGGTGACAGAAAATACTGCTAATCAAGTTGCACTAGAGGGTATCTGAGACCTTTGGTCATGCTACCTATTCTGTCTGGTGAATATGCAACATTTGTTGAACACAGCTGTCAATCTATTTAGCTTACATCAGAAAACAAATCCCTTGACCTGCTGAAATAATACTTTGGACAGAGTAAGTTAGATTTATTATTAAAATCATAAGAAAAAAAAGTGAATGTTAGCATCCCTGAAAATCTATTGCAAGAATGAGGTTTAGGATTCTATATTTCATTTTCTCTAGGATCCATGTCATTTTATTTCTTTGGTTTTATAAAAAACAGGAGTAATAAAGCTGGACATGGTGGCGTATACTTTTAATCCCAGTACCAGAGAGGCAGAGGCAGGTGGATCTCTGTGAGTTCGAGGCCAGCCTGGTCTACATAGCGAGTTCCAGGCCAGCTGAGGCTACAGGGAGACCCTGTCCCAAAAAGATAAAAAAATATAAGTAATTAATTTTAAAAAGCTAATGCTACTTGCTTCAAAGCTTTTATAGGAACTGGGAGTCTGTAGGAAACTGAAGACAATAGACTTTGATTTAAAAACAGAAAAGAAAAACTCTCTAAATTTATTGAACTAAATATAAAGTTATACCTACATAAAATATCTCTACATGAATCTATGTATACAGCTGAAGGCTATATAACAAGAAACAGTGCCAGATAGAAGAAACCTCCCTTTGAGTTGTTGGCCAGGGTAGTCCAAGAGACCCCCAAAATTACATACGCTATTGCCACAGTCCTTGAGTGCCTCCCAGAACTTGAAGTGAAGACCCCATTGCTGAAGGCAGGACATACTTCGGACAAAAGACTTAAAGCAGTAGATCTAGAACTGACCTGGAAGCCACTTCCTTGAAGGCTAGCTCTCATAGTTTTGGAGGACACTATGCAAGCTGCTAAGGGAGAACATCAATCTATGGTTCAACCCTATTTTTAAGACCTAATAACCACAAAAATGACCAGCAGAGCAAACTATATTGGGGCAATAGTGGCACTTTTATCATGAGGGTAATTAACAGATACCTAGTTGGACTCAATGGCAGGGAACTCATGTATAGTACTGTAACCATAGCTACATACACATGGCTGGCAAGGTCACAGATCTCAGAGAAAACCCTAAAGCTGTCACATCCCTAGACAAATGTAGTTTCTTACTACATACTAAATATGGGTAGTTAGAGTAATAAGTATGCTAGTCACCACTAACAAAGAAGCTCTTTTTTTGGCAGAGGATGGAGATGATTAGAGAATTTCACAACTGGTCACACACAGAGAATAAGTAAGCGTCTGTGAGATGCCCAACCCTAAGTGATACATCAAAAGTTTCGTATTTACATATCCATGCATCATTTTGATTCTTCTTGCACTTAAAAATAGGTATACATTCCTGAAAAATAAGGATGGAACTACTAAATCACTGGTACAAAAGCAACAAGCATTAGACAGTCTTAATTTTTTTTTTGTATCTGTAAGAAAGAAGCTTAGTATGTGACAATTTTTCATAGCTTCTGAGTCTAAATGATGGCCATTTTATCCCCATCAAACTGAAAATGAGGTTCTGCATCTTTAGGTAAGAGTTAACAGAGTTTCAAGAACATTTCTCCTCCCCTTCCCCCTCTTCTTTCCTGTCTCCTCCCATCCTCCAGCTCCTTCCTTTCCTCTGCTAGGGATGGAACACAGGAACTTGGGCATATTAGGTAAGCATCCTACCACTAAGCTGTATCCCAGCACTCTTTTATTTAAAACTGAATTCTACCTCATATTTTAAAAGTCTAGAAACATTTATGTATTGTCAATACAAGTATTGAGAATTGCATTTTTACATCATGCAGTTCATCTTGTTTTTAACAAGGACAGTGCTAAGTATATAGATTTTAATTATGTGGTCAAGCAAGCAAAACACCCTGGACTATACAATGTCAGTAAACATTTCTAACTCCTATAGTCACATTCTCTAGCCTCTGTCCCCCTCTTTTGGACAATGTGAAAAATACATTAGTGTGGTTAAAGCTCATCTCATCACGGGTTGGATTCTATGTCCAAATTCTTCAAGGGCACATACTGGTCCCATGCTTGTCCTTAAGCTGTCATCGTAGGATCAGAAAGTTCTAGTTTATCCTCCCTAGTATACATTAGGAGAGAGTTTGGGAGGGTCACATGTGGCTCAGTTTTTAGACTGCTCAGCTCCAGAAACTGACTCTGTAAAGTGGTTTTAGAAAGCATTTAACACTGTCTTTAAGGTGTAAACCACTTACAGAGAGTAGTCTGAATTAAAATGCAAAAATGTACATTTTTATCCAAAATAATGTAAGAAAACAATGTGAATAATAACACGAAATTCTTCAATTTATGAACATGATTACCACAGAGAAATAATATAATCAGACATTTAGAAAACAGAAAGGACATATTTATGTAAGACACATTTATGAAATTACAAATGAGTTCTGTGCACTCAAGTATGACAGTCATTTCTAATGATCAACTTTCATTTTATTCTTTTGCTTTCAATCTGTATGTTTAAGTTTCAAACACTTTCTACTGTTTACATTGTGAGACTCCTAGACCCCAAAATGCAAATATATCAAATTTCCACTAGGTTAACACAGGAAATCTTGGGTTAAAGTGTTTATACTTTATACTGTGGTTACTGTATTACCATAGTAACGCAAAGTGTGGTCTACAGACTTTGAATGCTGTCAAGACTCCTTCAGGAGCCACAGAATCCACAGTGTTTTCAAGGCCATCAGTCATGCTAAGGCACTATTTGCTCTTTTCAGGGCACTAACATTTCATCAGTGATGCAACAACAATACAAGAACATCTGGTCATCTCAGCAAAGCAGTAGCAGTAAAACTGCACTAGGAGTTACAGCATTCTTGTTTATTTACTTTGAGCCAGGCCCAGGCTGGTCTTGGGCTCACAATTCTCTTGCCTCAGCCTCCCCAGTGCTGCAGTTACAGATCTCCACCACCACACCTGCAAAGTCATGGTATTCTTCACTAGGCCACTCTCACAGTAAAACAGAAAGCCATTTTCACTTGAGGATGTCCCTGATGGAAAACCATTAATCTTAAGTCCTAACCCCGAGTATGTCAATATAGTGTTCGGTTATGAACTGGAAAGCCTGCATGGAACACTCAACTCATGACAACTAGTGGAAAGGCATTTGGATGAACACTTGATTTGAGAGTCAAAGAAGCTTTTTTCATAAAACAGCTCTGTTTGCTTCAGAGAATTATGGACACAATCCTCATTTTGAATAAATTTGAGAACTGTTTATATAGAAATCTACTATTCCCAAGCTACTAATATTTTCTTCTTTCACAGGTGTGTGTATCCACTGAATGGGTGTGTGTGGGGGGGCTTACATGTAAGGTCTTTCCTCTTTTCAGTAAGATGAAGCTCATTATTTGCTCTACTAGATGCTGAGGAGTCCCATCTTCTCAAGAGGCTCTACAGTTAGGCCCTTCACCTTGGGTGGCCCACTTGAGTCATGTGCTTTAGGAATAAACACTTCCACCCAGTGGAAGACACACTAATGCTTTACTTCAAAGACAAAAACCTAGTTCAAAGTCTGCTAGAATCACAAGCTACTTAAATGTCTGTTTTCAGATTTTGAGTCCCTTCTCCCAGTATTGTTTTTAAGGTATGTGTTTGCCTTTCTCGTGGCTGCAGCTTTCTCTTCTCTGAAGGTGGGTGCAAAAGGGGCATTTGTCTATCACCCTATTCAGGCCAAGCTCATTTTGTTAGCCATTCTCCCTTGCCTTTAACCACAAGTGATCTCATCAGCTCAAATACATGGTTCTTCTCTAAAGCTCACAGTCATTTTTTTATGTTAGACTCTTTATGTTTAACATAGCCAAGTCATTCTACTGAAAGAATTACTACCACACAGCAATTTCAGGATAATCTGTCACACAAAACATCAATTTCACCTGAAAGAGCCCTAGCTTTGAGTGAAATCTGAAGATAATCCTACCTTCCACTCCCATGTAAATTCAGTTTCCTTCTTTCCTATGTATTTCCCAGCATGTAAGAAAAGCTGATACAAGGCTGGAGAGATGGCTCAGTGGTTAAGAGCATTGGTTGCTCTTGCAGAGGACCCAGGATAGATTCCTAGCCCACATGGCAGCTAACAATGGTCCATAACTCCAGTTCCAGGGGATCCAACACCCTCTTCTGACTTCCATGGGCATTTCACAACACAATACATGCAGGTAATATACTCATACACATAAAATACAAATAATAAAGTACTTAAAAAATTTTTTAAAAAGAAAATTCAATACAATACCCTCTTTTTACCTTACTTTTAGCTCAGCCACTCACAGACCAAGTGGGTTGGGCCACTCTAGCCTCAATGTCTGCATTAACCTCTCTAGCCTCAATGTCTGCATTTATCATAGTTGACTCTAGGGACCAATGACAAAGGTCTCAATAGAAAGCCAAACACAGAATAGTTACTCAGTAAGCATTAGCTAACATTGTCATATTTTCAAAGATTTTTCCTGTGTGACATTTCACTTCCAAATTAAATTCAATCCTACACTTAAAAACAGAGGTCCAGTATAGTTTTCCTATTAAGAACTGCTTGAGCCAGTATCATGATTTCCTCATTACAGGGTTCATCATTTAATCTAGTACTCTTTCAATCAGTTGTACACACCTGATAAATTGCTACTGAAGGACAGTGTTGAAAATGCTATTGTTGCACTCAAATATCCTGTGCAAAGATGTACAAAGTAATGTCCAACTAAGATACTGACATAGGAGACATGACTTGTTTTCAACAAATCTTTCCAGTGCAGCCCCAGTATAGAATTTGCTCTTCCCCAAATCCATTCCATTGTTTTCTATGTCTTTTCCCTTTCTTCCCAGTCTCCATCCATTCAGATTCTCCCAGCATTCTAAACAGCTAGACTTTTCTGTCCCCCATTTAGGGAGTCTTTTCCTGGCCTGTCAGTTTCCTGTCAAGCATCAGCCCTTCATCTGGTCTTCTCATCAAGCAAACTATTTTTATCCCTAAATGGTATGTGTATACAACTATCATAAGGCCTTCACCACAGGAGGCTCAATAGATATATATCTCCAAGGTTGAAAAAAGCAGGACCAGTCTGTAAAGTAGACTGCAGAATAGAAGCTTGGGGAGGAAAAACCCGGAGTTGCACTGACTCTAGAAGAAAAGCACCAATCTCTACCTGCCAATTTTCTTATAAAAGTAGAAAAGCACTGGGTGCCTTTCTCTGTTTTCTTTAGTTGATTAACTGTTATCTGTAATACACTAGGGGGACTCTAAATTTCTTTAAAAACATGTTTTCCTCAAAAACTCTGAAGCTTTGACAAAAGATTCCTAGACTTTTTAGAATTTGGCACTGAAGCTAGTAAGGTTTTCCAGTTCATTCTGTTACTTCAAATCCTGTGGGAACTTGGTATTAAAGCAATCTACAAAATTTAAAAGCTTCTTTTAAATAACAAGGATAGTGAATCATAGTAAGGTTACACGCCACACTTTATAGTGTCTAAGCATTTAGTTCATAAGATGTACAGGGTAATGAGGAAAAAACATTTCTTTGTAGCAACAAATCAAAGCCTAAAACAATAATGTATTTACAAGAAACCATGTCTTTTAAAACAACATCTTGGAACAGAATTTGAAAATTTCCATTTGTTTGTCTTAAATAGTAAGGTTAATAGTAAATTCTGTATTGAAAATACAGAATTCAATTTAGTTTTAATATATTTTGTTTCAACTTATTTAGTTTTAATATAGTCTATTTAATCCAATATATCTAAAATTATTATTGCAATGAGTAAATGTTAAAAACATTAGAGACCAGTTGTGGAACTTTGTAATAGTTTCAATAAGTGACTGTGAGGTGCCTAGCCCTAAGAGATACATCTACAATGCAACCTCTACACCTAAGGCTCAGGGAACATCATGCAAAAGGGGGCAGAAAGAGTGTAAGACCTTAAAGGACAAGACATGGGCTGCTAGTTAATGCATTCTAGACATGATATGGAAGCTACACCAATGAAATCTCCACAGTACAGTAGTCTAACAAGATCTGTGTAATGACAAAACCAGTTGACACACCAAGGTGGATGGGGAAAATTTTACAGGGTCCTACCTCTAGATGAAGAGTTGAGTTACAGGCAATCAATGGATGTTGAGGGAGGGAGAATCAGTATTCTCCAAGGACTAGCTCCCTGAGAAGTTATCTAATCCCAAGTGGGCAGCCCTAAACACAAGTACACATGAGCACCACTAAATGGACTCAATGCATTATACATACATACACACATACATACATATATATATTTGTGTATATATATTATTTATAAGTGTATATATGATAATAATAAGGAGATAAGAAATTGAAAGGGAGTGGGAGGGGGCCTGGGATGAGTTGGTGGGGACTGGGGGGTTGAAATAATGCAAATACAATACTCATATATGAAATTCTCAAAAGAAAAAGCATTTTTAAAAAGTTAGAGCATTTACTTCTTTTTCTTTACATGTCTGAAATCCTGTATATATTTATACTTACCACACATACCAAGTTGGACTAGCCACAAGTAGTACTGGCTACCACAGTGAACAGCAGGAATGGATTTCAACATTCTCTAATGGTTAGTATGCTACAGTGATGCATGAAGAGGTCAAGTAAGAGGTTATTGGAATGCAATCCTCATGTACAGACTGGGCTTTCTTAAAATCAACACACATATATACATACATACACATACACCCACATACACCTATAGCCATTAAATATCATAGCAAAAATCCCTTGATGTTACCCATATTTACATGTTTAAAAACATTTCTGAGGACTGGAGAGATGGCTCAGCAGTTAAGAGCTCTGGGTGCTCTTGCAGAGGACCCAGGTTTGGTTCCCAGTACCCACATGGCAGCTAGTAACCATCCATAACTCCAGTTCCAAGGGATCAAATGTCTTTTTCTGACCTCCATCACAACTGCACAACATGGGTACACTTAAATACATGCAGGCAATACACTCATAAAATAAATAAAATATTTTTAAATGTTTCTGAATGTCTAACAGAAAAGTTCTTGAGACAAACAAATTACACTTAGCTCTACGTGACCTATAAAAAAGGTCAATGGTAGAGACAATGATACTCTACATACAGCTTAAAATTACATATTTTAATTTCTATACTTTAAAATAAGCCATACAATAAACTAATAAAGTCAGACCTGTCACCCAAAGAGGCAAGGGAGTAACTCATAAGCAAAGCACCAAAGGACTTCATCCTGAAGGGATGGTCAAACTGTGGTGGCATAGAGCTTTGTGATGATCTAAGGGTAGCATCTCCAGGTCAGCTTCACATTGTAACCATGAAGAAAGTAGGTTCCACGTTTCAAACTTTCCAATCCTTCTAAAATTGCTGGACATCAACTTTAAGCATTAATCATTAAAATTTTAGCACACGCTATCTGAGATAAGATAACAAAAGAACAAAACTGTAGCTACAGCCTGAATATCTCAGTTTACCATTTTGTTTTATTCTTCTCTCCCCCCCCCTTTTTTTTGGTGCCATTTTTAAATACCCAGCAATAATGAAAAAAACTAGAGAGAAATGCAGCTTTTGTGATTAAGGGTCGGTAGCGTCAACAAATCTATAAAGCAATAAGCCCCTGAATAGAAAAATTGACAGAGACACAAGTTGGCAGTTACGGACATGTGAATAATGTAAGGACATACGTAAACAATATGTGAGTGTGTACACTATGACCTCACCAACAACGAGAAGATAAGAAGTGCTCTTGATTCACAATTACAAGATGGGAAAAACAAATGTTCTTTCCTAATGAGATTGGTAACACTTGTAAGAATGTCATTCACTACCTAGTTTTGGCAAGTGAGGGGAAGTAGACGCTTATAAACTGCTAGTAGGAGTCTAGATTCACAGACCATTTAATGGAGGGCAGTTTGGTAGTATGTCAAAAACCCTTGGTGGTTTATCAACTCTAATTTTTTTCCAATTTGCCCTAGAGAATTAATGAGATTAATATTTTTAAATGCACACACATTTTTACAACTGTGTGTACCACTGTGAGGACTAGGGGGATAACTTGCATGTGTACTTAACAGGGAGTTAAGCAAGCCATCATGGAGTAACCTAATGGATGTTGAAAAAGGATGAGGTAATAACAAGGAAACATATCTACAGTATACAGTGAAGGGGGTGGGGAGCAGGCCACATAGCAGAGCCTATATAAATACACAACTGTGTCTGTGTGAATGAGTACACACGTACACCATGGTAAAAAAGGATCACCTATCTCAGAGCAAAAACTTAAGAGCCTCTAATAATTTCTTCAGTCTCTCTTCTTTAAAAAAAATTATAACATCTCTTTTAGCACCAGACAAAAACAAAAGAAAAACCATATATATATATATCCATATAT
>NW_008358774.1:10514919-10570741 GCF_000622305.1 Nannospalax galili | reverse complement strand
GTCCAAGACCAAACCCTGGGTACTACATGACTAAATGGTGTTCCTGTATGAACACTAGCCAGGGCATCCTGACCAGTTTTGTTAGGTAGTTCAATTGTAACTGCCTCATTCAAAACACATGCCACATTTATAAATTAATCAGATGATCCATAACATTTCAAAGTGAAAACTGGCTATACCTACAACTCAGGAAACCAAAACTGGCTTTTTAAAAAAATTTCTATCTAAGAAAGGTCTTCATTTTAAGTGTGATTAATCTAATCAAAAATTAAGCTGTAATGTGGTGCTAATTTTATATTAACAGACTAGCACAACCAAGCAAATGGAAAAAAAAATTTAAATGCAACATATTTATACACTTGAAAAATTTCTGGGTCTTTGACTGACACAGACTTCTGGGAGTCTGTAAGTTTGCGGTTTCCTAAAGGACAGGTCCAGCCACACGTAAAATGAGTAGTTTGGCTCAAGCTAGGTCCAGCCAACAAGGCAGTAAGTTAGACAGCTAATAATAAGTTCTTGTTTGGCTTTTGAGTTCACGTTTTGAAATCCTGAACATCATCCTGGCCTTGAAACACTAGTCTTAACAGAACATTATCTAGAAACTAGGGTTTACACATGCATATTAAATCAGAAAGCAACCCTACTAATTCAAAGTTAACCTACTGTGTGTTGGGGGCTGGACTTAGGCTACTTGGAAGAAGGATGATATATCCCATGTTTAGTAATCCTGGCAAAACTACGTGAAAACTCTGGATCCCCATGCTCTCAGGTGGAAATAGGCAAAGCTGACAAAAAGCAGAAAGTCTGTTTCAACTTTGTGAACAGATTCTGCATGTACACCACCATGTCCTCAGATCTGTATAGGGCTCTCTCCCTGTCAAGACCAAACAACTATGCTGTGTTAAACACTTTTACTCTCTCCTTTGTGGTGATGTCCTTCCCCAAAGCTTCTGAAACCTCATTTTCCCTCTATCTTCTGGCTGCTCCCTCTCCATTTCCTCTATTCCCCAAACTCCTAACAGCTTGTAACAGCTCTGTAACACTATTCATACTAACAGTTCATCACACATCTCCTCCAGAAGAAGCTCCAGCACAGAGGCTTTGCTGGCCCTGCTCTTCTGCTTCTTGGACCACCTTGCTTTGACATTCCACACACATCCCAAACTCAACATCCTTCCAGAAGCGCTATAATTTTAACTCCACTCAAGAGCAAAAAGGGTTATGGCTAATTCAATGAGTTACAAAAGTCTTCCAACTTTCTCTAGTAACAAATGTTTCTATAAACTCATCTGTAAATTTCAGATGACAGCACTGAGGTACAGAAAGAAATAACGGGCTCAGATCACACAACTAGGAAGTTGATTTGCATCCAACAAATTTCTGCTACACTCCAAACTCAGACTTTCTGCTGAACTTCCAATTAATCTCCCTCCCCCTCTCCCTCTCCTCTCTTCCCCACTTCCCCCTTCTCCCCTTCCCCCTCACCCCCCCTCTCTGTGCATGTGTTGTGGGGCTTTATAAATTCATGTCCAAGCTTCCCTGTGAATTGTTACAGCACTTGGTCTCACCTGCAGTACACAGAACAAAAAAGCTCATCACCTTTGCTTCAAGATATAACTAGCTTGGGCTAGTGAGACAGCTCAGTACATAAAGGCACAAGCCTGACAACCTGGGACCCACATGGCAGGAGAAAACTGACTCCCACAAGTCATTTTCTGACATCCCCATATGCACTACAGCGTGCACAAAGTATAATTTTCTTTTTTAAAAAAATATTTTATTATTTTTAGGTCAGAAAAGGGCTTCGGATTCCCCTGGAACACTGGTTAAGGATGGTTCGTAGCTGCCACATGGGTGCTGGGTATTGAACCTGGGTCCTCTGCAAGAGCAGTCAGTGCTCTTAACCACTGAGCCATCTCTCCAGTCCCTAATTTTTTCTAAAAAGATAAATTAAGCAGAGAGGACTGCCAGACATACCACACAGGAAAAGACTCAAGCATTCTGTGATTCAAACTGCAGATGTCACCATGAACTCCTCTGTCCAAGTCGGAACTCTTGAGTGTGATATAGATTATGATCTGCTTCCTTCCCACCACACCCCTCTTTTCCATCACTTTTTAGAGTGCCCTGCAATGCAGCTACACCTGGTTGTGCATTGGTTCTAGAGCTCCCCAACCTCTCTTCCTTCTTTTCTTCATAGATCAAATTCCTGTACACCTTCAAGTTTATGTGAGAAGACACTTCTGACAACCTAGTTTAATTTAGACACCTCTCCTTTTCCTTACCACCATACCAGGCTCAGGACATACCAAAAACCCTGAAATTATTCACTGGCACCAATTTATTGTCCTTGACTTTATTTACTTGTTATGTTCATGATATAGCAATCCCTGATACCCAAGAACACTGTAGACTTTTTACATAATGAATAAATAAAGCAATGAGTGAATATGTAGTTGTTCCTCCTCCATTTCCTCCTCTAGCTCTAACTGCTCCTATGAAAAGGAAGCTCATTTCAACAGCCCAACATCCAAGAATCAAGAGGCTTGTCTGAAGCTGAGTACTTGTTGTGCCCAAAGAAGGAGAGTCAGGGCCTCTCTTTGTGTGGCTTAGTCTTTCCAAGAGCTCACAGATCACACTAAGCCTGGACCACCTCTCCTGTTTAGGTCACTGTGAACACTATTACAGCAGTGCAAGGGCACTAATATGGAGCACTCGTAAATACGCATTTGGGATAAACTGGAGGACAGAGTCATAATGGCTGACAGAAGTGCTCACCTGAAATATATGTATTTTCCTTTTAATCAAGTTTGCATTAAGTTCCTTGGTACTTCACAACTGCCCACCACAGGCTGAGAAAGGCAGATTAGGGAGGTTCTTGGCAGGCTATTCTCTGACCATCTCTGTTCACTCTTCTACCCCACTTTCAATGCTTTATCAAAACCTCAGTGCTACTCCAAAGGGTAGGGTCAGGTCAAGAGGGGAGTTTTACAAATACATCACAGTCATTCTTCTTTTCTGACTTTCAGGTGTTGTCCTGGTCCTGTTCTTTACCTTGGCCCACCTGCTGCCTCTGCAGAGAATCTGGGGCAGGACAAACACACCCTTCCTAGCTGACAGTTACCAGCAAAGAAGAACATTCAAGAGGGAGCTACTGTTCAGAGAGTAGAGATGCTGAAGTGCTGACATATTGAGGAAATTCCTATTTATCCTGCAGACTTCAACCTCAGGCTTGTTTTCCAAATGATAGATTAAATATGTGGTAGGTGTTAAGGTTCAGATAGCCCTGCCCCCTCACCAACAGGATCCCAAGGACTTCTCATGCTCCTGAGAAAAGGGAACCTAGCTGATAAGCACCTTGGTCTTTGAAGTCAAGAGAAGCAGACTTTTCTCCACTGTTTGGCCAACACAGCAGGCTTCCCCTTTGATCTCTAAAGAGGACAGGTTTTAACAGTCCTGCTCACCTATCCTGGCCCCCAACTTAAAAAAAAAAAATATATATATATATCTTCCCGCCTTCTGCAGGAAGCAGAATCCTCCCTTAAAAAAACACCCCAGCTCAAGACCCAGGCAGACATTTTCCCTGCCCGGAAAGGAATCTGTCCCATGTGTTCCTTTGCTAATGAACCCTATTTTGATGGAGTTTTAGCTGTGCCTCCGTGCCTCATCATCCATTCACTCGTTCTCCGCCAACTTTTTACCTATCAGTAGGTTCCAGTCCTCCATTTTGTTCTCTTACAGCACTTTATTTCCTTGAGGGCATCTATCAAATGTACAGGTACACTGTTAACATCTGCACCTCCCTTCCTGGAGTACATCCTCCTTAGGCAAGAGGGTCATGCTTGTCTACTATCAATGACTCAATGCCTACCTACCCAAGCATATGTGGGCAGTTTTCTTCTAAACCGATGAATGAATATTTCCAAATGTATCTTCTTTGTTTACCTTGTTTTAAAATGTTTTTTTTATTTTATTTTATGTGTATGAGCATATTGCCTGTATGTTTGTAAGTTCACCCACGTTGTACAGTGCCCATGGAAGACAGAAGAGGGCATCAGATTCCCTGGAACTGGAGTTATGGATGGTTGTCAGCCACTGTGTGGGTGTCTTACATTCTTGGTTTAAAAATAAGCTTCCATTTAGAGGAAAAAGAACCCAGTGTTCTCACCTTACCTCTGCATATGAGTTTTCTTAGTATCTTACTATATCCTTAAAATAATCCTACGAATTAAGAAAGATAAACTGCACCATCCCAATGAATTGCCCAATGTCATCTAGTTTGATATCTGTCAAGATTAAAACCTAGAACTAGGTCTTTTGAGTCCAAGGTAAGATATCTCTTAGTCTTCCATATATAAAATCTTCAAGGAAATAAGATTTCAAACACAAATCAATTAGCACATTTGTTTAAGCAGCTAGACACTATGCTTTCTTTAAAACTTTAAATAATTTCCACTTACATTCATGATATAACCTGCACTGAAAAAGGTATCTAAATATAAAGCATAAAGTTGTTAGATACAAGATCAACATAAAAAGAAATCGACTACCTAAATAAGATTCATAAGACTAACTGACTAAAAATAACATATTTTGCTAAAAGATAAGTCATTTTACGATCATGACGACAGTATCATAAAGCAGCAATTCTCCCCATTTAGAAGTAAAGTAGATATAATTCCAATGAAAACAACACAGGTTCAGGGATACAACTCATTGGTTCAGTGTCTGTAAGGGCCTGGGATTGATCTCCAGCATGTTGGGAGGTGCTGGGGGTCGGGGGGCCTGGAAAAAATACAACAAAATAAAAAACAGATTTAACTAGCAATCTGATTTGGTTGTTTATATGCAAAAAATAGTAAAAAATGCACAACAAAAAACAAAAACAAACCAACCCCGAAGTGAGAGACACATCCTATAGATATCAAGGCCCATTATGAAGATAAAGCAATTAAAACAGTGGCACATGGACCAATGGAGAGCGACTGCCAGAAATACACCTTCCAAATAAGCAGCTTGGGACTCCATGGCACTGCAGATGGAGAAAAGAACTAAGTCTTTGTTAGGGAAAGAGGAATTTACTGCTTGTTTGAATATACTGCTTGTCTGAATTTACTGCTTGAATTTACTTGTTTGAATTTACTGCTTGTAACCAATTAACTCAGCTGGAGACACAGGCATCCAGAGATAGGGGCAAGTTGTCTGGTCTGTGTCATGTCTGTAGGCATGTCTGCTTACACAAGATAACAGAAAAGAATTGTACCAGGCATATACCAATCATCTCTCCCCGATTGAGACACCTGAAGGGAGTTGTAACATTTTTCTTGTTTTAAAGTTATTGGTTTGTGAAATGCTTACTTTGAAACTATTGGCTGTATAAATGTGGGCTTTTGTGTAACGGTTGTGGGAGCCTATATAATCTTTACCTAAAATTGCCTCAGGGTCGATCGCTCTAACCAGACCTGTGTGTCCTGGAAGGACGGTCGGCCTCAGCTAGCTGGTTTAATAAGACTCTGCTTGATCTTTGCATCTCCATACTCGTGCATTTGTTCTCCAGAACAGACCCACCGAGTCACGGACCCTAACAGTCTTCACTAAAACAGTGCAGAAACACTGTTGTGTTATACAGGAAATAAGCAGAATTGCTTTTCTTCACACAGAGAAAGTAACTGTAGGTAGCTCAAGGATTGCTATTATGTATTGGATAGCTTTAGTGTCAACTTGACACACCTGGGTTGAGGGAGCCTCAACTGGGGAATTGCTTCCATAGGACCGGACTGTGGCCATGTCTGTGGGGCATCTTCTTGATTGTTGAGTGATGTGGGAGGGCCCAGCCCACTGTGGGTGGTACCACCCCTGGTCAGGTGGGCCTGTGTTGCATAAGAAAGCAAGGTGAGCAGGGAACAAGGGAGCAAGCCAATAAGCATCTTCCTCCACTGCCTGTGCTCCAGTTCCTGCCTCCAGGTTCCTGTCCTGAGTTCCTACCTTGGGCTCCCTGATGAACTGTGACCCAGGAGATATAAGATAAAATAAACCCTTTCCTCCCAAGTTGGTATTGTTCAGAGTATTTTGACACAGCAATGGAGAAACAAACCAGAACACTATATGAACAGAATGTTGATGTTGCTAGAAGGAAAATATTTTTAATAGATCAGGATATGGAAACAGCATAAATCACAAAGGAAAACCTCAATAATAAAGTCAACTACATTAATACCTAAAGAAACACCATAAACCTCATATATTTTTAACACATAGGATCAGAAAAGAATTAGAATTCAGAATCAATTAACAGGGGCTGGAGAAATAGCTCAGTGGTTATGAGCCCTGGCTGCTACTGCACGGAACCTGGGTTCAGTTCCCAACACCCATATGCTGGCTCATAACCATCCCTAACTCCAGTTCCAGGAGATCCAATGCCCTCTTCTGAACTCTTGAGGGATTGCACACACAGAGCACTTACATACATGAAGGTAAAGCACAGAAGGTGAATAAACAGAAGATAAAGAATACAGGCAAAAGAAGTAAATAAACATTTCACAGGAATGTTTGATGTTTTCTGGTTGTTCATTATTTTCATAGAAAAAACATGAATGGCTAATAACCATGTAAAAAGATACTAATGAAAGCAATAGAAATTACAATCACAATTATATCATTTCACACCGACCAGATTAGCAAATCAAAACAAATAAACAAACCTAACAAAAATCAGAAATGAGGTAGTGAACTGGTAGGAACCTTCATCCTCTGTGGATGGAAGAGCAAGCAGCCTTGCTATGGAAGGCAGAAGATGCATCCTCCATGGCCTAGCCATTCTTGTGGGTTAGGCACCCACTGAGTAATCAATGCCTAGAATATTTTTTAATTAACTTTACTGTGTGTCCTATGGGGTAACACCTGCTTTGTAAAACCCTGAGAGATAAATATAAACATTTATGCATTTCACCAAGAATTCTTTAGTCATCATGGAAGCAGCATGGTATATTAACTAATTCCATACTAATGACTACTTAAATTGTTTCATATGTTTTGCCATTATATACAAAAGTATGGGCTGGTCTGATAGCAGTGAGTTATTAGTACTAACACTAAGTATCACTATAGTTGTACATGCCATCCCCTGCTGCTAATTTGACTGATTTTTAAAAATTTTGATAGATACTTTTGTAGAGGAATAAACATCAATGATTTTTAAAGCTAAATTATTTTTTTAACATTTTATTACATCTTATTTATTTTGTGTATATGTTCAGTGTTTGTGTTGGAATGAGCATGCCAAGAGATCAGAGGACAACTTGAAGGAGTCAGTTCTCTCCTACCATGTGAGTCCCAGGGATTGAGCTCAGGCTGTCTGATATGGCAGCAAGTAATTTATCTGTTGAGCCTTCCCGTTAGCTCCTGCTAAAGCACTTCAAAGATAGGCATGTTTAATGCAAATACTTTGAGATAGGTTTTGCCTAATGGTCTTCTAAGAAATAAGGTTAAAACAATACATGAATATGCTTTCTTCCCATAACTCCCTGAACACTGGTTAAAACATAAATTTTGCCATATACAGGTGAAAAACAATCCACTGAATTTTTAATTTGTACTGATTTAAGCAATAGTGAAGGCAAACCAGTTTTGTTTATTGTTTACGTAATTTCTACATAGTTTACCTGTTTAATCCTCAGTCTATTTTTCTACTGGAATTTAAATTTTCTTTCTTTTTAACACATTTTTCCAGAAATAACTTGAAGCAGGTTACATAAAAAAAATATATATATACAATGAAGTTTAATGGGGGTAGGGGTGGGGAGAGGAGAGATAGGAATAAGAGATCAAAGACCAGAGGATTTGCCACCACGGGGTCAACTTTGGTGGAATACTGAAGGTTTCCATTAGCTCTGTTTTTTTTGTTGTTGTTTTTTTTTGAAAATCCTAATGAGTGTACTGGGCTTGTTGACAGAGCATAGGGTGAAGGCTTTTTTACAGAAGAGTGGACATTCCCCCATTTATGGCTCCACTGAAAAGTCTACACTCAGATACAAACTCTGTGACTTCCCAACAGCCACACAAATGGTCAGAGAGGTGCCTCAGGGCATTCTTGGCTTGTATATCCTTAGCCCCTCACCCACATGCAGTTAAGGTCCACTGATTGGGTGGAAGTGGTAACTGACTCCTCCACAGACTCCTTGACGAACCTCTTCCTCAAAAGTCCCTGAGCCTTGGAGGGGGGTGGTAGGTGTGGGATGCTTCCTCCCACTGTGACAAGGCACTGAACTTTGGGGTCTCTGCATCATCTGTTTTCCATGAGCTGTTGGCCCATTTCAGCAGGATTCCATCTATTATAAGGATTTGGTGCTAGGATTCACAAATGAGGGAGAACATAAGTCTTTTGTTTTTCTGAGTTTGTGTTACTTCACAGTTTCTATTCACTTGCAGATTTCATTATTTCATCTTTCTTTGCTGCTGAGTAGAGCTCCACTGTGTAAATTTACATTTTCATTAATCACTCATCAGTTGAGGGGGCACTTAGGCTGCTTCCACATCTTAGCTATTGTGAAAAGAGCAGCAACAAACACGGTTGTACAAGTGTCTCTGCAATAGGATGAATCCTCTGGGTATATGCCAAGGAGTGGTATACCTAGGTCATATGGTAGGTTCATTTTTAGTTTTTCAAGACTTCTCCACTCTGCTTTCCATAGGGGTTGCACAAGTTTGCAATCCCACCAGCAGTGAATGAGCATTCCCCTTTCTCCACATCCTCATCAATATTTTGTATCATTTGTTCTCTTGATCTTAGCCAGTCTGACTAGGGTAAGGTAAAATATTAAGGTGGTTTTAATTTGCATTTCCTTAGTTATTAACGATGTTGAACACTTTTTAAGATGTTTCTTAGCCATTTCTATTTATTCGAGAACTCTCTGTTTAGCTGTTTAGTCCATCTTTTAATTGGGTCATTTGTTTTCTTGGTTCTCTGATTTTTTAGTTCTTTATATATTCTGGATGTCAAACCTCTGTCAGATGTGTCACTGGTGAACATTTTTTCCCACTCTGGGTTTTTTCTTGACTTTCGTGATGGTTTCTTTTGTTGTGCAGAAGCTTTTTAGTTTAACTGGTATCTGAATTACAAAGTCTTTTCCTATACCTATATTTTGTAGGTTACTGCCAATGTTTTCTTCTAATAGTTTCAGAGTTTCAAGTTTCACATTGAGGTATCTGATCCATTTGGAGATGACTTTTGTGCAAGGTGAAAAATAAGGATCTAGTTTCATTCTTTTACAGGTGGATTCTGGTTTTGTCAGCACCATTTGAAGATGATGTCTTTTTTTCACCATTGTGTGTTCCTGGCACCTTTGTCAAATATCAGGTAGCTGAAATTTCTTAGACTCAGATTTCCATCTTCAATGATGTTCCATGATCTATGTGTCTATTTTTGCACCATGTTGGTTTTATGACTATAGCTTTGTAGTATACTTTGAGATCTGGCAAAGTAATCCCCCAGCTTTGCTCTTTGTGTTCAGGGTTGCTTTGGCAATCTGGGGTCTTTTGTGCTTCCATACAAATTTAAGGATTTTTTTTCTAATTCTGTGAAGTATGTCATAGGGATTTTGATTGGGATTGCACTGTATCTATATAACGCTTTTGGTAGGATGGTCACTTTCACAATATTAATTCTTCCAATCCATGAGCATGGGAGGTCCTTCCATCTTCTGGTTTCTTCCTCAATCTCTTTCTTTAAAGATTTAAAATTTTCATTGTAGAGCTCTTTAATGTCTTTGGTCAGGTTTATTCCAAGATTTTTTTTTTTTTTTTTTTCAGTTACTGTGAATGGGAGGGTTTCCCTGTTCTCTTTTTCTAACTGCTTGTTATTCGTATATAGAAAGGCTACTGGGTTTTGTAGATTAATTTTGTAACTTGCCACTTTACTGAAAGTGTTGATCGGTTCTAGGAGTTTTCTGGTGGACTATTTGGGATCTCTAAGGTATAGTCTTATATCATATGCAAAAAAGGAATAATTCCACCTCTTCTTTTCCAATTAGTACTCCTTTAATTTCCTTCTCTTGTCATATTGCTCTAGCAAGAGTTTCAAGTACTATATTGAAAAGGAGTGGAGATAGTGCACAGCCTTCTTGTTCCTGATTTTAATGGGAATGCTTCAAGTTTTTTTTTTTTTTTAACATTTAGAATGATGATGGGTGTGGGTTTGTTGTATATAGCTTTAATTATGTTGAGGTGTGTTCCCTCTAGTCCAATTCTCTTTAAAACTTTTAACATGAATGCATGCTGAATTTTGTCAAAAACCTTTCTGCATCTATTGAGATGAGGATATAGGTTTTGTCTTTGAGTCTATTTAAGATTGATGATGTTTATTGACTTGCATATATTGAACCATCCCTGCATCTCTGGAATAAAGCCTACTTGATCATGGTGAATGATCTTTTCAATGTGTGTCTGCATGCAGTTTGCAAGTATTTTCTTGAGAATTTTTGCATCTATGTTCATTAAGGATATGGGTCTATAGTTTTCTTTTGTGGTTGTGTCTTTACCTGGTTTGAGTATTAGAGTGATGCTGGCTTCATAGAAGGAATTTGGAAGTTCTCCCTCTGTTTCTATCTTTTTAAATAATCTAAGTAGTATCGGTTGGAGGTCTTGCTTTAAATGTCTGGTAGAATTCTGCTGCAAAACCATCTGGGCCTGGGCTTTTTCAGTTGAGAGGCTTTGTATTACTGTTTTGATTTCCTTATATGTTATGGGTCATTTAAACTGTTGATCTCTTCTTGGTTTAACTTTGGTGGTTCCCATGATTTCAGATATCCATCCATCTCTTTTAGGTTTTCAAATTTAATAGAGTATAGGATTTTAAAGTATTCCCTTATAATGGCCTGGATCTTCTGGGTGTTTGTAGTGATGTTTCCCCGTTCATCTCTGATTTTGTTGATTTGGAGTTGCTTTCTTTCTTTCTTTTGGTTAACTGGGCTAAGGGTCTATCTTGTTTAGCTTTTCAAAGAACCAGCTTTTAGATTCATTGATTCTTTGTATTGTTTTCTTTGTTTCCATTTCATTAATTTCTGCTCTGATTTTTGTTACTTCTGCTCTTTTGCTGTGTTTGGGTTTAATTTGTTCTTGCCTTTCCAGAGTCTTGAGTTGCAGTGTTATGTCATTTATTTGTGCTCTTTCTGATTTTTTTAATGTAGGCACTTAGAGCTATAAACTTCCCTCTTAGGATGGCTTTTAAAGTGTCTCGGAGGTTTTGTTGCATTGTATTATCCTTTTCATTGAATTCCAGGAACACTTTTATTTCTTTCTGAATTTCTCCTTTGACCCATTCATAATTCAGGAGTGTGTTGTTTAATCTCTATGAGTTCGTGCAGAGACTCGGGCTTCTTCCAGTGTTGATTTTAAGTTTTACTTCATTGTGGTCTGATAGAATGCATGAAATTATTTCATATTTTGTATTTGTCGAGGTTTGTTTTGTGCCCCAGTATGTGGTCAGTTTTTTGAGAAAGTTCCATGGGATGCTGAATAGAAGGTGTATTCTTTGGTGCTTGGGTGGAATATTCAGATGATGTCTGTTAGGTAATTTAATTCAGACATCTCTCTGTTTATTCTTGGTCTGGTTGACCTATCTAATGGAAACAGCCAGGTATTGAAGTCCCCTACTATTACTGTGTTGGGGTTAATCTGTGTCTTAAAATCCTGTAGTGTTGTATTTATGAATTTGGGTACACCAGAGTTTGGTGCGTATATGTCCATGATTATAGTATCTTCTTGATTAATTGTTCCTTTGATCAGTGAAGTGACCCTCTATATCTCTGATTAGTTTTACTTTGAAGTCTATTATTTTGTCAGATATTAAAATTGGAACCCCTGCTTGTTTCTTAGTGCTATTTGCTTGAAGTAGTCTTTTCCATCATTTCATCTTAAGGTAATGTCTGTCCTTGAAGGTGAGATGGGTTTCTTGCAGATAACAAAAAGATACTATTTCTTAATCCATTCAACTAGCCTGTGACTTTTGACTGGGAAGTTCAGTCCATTGATATTTAAAGTTAAAACTGAAAGATGTGTATTGGTTGCAACCATTTTGAATACTGTGTGCATTCTTCGTCTAATTTTGTGTTTCCACAATTATACCCTCATTTACTTTATGTTGCCTCTGGGATAGTATAGTTGTTCTTTTCTCTGTTCTTTGTATTGTTTCAAGTATTCTTCGAAGGGCAGGTTTTGTGGACATGTGTTATTTCAACCTATTTGTGTAGTGGAAGTTTTTTCATTCCCCTTCGACTATAATAGACATTTTTGCTGAGTAACGTATTCTGGGTTGACATCTACAGTCATTTAGAACTGGAAATACCTTGGTCCAGGCTCTTCTGGCTTTCACAGTTTGCATTGATAAGTCAGCTGCAATTCTGATGAGCTTTCCTTTATATGTGACTTGTTTTCTTTTGCAGCTTTCAGTATTCTCTCTTTGTTCTATACATTTAATGTTTTTACTATGATATGCTGTGGGGAGTTTCTTTTCTGGTCCTGTCTCTTTGATGTTCTATGTACTTCTTGTATTTGTATGGGGATGTGTCCTTAATTTTGGCAAGTTCTCTTCTACAATCCTGCTTAAGAACTGGTCAATACCGTTAATGTGAAATTCTTCTTCCTTGATGCCTATGATACATAGATTTGGTCTTTTCATGGTGTCCCACATCTCCTGCATATTCCATTCCTTTGTTTTTTAAAAGAATTTTTCAAAATCTTTGAGTGGTCCAGTTCTTAAACTTTATCCTCCAGTATTAGTATTCTGTTTTCCATTTCATTCATTCTAGCTTTTTCCTTTTGTTTCAAATTGGCTTACTGAGTTTTGCACTTCTTTCTTGATTTCAGCCTGAATTTTCTTCAATGTTTCTATCTCTTTTCTGAATTCAGTCAGAAGTTTATTCCTATCTTTTTTAGTTCTTTGATTTGTTTACGTGTTCTTTAAATTCACTGAATTACTTGATCATGTTCATGATTGTTCTTTTAAATTCTGTGTCCTGGGTTATCTCTATGGGGTTCTCACTGTAGACTCTTCTATGGAACTGGTAGAGTTTGATGGGAACATGCTGTTTTGGTTTTCCCTGTTGTTATTTTTCTGTTGCACTTTTGGCATGTGGATTTCTTTTGTTGTTTGTGATTCTGGTATGAAACTCAAGTCTTCTTTTGTTGAGTTGAAATTTGCTTGTTTGTATTATTGGTGTGCCTTGGTTGTTTTCTTATTGTGTATGTCAAGCTGGTTGGTCTAGGTTTCAGGTTCTCTCAGATTTTATTTTGGAGGAAATGATGGCTTCAGATCAGCTACTCAGGAACTCCCACAGAGGCCCAAGTCAGGCTCCAGTCAGGTACACTCAGGCTTCCTTCTAACTTTTAGATTCCTACTATTGGGTACTCAGAGCACAATCTGGGAAGTTAGGTATGAGGAGGCCTGATTTTTAGACTCTCAGACAGTCTGCTGAGTTCTCAGCCCCTGTACCAAGCAGAGGCCAGATTAGGTACTCTGGCTTTCTGCTAAGGTCTCTGCCCTACAATAGGGAAGGTCTACCCTGGGGCCATGGGAGGGGCCTCACATAATCCCAGTTAGGGGGTTGGGTATAGCATGATTTGGGGAAGCTTTGGCGAGCTCACCACCATGTGGAGGCTGGATCCAGGTGCTCTTAGGTGGTCTGCTGAGGTCTCAGTCCCTACCCCAGGCAGAGGCCAGATCAGGTACTCTCAAGCAGTCTGCTGAGTTCTCAGTGCCTACGCCAGGCTCAGGCCAGATCTGGAACTCTCAGGTGATCTGCTGAGTTCTCAGCCTCTACACCAGATGGAGGCTGGATCTGAAATTTTCTTAATAATATATTAGAGTTCTTAATTTACTGAGGCTAGTAATCCTTTTTTTTGCTGGTTATACTAAGTTTTATCATTTACCATCTATTTTTCCCCCCTTTGGCTCAACTAAAGTTTTCAACTTTTACAAAGTCAAAGCATATTTTTTCGTTTATGGTTCATTGCTTGATAATTCTTACTGTCTATATTTAAAAGACTTAATTCATCTCTTCATTATCCTTTGTATAAGAAAAATCTTTTAATGTAAAGTAACAGCACCTTCCTCCAAAGGTCATTGTGAACATCAATTAATTACAACTTATAGTAACATGCTTGATACAGAGGAAAAGAGCATAAATGTCAACCAGTAACAATCCCTAAATGATAATTATTAGTACTAAATATCCAACAGATCACAGAGATTATAATCATATGCACCTGAGAAGATGTTCTTGGAGATACTAAAAGTCTGAAGAAAATCACCCACAATATAGAAAACAGGATCACAGAGCAGTCACAAGAAGTCCAAAGATGGCCAGACTCTTACCTTACTCCTCTCCTTCTTCCGCCAGCTCTGTTTCTTTGTGCACTACCACCCTTGTGACCGACATATCAGGGTGCTGCTCTCTGGCTTCCCTGATTGCCTGAGCCAGCGCCTACCAAGGTGAGAACAAACAAGCATGAGCTGAGCCCTGGATTCTACCTCAGGATGGCAGAGCACATACACCCTCACGTACTGAGAGGCAAGCTCCAGCCAAGTTGGTTCTCTGTCTTCATTTACAAAAGCAGGAAGATTTGACTTGGGCTCACTGTTCAAGTTAGAGAATGCCTGTCATTTCCTTAACTTCCCGTTCCTCCAGTCCCTCAAGTGATGATACATGTGGGAGAATCCCAGTTTTATACTCACTGTGAGATTTGGAGAAAATGGTTCTTCTCTGAGCCATATTATTCTTACCTGAAAACTCAGAGATGTAGCTAAGGCTACGAAGATCATTGTAGGTGTTGTTTGAATTTAGGTAATGATGTCAACTAACTAGCACAGTGCCTTATCTATACGTTCAAATGGCAGTAACTATCACCCAATAGCTGGAAACTCCAAGACATGAGACTAAGCCTTCTTATCTTTGCCATCAAAGGCTCTCAGCAATTGTCTGAATTAAAACACATTATACTAAAATATTACAGAAAAATACCTATACACTTCCAGGGCACAGAACTAAAAGAAGAGCAATAAGTACACATCATCAGTAAAGACAAAGAACAGAAAGACTAATGTCCTGCAGCTCTCTACTTTGCAGTTGAAGACCTTGAAGATCCAAAGGTTAATGAATCTTCATCAATCCAAGGAGCCAGCAAATAACAGCAAGTAGAGAAGGAGCAGTGGTGTGGCCTCCACTGGTTCAGGGTCTCTTCCTTGGACCACGTAGCAAGAAAGATGAGTGCTTCTGTTTTATCAGAAAGCAACTATGTAATATGGAAAGAACTTTTTTTATTTTAAAAATTATTTTCTTAAGTTTTGATAATTTTTATTTATAAAGATGTTTTGGAGGCAAAGTAATGAAAAACAAAACATCATAGAATAAAGTCTAGGAAAGAATCGTAAAAGATAAAGACAAATTCCTCTATGAACAGGACACTTCATCTCATAATGAAACTGTGTATTTGAAAAAGAAAAGGCAGTGCAGTGTTTCCTTTTGCTCTGTTATCCATCTGCAGGGACAAATGTATTTCCTATTTACATTAATGTTTCTGTCATCTGTAAAGTTTCTGTGCAAAGCCCTAAGTCTCATTTCAGTAAATAGGTAAAGCTAAAAGAAGGAATGCATGAGAGGCAGAAGAGTCACAGCCATCTTCCAATGCATGTTAAATCATGCTTAAATCATGTAAAAATTCCTTTCATTCCACATTAGCTTAAGAAATTAATATTAGTTTACTATGGGAATAATAAAGACATTAAATTAAACATACTGCTAAATTGAGGGGGGGGAAATGTCAAAACAGAGTATCAGTATGAAGCCAGGTTAGTTTTGAAATTCTTGGGCTCCTCCTACCTCAGTCTCCTGAGTGCTGGGCTAGAATAATAGACATGCAACACCATACCAGACCAAGAACATTTTTATTAGAAATATGTTCAGAAGAGCAACTGTAGTGTAATTTATCCCTTCTTGGCATGGAGCTGAGAGAGCCATGATCAGCACAGGATGAAGGTAAGACACTATTGCCAAAGACAGAACATACTTTGGACACAGGATTTGGAGTAATGGAGCTGGAACTGACCTGGAAGCCACTTCCCCTGAAGGCTAACGCTCATAGCTTTGCAGAACACTATGCAAGCTGCTAAGGGAGAACATCAATCAGTGGGCCAACCCTAGCTCCAAGACCTAATAATCACATCAATAACTGGAACAGCAAATGGCACTGGTATAGTAGTAGCACTTTTATCTTGGGGGTAATCAACAGCTACCTAATTGGACTTAAAGCCCACTCGACGGGAGGAAACTCATGTGAGGTACTGCAAACGGAGCCAAATACACATGGTTGGAGAGGTCACAGATTAGAGAAAACCCCAAGACTGTCACATTCCTAGACAAATGTAATTTCTTACCATGTACAAAATATGGATCCTTAAATTTACAGACAAGTAACCCAGTCACCAACCATCAAAGAAGCTTCTTTTTCAACAGAGATTATTATAGAGTTCTACAACTGGTGAATTTCCCAAGCCTAAGTGGCATGTCTCTGATGCAACCTCTATGCCTAAGGCTCACGGAACATAGAACAAGGGATAAAGACAACACTAATGCATCTTTCAATTCCGATCAATGAAGCTCCCTCATGCAACAGAGGGGCAGGAACACAAAAGGTCATATATGGCCAAAGTGTAGAGAGTAAGAGTCTGCAGAGTGTGGGTCCTTGGACAGAACACTTATATTAAACTCTACCCACCCAGGGCTCAGAGACTACTGATGAAGAGGGGTGGAAAGATTGTAAGAGCCAGGGAGGAGGTGCACAACCATATGGAAATAGTCCTACAGGTTCCTGGGATCTTGCTCATATGAACCTATAGCACTGGCGTCAGCATGCACAAGACCTATGCAAACCCAAGCAGACAAACCCCAGCACAGAACTGTGGAAATGGGCAATAAGCCCCAATCTTAGTAGAAGAATTATTAGCAGCTGATTATTGCTGGGTGAGGAAGAGCTGATCTTAAATGGAAGGACTCTGGATAGGCTGACTAGATCCCAGTGGATGAACTTACACTGAGGAACTTTTGGGGATACCAACTTGACATAATAGGCCTTAACACAAATTACAGAATGTATGAATTCTGGTGGGGGGGTATAAAAATTATTAAGATGTTCTGTATAAAATACACAAAATTTCAGTAAAAAATTTACCCAAAAATGGTTTTAGAAGATATATTCCAAGTTTACATTGGCTAATGATGTTTGAAATGAGCATGGGTCTTTTGCAAAGATACTTTACTTTTATTTATTTCAATTTTTCTATACAAACATGTATTATTTATATAACAGGAAAAATTAAATGTTTAAAAACTTTTTAAAAAAGATTCCTTTGAACATAGGAAAGGAACTGAAAAAGATGTGAATGGTTATTTAGGGCACTACATGATCAAAATCAGTTTTTGGTAGGGAAGCAATTTCTTCATTTAATCTCCAAAAGCTCCATTCATCCCAGCACAGCTTTAAGGAGAACGTGAACTCATCAAGAGTCTCTGGGGCAAGTATGAAGGAAGCCACAATGAATGGGGAAAGCTGATGCCATCTTACAATAAAGCATGAAAACGTCTCTAGTCTTTTCTTATGGCTATCTGACCTCCGCTTGAAAAGGGCTGAAGCATAAAGCACACATCAGAGATACTTGTTTTGGAAAGATACTTTGCTTATATTTAATTCAATTTTTCTATACAAAATGGCTACCAAGTCATCACTTTTTAAGAGTTAGAAATATGCTGCTTTGGTATTCAGGTTTCATGTTTGTCTTATTTCTATTAGCCTCTCACAAGTTATGCTACCTAAACTTGAGTTTTCAGGGGAAGCAGGTTAAAAGGTAAAACACAGAAAGTGAGGGCTGAGAGTCACTCTGCTGAAAAGGAGTCATTAAAAGCATGGAAGGCTTAGATGCTTGGTGAGGAGAGGGTAAAGGAAACAAAGGCTGGGAAGATGCCTCAACTTTCACTTCTTTTATGCCAACACGTATGTGCTCCTGCCTAGAATATTATAGGAATTTAATAAATGTTTCTTGAACAAGAAACCCAGAAAGAAAAAAAAAAAAAGAAGCAGGTTTGCAACATCTTCATGTCAGGAGAGCTCATGAGCGCCCCAGTGAGCAGCAGTAGAAAGAATCTTCTCTATAGAAATCTGGAGGTTTATTTCCATGTGAGTAATTTTTTCCATGCTAAGTATCTCCTAAAAAACCCCACTCCTAAGTTTAAATTTGGGGTGAAGGCTAACCCTCAGGAAGATTTTTTAAATATATTATGAAATATGTAAATAAAAATACCATCCTTACAAAGGCCATAAAAGTGCATTCTTCTCTGACCATATACTGAGCCTTTCTCAAGCAAGCAATTCTTATCTCACTGTATTTCCTGGGCTCAGTACTGTGTTCAAAGCTGTGTATCTACCACTTGCTTTGATTCTCCAGTAGAAGTAGTCCACAAACATTTCTTTTCCTTTTTTCCTTTCTTCCAGTTGTTGTAAAGGAAAATCCCTTGGTCTCCTTTATAAAATCATTCAGAGAGAGAGGAGGGTTTCTCACTTGGGACTGTAGTCTAGTATCAGAGCTAGACTCTTGAGTTTCCAGCAGTTCCACTCACTACCAGCCTATAGCTAAGCATTCTGTTTAACTTAAATGTAGAAAAGAAGCATGGTTCTGATTTAAAAAAAAAAAAATCAGAACCAATCAAAGTTTTCATTTTGAAGGAGACCAGATATTATTTGTTTCTCTAACCTACAATATAGCAATAGGAAAAATAAAGTCAATGTCTCAACTTTTCTTATACTGTAAGATGTCACTTGAAAATTCCTACAGGTAGGCATAAGAAAACTTAGTCGCTTTTTTTGTTTTATTGCAAGGCATTGTCTTTAAGTACCATTTGCTTTAAAATATTAAAAAAACATTAAATATTAATGAATTGTCTTTAAATCAGGCCGATGTGAATTCCTAATGGCCACCAAAAATTCTGCATGTTACTCCAATGGAGATAAATTAACAGTCTACACTTTATGCTGAGGGGGAGTTGGGAGAGCTGAAAACACAGGCTGCATCCACCCTATGAAGCATCTTTACACCATACCTAGGAGCTGGACTTCACTCAGGAGGTACTCAGAGAAGATGATTATGCAGAGATATGCCATGAGGTGGTCTTTACCTGGTCATGATCAATATCTGCATCTCCTGTGATCACGATGCGTTTCTCAATTCTCGTTTCAGATATTCCACCTTTCACGGTCTAAAGGTCAAAAAAGAGAAGAAGAAACAGCAGTCACTAAAGTATGCATACACAGAAAAAACAAAGATGAAGCCCACTTTGACCTTCTGATTGTCTTCAGGCCAGGTACAGAATAATGGAAGTCTAATAGATATTTTCCTTGCCATACTTTTAAATTCATCAAAGAATCGTAGTTAGGATAGCATCCATGGGTATCCCTCAATTGAAAGCAAGCTTTAAATTATCAAGATTCAGGTGAGATTAGGATGGAATAGATGTCACTTAAAAACCTAAGCAGTTCCATTGGTGTATTCTATTACAATTTCCTGAGTTAAACCTTCCATGTCAGTTGCCAAAGTTTTGAAAAGAAGAGAAAAACAAAAACAACTGTTTGCATTTGCAGAGTTACAAGCAATTCTAACATTTTAGGTATGTTTTAGATTTGGGAAATTGTTTGATATCATAGTTTTGACTCCTTGATTCCAATCATACAAATTCATTTGGTGAGTTCATTCGATTTGGAACAATAAAAAAAAAGAAAACAATGACTTGGATTTGGGTTTAAGATAAAGAAAATGAATGGAATCATTGCTTCCATATGTGGTTGTGCATGTCGACATGGAACACACGACATACAGGTTGTGTAGAGACAAAGGAGGCCCTGAACAAACTGCTTCACAGAGTTACTGGCCAAGTGCGTGCCCAAAATGCCTGGGACATGCTCAAGAAGGAGGAGGCTTGAGAGATCCTTTACCTGTGACCTTTGAACAGAACACAGTCCTGAGAAGACACAGAGGCAACTTCTACAACCCTCACTCTTTGCACACTAAGTCACAGTGACATTGTATTATGAGAAATAAAGCTTATCACTGGCTTTAGCACCAATGCACCCTGCATTGTAATTCACAAAGTTTCTTGTTTGTTTAAATTATTAAATTATTTTTCATGAAACATATGGTAGAAAAGAGTACAACAGATACATTTAAGATCATTATGCACTAATCCAATGTGAAAGAAAAAACAAAACAAAATGCTGAAAAATAAGACTTGGATTAGAAATTTGTTGGCTTTAGCGTATATCAAAATTAGCTGGAAGCTTCCTAAAACTTTCCATGGTTTCAATAGGTCTGGAGTGAGCCATGGTATTTACACATCCAAATCCCCAGCTGGGGCTGATGCTGCCAAGCCAGGGATTACACTGGTTATGTAGTATCAGATATTTAGAGAATGATCTGGGAAAGTGCTCCACATCAACATACTAGTATCTTAAATAAATGAGAGAAGTTTCACAATTTGATTAAATGATCTCTGCCCATGTAGCTGTCTTAAGTATAGCTATTCGCATTTTTACCCCCTTGTACTTTACAAATTGAAGTTTGTTTGAAATATATTTGTCATGGAGCCTACTCTCTTGGATACTTTAAAGAGAGATTTCACTCTACTGGCACTGTGTATTACTTGGGAGTATGTATAGAAACAAAGAAACAATAAAGAAAAGATCTGTTTGCCATGTGTATCCTCTCCCCTGGATTGCTTTACCTTGGTGATGTGTGTGGTTGTCGTTGTTGACACGGACTCAGATGTGATGGTCTGTGCTGTCAGTAACGTGCCCGAATCACCACCAGCCCCGCCATCAATCTTTGGATATTTGGAGGAAAAATACAAAGTAACACTTAACTTCCATCATGTCAGAGAAGACCCCACCCAATGAATAAGCATCTTCTAAAATTTCCACAGTTGGTAGAAGATCCTGTCTATCCTTTGTATGTTGGTAGTGGTAATTTATGGGCCAGGAATGTGGCTAGCATTGAAAAAGGAGGAGAGGTACAAGACAATGAATGCAGAGAAGCAAACCCTGTGGGTAGAAAGAAGAGGAAGAATGAAGCAGCAGGTGGTACTGAAAGCCATGCAGGAATCAAGAGCATCTATCTGAGGATATGTGTGGAAGTGAGAAAGAGAGCAGAGAGCCAAGTAAAGAAGCATCCAGTGACCCAAAGTACTGACTTTGCTGTTTCTTAAGCACAGGTGGGTAAAAATAGATAAAAGGTTTTCTCAGATTACTAAGGAATAGAACCTGCTGAGGATAAACTGAACTTGAATGGCCTAGTCATTTGCTTATCTTTAATATTTTTTTAAAAACATTGTTCTTATAATGGTTAGTATGTCATAAACATATGAGTGCACATATTAATACTGTATATGTGGATACACCCCATTTATATTAAAACAGGCTTTAATTTGTTTGCTTTGACACTGGAAGAGGCAGAAGATTCTATAGTTTACCAGAAAAAAAAAATACCTTAATTATTTAAGATCAAACATGTTTGCCTGTTTCCTGACAGTAACCAAGGGAAATGTCTCCTAAGCTTGGCTCATGCACCTACATTTGTAAGGGCACTTACCAAAATGTAGACAGGAGAGAATGTTCACATACACATGCCCATGATGTGAAACCTATTTGCTCTTAAATGGGATCTATGCACACATGTGGATAATATGCTTGAAATAATTTTGAGAAATGTTGTACACATTAAAACTTAAAAAAAATATTTTGAAGGTGATACCTTCATCATAGTATAACCCTACCAGAGGTTTAACAATTTATCACGTACATTTTAAAAAGGATCCATTTAAATGATGAACACCCTCCTTTTGTTACATTTTATTTATGTGTGTTTGTGTAAGTTTCTATCTATCTATCTATCTATCCATCTATCTATCTATCTATCTATCTATCATCTATCTATCTATCTATCTCTCTATCATCTATCTATCTATCTATCTCTCTATCATCTATCTATCTATCTATCTATCTATCTATCTATCTATCTATCTATCTATCTATCTATGCAGGAGGGAGGGAGGGAAGGAGGGAGGGAGAATAATAGAGCCCAGAGGGTGATGGGTGTCTTCATCAATCACGCTTCACCTTGTTTTTTGAGACAGCATCTCTCAATGAAACTTGGAAATCACCAATTCAATTCATCTAGACAAACTGGCCAGCAAGCCCCAAGGATTCTCCTGTCTCTACCTCCCCAGCAAAGAGGTTACAGGCATGTACTCTGGGCTATTATAAAGTATGTTCTGGGGATCTGAACTTGGGTCCTCAAGTTTATATGTCAAGTACTTTATCAATTGAGCCATCTCCTCAGCCCTATTATTCCTAATGTTAAACATTTTAATGCTTATCTAAAATCTTTATAGAACCAAAGTCTGTCAGACCTAAAATCAAGTACATAATTCTAGTAATTACTTACTTAGACACAGATTATATACAAATAACTACATATGCCTAAGGAAAATGATCCAATGTAGAGGAGAGAGAGCATGTGACGGCCTGTATTGCAATAAAGTATGAGTTTATTTAGTTTGCTTTCATGGAGTTAAGACTGGGGGGCTCAGGGGGAGCTTATAATATTAAAAATCTACAAAACATACATGATCCTATAAATTTTGTAAGGCCATCTGTTTCCTAAGAGTATACATATATTTTTAGATATAGCAAGCCTTAAAGGCCTTACAATAAAAGGATAAGGTTTGTGCTATTTATTGTTAACTAATCATATGTATGGGTCACCAATCTGTACTTATTCCTCCTTTCTAATTGAGGTATTTATTTCCCTGGGTACTGGGGATTGAAGGCAGAGCCTCACACACACTAGAGAAGTGCTCTATTCCACTGAGCTACATCTCTAGCTCTTCGAAGGCTACCATTTGATTGCAGTTCTCCGCCTAAATCTAAGCGGGTAATATAGCACATTATATTGTGGAAAATGGAAATGTGGAAAGCTTATGTCAAAGTCAGAAACATAAACTAGAGGCAAACACTGTAAACAGAAGTAGTCATACTAAACAAACAAATGATTCAAATAGTCCAAATCTTGAGCTTGTACCTGTGGAGACTCATATGTGATGGTTTTGGTCTCAGTTTGAACAATGGGGACTTCCTTGGTGGAGATTTCTGTCCTTTGTGAGGCATCAGAAATTGTTACCATCTCTGTTTTTACCACTGGTGGCTGGGGTGGAAAAGGAAGGGAAAAATAAATTCTAGTGGCGATGAAGTAAAAGTGTTTAAAGGAACCTTCAAAAATAATTGTTAAAAAAAAATTCAGTCACACACTCATGCACAAAAGAAAAGAGAGAAAAGTAAATATCCTAAAATAAAAGATATAAAAGAAAAACTTTCCTTCAAGTATATCTTACACATACACAAAATGTATATCTATGTGTGTATGTATGAAAAATCAGCTAACATAATGGCTTCCTAAATTATGTAACCTTTCAAATGGTGATGGTCCTAAGCTACACTTATACACATATACTTGACTTTGGAAAAGTGATGTTAGAATTACAAAAGAAAATAGAATGAACTATACAAAGTGACCTATCTCTATTTTTGCCACAGTTTAATGAACCACATATGTGAAGGCTTGTTATTTTTAATAGGCTTGTAAGCTATGTAGGCCAAGATTTACTCTTCTCTGCCAAAAGATGCCATCTTCAGAAAGGATATTTTCAAGTTATGACTGATTGGATCATATTCATCTGAACATTACAGTGTTTCTTTTGCATTACATACAATAAAATGTTCTATCTAAAATTAGGCCATCACTGTTGCATTAGTGCTCTGAAAACTTTAAAATGTGAAAAGGAAGTTTCGATATCTGTTAGCATTGTAGTCTACTGTGCACATATATTTAGTACATCAGACTAAAGGCCACCAAAATACCATAATACTTCCTTTCAGAGAAAATTCCCCACAGGTATAATTATTTCAAGGAAAACAGTCATATATTAAATGTAGAAAACAACAGTTCAAAGACTCTTGAAATGTCTTCTCTGAAGTGAAACATAAAATTTAAAAGTAAAAGTAAAAATCTATTTATTCCAAAATAAAGCCACTTCAAGATTTTCTACCCCATCAGAGAGAGCAAATGTGAGCAAATCCCTGTGCTATGGGCATTCTAGAATTAAGAGACATTCCTGCAGAGGATCAAGAAACATTCTTGTGGAAGTAATCTAACCCCTACAAGAGAAGGACTGCCCTTAATGACCGAGATTTGTTACGAGGACTACACAAGGTTCTCTTTCCTGAAGATAAAAGGAAAAGACGTATCTAATATAAACAGTCCACAAAATATATAATCAATTTGCAAACAATCCAGGATTGACACAAGGACATAAGGGTAGGCTCCTACTGAACATTTATTCCCTGGCTGCCTACAAGGAAGGAAAAGGCTCTTAACCAAACAACACTCTCCCTGGACTCTAAAAACAGAAATCACAGTGGCATTAAAGAAATAATTTTCTCATCACTGCCAGATGCTACTTTCAGAGCACCATGGTACTCAGAGCCTGCTGTCAGTTCTAAAACTTTTTAACTGAAAGTGGGGGAATAAACTAAAAAGTCAAATCCAATCATTAAAACAAGAGAGAACATACATTCATAATGACCATCTCTCAACAGTACATACATAATTTACTAATTAAATCAAGAAAAAAAAGGCATTTAGTTGAAGAAGTAGTGCAAAGAAAGACAGAAGCATCCAAAGCATGCAGAGAAAAATTTAAACGGGAAATGAGAAGAAAACAATGATGGGGTTGTAGGATTTTATCCTACAGGAAATGCAGTCACAATAAAAAACTATGAGCTGAGCTGGCAGAAGACCTGCAAAGCACTGCTTTCTCTCTTCTTCCCAGGAAACAGAAAAACGAGGTTCTTGCTGGAAAAAGATGAAGGAGAACTGGGGAGAAAGGTAGAAGAAAAGTAGGTGTTTCCCACCTGAGAAACAGTTCTATAGTTTAGCTCATGCTTAGACTCCATTTACCTCTGAACAACAAATAATTTCTGGCAAAACATCAATGTCAACATGGGACACCTCTCCGTTAACTTTATGTTGTTCTTCCTCTGTTTCTTCTTTCATGTCTTGCTTAACAGTGCCTTCATGTGCACTCTTCTCTTCAGGTATCTTTGGGGCAACTACATTTTCCTGGGCCTCTGTCTCTACTGTGATTACACTGGCCCCTGCTTGTCTGTCTGAGCTGGCTTCAGGCACTGCTGCCTCCCTCTCTACTACCTTGGCTGCTTGGCCGGGCTCTTCCTCCGTCTCTTCATCATACTCCTCCTGCTCTTCCCTTATGGTGCCCTCAGTCACACGGTGCTGGGGTTGGTACTCTCCCACATCTTCCTCCTCACTCTCACTGCTGCTGCTGTTCTCAGAAGACAGGGAGGTGGAGTCTTTTTGTGTCACAGGCTCCACCTTACGAATCTCCCCAGGACCACTCCCAGGTGACAGCTCTTTACCATTCACTTCTTCTGTGATTACTCTTTCGTCTTTCCCAACCTCTGCCTGCTTCTTCTCCACTACATTCAGAGTCTCATGTGAACTCTGTACAAAAAAAAAGATGGATGAGGGAAAACAAAAATATATGAATAAATAAAAACAATGGAAACTCAAATTAACTGATGGCAGATTCATGTCATGAAGAAAAACAAAGATGATTATGATGATTGACTGAAAGGGAAGCAGGAAAACATGAGGTGGATGAGACGTTAGGTAATGACGTTAACACCGAAAAGGGGAGAACCTTAACAGCATCCCTGGCTCCAGTGCAAGGCCCTTCCGACGCAGGAGCACGTGTCTGTGAAACAAAAAGCAACCGAGGACACAGAATCAATACGGTTTTACCTCAACAACCACCAACAGACATCTGACACTGCAAAGACAGAGGAGCAAGAATCAACTCTACTGAAACCTTTGCTCAAGGTCACACAGAGGACAATTAGACAAATGCCACAAAGCTTATAAAAGAAAAAAGCAAGCAAACAAACAAAAAAACCCACAGTCAATGTCTGCCCAAAGAAATAAAATACTTTTATTATAGGTACAATAAATTCCACTTATGGTATAAAAAAATGTCAAAGAAAAATATGTAATTATGCCTAAGCTTACTAATCATCATAAAGAATAAATTTTAAAACTTAAAATCTATTCCTCAAACACTTTTGGTTTTAATCTGATTCTAGAGCCTAGCCTGGGACCCAGATTCTAAAATAAATGGAACATAAAGGACTCTTTTATGTGCTTCTTTTCTTGTGCTTTTAAAATTGTAGTTGATTTCAAATTGCTATTGCAATAAAAATGTTCACTTCAGAGATGGTTATTATCATCTCAATTTGTCATGCAGATCAGCTAAAAGGATATTACATATTAGGGTGAATGCCAATAATATCTGAAAAATGTCTTCCTTAGAATTTAGCTCATTACCATTACTTAGAAGCTTGAAATGGATCAAACATTATTTGAGATGCTCACTGATTTATTCTATTTGAGTAACATAGTGCTAAATGTTCAATAAAAAACCTAAATACAGAATATATTAGTAACATAAATTACTATGGTATAGTATTGTTGGCTAGAATATAAACTTTTCTTTGAGGAGATTTTAAAGCTTCACATTTCCTTACACTTGTACAAATGAAGCACAGCAACATTTTTATATTCTAGTGGCACTGCTACTCATGATCTAATTTAAAAATACTTCAGCTAGAGGAAGCAGCACTATTTATTCAAGGTATCATACATGCTGGATATAGAACTCAATGATCCTCTGACTCTGCTAAACACAACTGTTGTGCTACTAAGACATTAACTACATTCAATGGTTTTTCTAAGAGATAGCAGGACGTCATTGGTCCTAGCAACAAGGACATCCAGAGCTAAATGATGTAAATCTCTGCAGCACCTATCAGCATATGCTCAGACTCTCTATGAAGTACATGGCAATAGTACGTTTGAGTTGCTCAAAATTCCTATCGTCTAAACATGTGACAAACAGAATAAGAGAATCATCTTTCTGGTCTAATTGAGAGCCCAGAGCTTTCAGATACTAAACTGAAAACCTCAAGTCTGTTTTGACAAGCAAGTAACAGTTAGTTACAAACTCCTCTGCAAATAAAAATACCTAGTGATCAGAGTATTTCTGAGCCAGATGTTTCATACAAATGATAGGCTAATGATTTAGAGCTATTATTACTTAACCTCAAATGGCTAGATAAGTTCTGCCCAAGTTCAGGGAATTCCTGCAGTCATTCAAAAACAATTACACATTGACACTGGCAGGCATTTCAAGTTTTCCCTTATAAGCATTATTTCAAAAACAATAAACCACTAGTAGATACCTGAAATCTGGGTTTTGAAAACTTGAGCTCTATTAAGCACATTTAGCTAGATTAAGCTTGATGGAGGCTTCCCTAACAACCCCAACTCTGGGCCTCAGTGGTTTAAATAAATCTCTGAATTTAGGCAGATTTTTGTTGGTTGATGGAAGGAAGGAAGGAAGGAAGGAAGGAAGGAAGGAAGGAAGGAAGGAAGGAAGGAAGGAAGGAAGGAAGGAAGGGAAGGAGAAGAAATGAGAAACACCCAATCTATTTCTTTTGTTTGTGTTCAAATTCACTGTTTCTTGAATGTTTCTCCCAGTGATGATTTAACCAATGAAAGCAGTAGAGGGAAGGGTGTCTAAATACTCAAAAAAAAAAAAAAAAAAGAGAAGATCACTCTTATATGGCTTTTAGTAGAAAGGGAAACAAAGTAAAATGCACCTCAGACAAGTGTGAGAAGGGCGAGGAGGAAAGCTTTTCTCTAGGTGCATTAGAGTTCACAACAGCGCCCTCTGCCGTCCAAGTGGCTGAAGGGAAGGTGGTGTTCATGCTATGAGAAAAGCCCTTTCCACTAAACAAAATAGATGTTATTTCTTCTTCTAGGCTCTAGAGAAGTAAGAAAAGGAAGAGCAAAGAATTAACAATACATCAAGACACACAGCAGTGACCTATGAAAAGGAAGCAAAGGTTACACTAGGAAGAATAACAGAACAGCATAAAATGAAAAGAAAAAGGACTTTGAAGACTGAAGCAGGCTTACGTGGTTTGCCTGAATGCCAGCTTTTGCATCTTACTTGAAAATCTCGGGTAACATTAACCTATGGAAGCCAGCTAAAACTTAAAATTTTATCAGAAACAGCACATCCATTAAGCCCTCACACACTGTTACTTTTGAGGTAGTTCCTTGGCTTCTTTCTGCAAACAATGGCCTCTTCAGCAACCCTGCACCTGAAATGCTTCTTTCCTGTGCTGGAGCTAGGGTGACTGCCCCTCCTGCCCTCAGTGCCTTCCCTATGCACTCTGGCCTTTCTGACTTTGCCATTTTTCTTAGGTTCACTAAACAGACCTTACCAACTTATTTTGTATAAGGCTTCTACAACCATCCCAGCTCCTATGATCTCTTTTCTACATGATTGTACCTTCTTGACAGCAACCCACAGTAACTCACTCAGAAAGGAGGGGGGGGCATGCAAGAAGAAACAGTGAAAAAGAATTATATAAGACAAACTCAGAGCCAAAGACTCAGTGAGAAATATACAAATCAGCTGTCTGAAAAACTATTAAGGCAAATTTGAGTTTCATGTTTCTACCCCTTAAATAATGCTTCCTAACCTGCCTGGGAGAGTAAGAATAGCTAGAACTAGAAACAGGAAAATGGACTGCCACTAAAGAGGCACTGTGAAGCTGCCCCCTCATGGCACTTTGTGAGAATAATTCTTAACAAATCACATTCTCCAGAGATCCTTTAAAAAAAGACATGCATAGCATTTATAAAATGTTCCTTCAGACAATGAGGTAAGGTGTGAGCAGGGGGTATGCCCTCGAAATGTTCACAGTGAAAAAGTTTCTGGACTTTACCAATGAAACCCAAATATGCAAAATATGAAAATCAAGCTCTTATGTGGCCCAGTTGTACTCCCTCCCACCAGCAAATCATTGGGGAGTTTAAATACTAAGCACTGAATTACTCAATAAATTCTTTAAATTTTTATTATTTTTATTTTATATATGTGAGTGTATTGCTTCCATTTGTGTTGCACAATGCCCATGGAGGTCAGAAGAGGGTGTCAGATCCCCTGGAACTGGAGTTACAGACAGTTGTCAGACACAATGTGGGTGTTGAGCATTGAACCTAGGTCCTCTGCAAGAGCAGCTAGTGCTCCTAACCACTGAGCCATCTCTCCAGTCCCTCAATAAAATATCTTCAAAAGTATCTTAAAGATTGAGGATGAGCTAAGCGTGGTGGTACATGCCTTTAAATCCACACTCAGGAGGCAGAGGCACGCAGAGCTCTGTGAGTTTAAGGACAGTCTGGTCCACATAGCAAGTTCCAGACACAGAGACCCTCTCTAAAAAAGAACAAAAAAAAGGACTGAGGATGTCACTCAGTGATATAGCTTACCTTACATGCTCAGTATCCTGGGTTCAACCCTCAGTACCACACCCCTAAAGTATTATAAAACTACAATGTAGGCAATTTCTAATAGACTCCTGAGAGGTTACTTTACACAAGATTTCATAATTCTCTAATACATAAGAGAATGCACAATAGTTATTTATTCATAGAAGTCCTTGGCCTTCTAACGTTCTGCTCTATTCTCAAAATTGTTCATGTTCAAACTAAAGCCATTCTGAAAATTCAATGTATCTATTTTTTAAACAAGACACTATCACTGTATTTAAAAAAAAAACCCATAAAGCCCATTCTGTGGAAATTTGAAAAATTTAGGCAAATACCTATACATAGCTTTTCCACTTTTCAATAAGAATTATGGTTCAAAGATAAATAAGAAACCCTGAAAAATCTGAAGCAAAAGGAAGACACAGTAAAGACAGAAAGTGAAATAGTATTCTGCTAAAGTCAAAACATAAGTAGACTCTGTGTGCTTTCAATTAATAGTGGTATACTACTTGAAGAAAAAATATCATGTAAATAATAAATGTTTCTTGGGTGAAAAGATGAATGGATAAATGTAGTTAGAACTGAGATTGTTTATGTGTATGTATATGTGTGTGCAAAATCAAATAAGTATATGGTTTTCCACATGTGCTGAGAAAAAGAACAGGATGATTTAAATGTCCCATGATAATACTCTTCTATACAAGGTATTTTATATTGCATATTCTTAAAAGATGAGATTCAGAAAAGTGGTAATTTTTAACAGCTTCACCAAAATTCTAATTTACTTCTGCAAAAAAACACAAGTACATCACTTTAAATTTGATCAAATGATGACATGTGACTTAGTTTTAGAAGACAATTTTTAAAAAATACATTTCAAAAGGTAGGCATGGTGTCGCGCATCTTTAATCTCAGTGCTCAAGAGACAGAGGCAAGCAATTTCTGTGAGACTGAGGGCAGCCTGGTCTACACAGCAAGTTCCAGGCCAGCTGGGGCTACAGGCAGACCCTACCTCACACACAAAAAATTTTTAAATAAACAAAACAAAACAAAAAATTTCAAAGCATGTGACAGTGTACCTGGTACCTAGCTTCCAGTTTCAAGCTAGCCTTTAAAGTATATAAACATGGCACTTGCTTTAGCTTCATGGCATTTCTCATTTGCAGTGCTCTGGAAATATTTTATCTCAACTAGGCCTCAAAGTCCTTAAAAGACAATCATTCTATTTTGTCTCTTCCTCACTCCACTGTGCATTCTGATGAGTATTTTTACAAAACCTAGTTTGTGGAAGGGAAATACTTTTTCCTTATTGCTATTCTCTGCTCAATCACACCTTCTGATTAGCCACTCCTTATCCAGTAGCAGAGGGATTTCTGTCTGACACATACAGAATTAGTCATCACTCACCTTAAAAATCTTCAGTGGCTTCCTATCACTTTCTATAGTTCTAAACTATAGCATTAAGACCTTGACATGAGCTGGGACTCTCCTGGACTTTGCTTCCCTGAAGCTCTAGGTTGTTTACTAAGCTCTTGTCATTTAGTCATTTTGGCTCCTTAAGCTTAGCTCCTACCTTGGTCAGTCACTTTTGCTTTCTTTAATATGAGAACATCTTCAGGTCTGCTTCCTTATCATTAAAACTTCACCTTAAAACCAAAGTCAACTCCTTCTTGCCCTTCTAGATTGCCTTCTAACACAATACTATATTTAACTTTTTAAACACTTCTTAGTATGTGAAATTCTCCAATCACTAACGTACAGTACACCTGCTGTCTACGTTCTCCACTAGACTCTCCAGGCTGGCTAAGAAAACTCAGCAGAAGAATGGGAATTGAAAAGAAATTGAAAGATCGCTTCCTCACTCAAGTCAGGCATTTCCTATGTACAAAGAGTAGGGTGGGGGAGGCTGCTGCTATGGTGCATCAAAATCTCCTTTTTTCCATTGAAATCTGAAAAATGAAAACTCAAAGCTTTCCATATGTGATTAATGGGCTAGGAACAAAAGCACACATCATTTGTTATTTTCATAGCATCACAGCGTGTGTAAGTGCTATACAGTGCATTTTCACATGAAATTAGTTTCCCAACTGCCAGCCACATGCATCAAATGATGGTCACTCATCACCTAATGTGGTTGATTATTTCTGCATTCTCAATTTTCAAGTAAGGTGTTTATCACAATATGGTGTTTCTCTCCAATGTTCCTGATGCTCCTATAGTTGGGGGTCTCACTTTTGAAATACTCAAATTATTTTTTTTAAGTTTTAGGCTGATATATAAGATAAAAAGATTAGCTCTGGCTGGGAGTAGAAATGCACAGAAAGGAGAAAAAGCAAGAGTAGAGCCAAGGATGCAAGGTGAACACCTTGTCCGCCTCCTGAGCTTTCTCTTCAACTGTCCGTGTTGCTGTCATCAGGTACTTCTCCTTCATGGATAAAATATCCTTGAAAAGATGTTCTCCTTTTTTCTATTGTTTTAAACAATGACATAATCAACAAATAAGACATATACATTACACCTATAGCAACACAAACACAAAACAACTGTGAGCCATGGAACAAACCAGATCATGCAACACATAAAGGAAGGCCAAAACCTTTATATTATCAGACACCATTTCTCCAGAAACTCTAGAGTGGGATGCTAAAACTGACTTTCTTTTCAAAAAATCTGAAAAAGAGTATGTGGTTTCCACCCTCTTAAGACCACACAATGTGGGGCTGGAGAGACAGCTTAAGACAGGTTAAGAGCACTGACTGCTCTTGCAGAGAACCGGAGTTCAATTCCCAGCATCCACAAGGAGGCTACGAACTGTCCTTAACTCCACTTCCAGGGGAATCCAAAGCCCTCTTCCAGCCTCCACCTCTGTGGCATTGCACGACACAGGTGCACTCACATACATGCAGGCAATACATTCATATGCATAAAATAAAAATAATAAAATATTTTTTAAAAAAGTCCACACAATGCTTGCTTTCTCAGTTCAGCAATTATTTTTGTTCATCAGTTCCTAAAGCATTGCTTTCCCTTCAACGTATCAAACTTAGAAATTAAATGCTACTAGTAGCTTTGCTCTTCAACAAAGAGTGAATAAAGACAACATTAAAGAATCTAAATTAAATGCCTACAGTTGGGCAACACTCAAGCCACACTAGGTAATGAAAGGAAAAGGATGGAATTGTAGCAGAGCATCAACATCTATGTACAGCTTTAAAAGCTGCAGACTAAATGCATTATCATTGTCTCCTCAAGGGTGATGTGCACATGAAACTCCTGGTAGCCAGCCACAGGAAAGATCTGGGAGGGCACAAAGGGAGATGCAGATAGAAACAAAAGCAGAGATATTCTGAGGGTACATTCTAGAGGCAATGCTTGGTGGTGAGAAGTAGACCATAAAAAGAAACACAGTGGGACATTATGGTTGCAAATGGTTTTGAAACATGACTCTGTTATCACTATGTTTCAATTTTAATACTGACATATAATATTTTGCAATATGTAATGCTTTGTTAAGTTTTCAACAGGGCTCAGGTGTTCTTACAAGGTAAATCTTAACTTATTATTTTCATAGCACTGACTTCTAAATATAATCATTCTAAATATGACCTACATTTCTTTATTAAGTAAACTTCCTTATTTGAGACATCAATAACTAAGAAGCCTATTAGAAACAGTATCGTTAGTTCTTAAGTCATCCTAAGTACTACTTACTTAAAATTACTCTGAAAATACTCCAAAATTACCTTGAAACTCATTCAATTTACATAGTAGGCCAACAAATACTACATTGTTAATACTTAGTTTTTTAAAAAATTGTTAGCATTACAAAGAAATCAAGTGGGAGCATTTTATAATGGGAAATCAACAAACAAGATGGACAGCCTTAGTTTTACCAAACAACTGGAGTGAGACATAAAGCCAACAAATAGCTAGTGACATACCCCTTGCATCTGCAGGGACAGAGGTGTGATACGTCGTTTTTCCCATTCATTAGGGCGCGGCTCAGGTGTGGATTCCATAAAATTGCGCTTGAGTTCACTAATGCTAGCCTGATGTTTCAGTATGTCTTCCTGGGCCTTATCCAGGTCCTAGCAATATGTAACGTAATAAAAGGGAAAATCCAAAAGGAAAAAACCCAGTAGGACAAAAATTAAAAAAATAAAAAAACCAAAAAAATAAGACATAGTAAACTTATGATTTAAAAATATAATAAAGCAAGAAAAATGCCAAGTCTCAAAAGCCATATTATCACCTATGAATAACTGAGTTCATCAGAATTTGAAAATGAAGCCAATGTACGTTTTTACTCACTTAGGACTTTAATTTCTTCTCAGTTTGGGATTTTAAAAGAATAATTATTCACATTAGAAGGAAGCCATGGAACTAACTACAAGAATGACTAACAATCTTTTTTTTTTTTTTTTGCATACTTAGATTTTAACAGCAGCCGATTACTTTGTTTCCGCAAATTTATCTTTGTGATCAAGGTTAACTAAAAAAATTACATTCTGTGAGCACAGCAAAACAAAGGTAAGACTCATAAGCATGCTTGGCCCGAAGGGAGAAAGCCAGTCCAGAACAAAAAGTGGAAAAACCAAGGGTTGACTTTGTCAGGAAATTTCTACAGTGGCTTTTAATTCTTAAGGAATAAAAATAGCTGATTCCAGGGGCTACTTCTCTCTATAAAATAATGAACATCAAACTGGTCTCCTATAATATTAAGAACAAAAGTGAAACAGCCCCTCATTTATCAAGTGGCCCTTCTACCAAAATTCAAGAAAAATTACTAGTTCCATTTTTCATTTGAGTAGGCCCTGATGAATAGTATTCAGTGGATTTAAAATAAAACTGGCTCTGATAAATAGTACACATGTAGTCAGTGTTCAGGAATTGCATTTAAGTGAGTATTAAGTGTTTTCTTACATTTCAAAAATGACAGGCTGCCTGTAGATTATAGTCCCACTCCCAGAGGAACAGGTCATGCACCTGATAAAATGAGACAATCCACATTCATGCACAAGCATAATAGCTCATTGGTGAGCTTCTATAGTCATTTGTAAAAACTTAGAAACCTGAAAACCTTTTCATGGCATGGGAACCTGACAGTGGCTTGAGATCAGGCACATTTCTTGCATTTGTTCAAAGCAATGTTACTTATACTTTACAGCATTTTAGTAAGTTAAGCAAAATACATTTTCAAGTTATCAAAGCTGCCAAAAGCAACAAAACAGATTAGTCAGATTACTGAGAGCTGCAGTTCTCCCCTGAACACACTGCCACACACTACCTTAGTGTGAGAAGAAGAAAAAAACTGTTCTTATGTGACACAGGAACATACTTCAAAACTCCCAATTTCTCATAACCCCCTCATCCCTCTGCCTCCCTCCCTCCTCTCTCCATTCTTTCTTTCTAGTCAGAACAATTCTATTAGTATAATTCTCAAGTAGAACACTTTAAGTAGGCCACATTCCTAATCCCATGAATTTTAGTGGGAGAAAAAAAATAAGCAGGTATAGACCAAGAGTCAAGTGAATAATTCAATGTCAGATCAAGAAATACCTATTCTGTTTAATATATATGGGGATCATAAGGCTAGGACTGGTGGCACACACCTTTAATCCCAATACTTGGGAGGTAGAGGTGGGGGATCTCTTAGAGATCGAGGCCAGCTTGGTCTACATAAGTTTCAAGTCAGCTGGGGCTACAGGGAGACCCTGTCTCAAGAAATCATGGCAGGGAGGGGTGTGGTGAATGAATGAACATGTTACTTTGGATTCTCTATCTCAGCAGTGGTAACCTACTAGGGAAATGGGCTTACTCAAAACTACTGTAAGGCTAATGAATAAACTTTATTTGACTAAAAAGAACTTTTCCCCCATGCATCACTTTGAGAACTTGCAGTAGATGTATTCCTACCTAAGCCACCTTGAAAGAACCAAGCTGGACTGGCAGCATGCACTCCCAAGTTGAATGTCCCCATGCACTGCATGCACTGTGCTTGAGAATGGCCAGCCAGCCTGTGCGTGACCTCCCATCCACAGCAGCCTGGCAGCCAGAGGACACAGTGGTTTCTTAGATCATACAAACCTCCAACATTAAATTGCTATGTCTGACATAAATATTATCCCCTTCTACTCTCAAGGTATTTTTCTGTGAAATTAAATCACACACAGGGGGGAAAAGGCAAATAAACGTAAGTCTATCAATCAGCAAGCATCAGAAACAACCTGAGTTTGATAGTCTTAAGACTTTAAAGGAGAATAAAAATCTTACAAACTTAAAGCTGTAACAAACAAAACTCAGATAAATTCTCAAAGTGCATTCCATCATCACCCCCAACAATAATGGCAGGCAGCAGCCACAGCATATTTTACTTTAGGGGAAAACAGCCACCTCCTCCAGGTTTGTTTCCTCTTCTTCCATCTTCTGAATAGTCACACAGCAGCAGTCAGAAAGAAGGGGGCATTAGTGGGAATTCCACCAGCAGGGAAGAGATGCTATATTTGAACTTACAGTGAAGCAGCATTACCAACCTTTACTCGCTGGCCCTCAGAAGATTCTATTAAGCCATGTAGTCTTTCTTCACCTACAGTATTGTACAGATGGTGGAAATGATCCTTTGCAAAGGTGGAATGGAGAATGGAAGCCTCACTCTTTCTCAGTCCCTAGATTATGTTCTACTTTTGAGTAACTTTTTTCACCCAGGAATGAACATACGAGAGTGTAAAGATGGCAAAATTCAAGGTATCCGACTGTTAAATATCTAAACCAACTAGCAATGGAGCAAGGTATAGAAATATCAAATTTGTCTTTAGCTTTATGTTGGCTACAAATTTGACATCATTACATATTGCCCCATCATTAGTTTTTAAATATAGGTTTTCTTGAGGGAAATTTTGGTCAATTAGCTTTTTTCATACTAAAATAGTATATTTTCATAATATATTTCAATCTTTGAACTATAGCTACTTTTCTTCATAAAATTTTGATACAAGAATAGTTTTCTGTAGTTGGACATTTCTCAATATTTAATGACCCAAAAGAATGAATTTGGAGGTTTAAGACTAAAATACTGAGTGGATTTTGACACCAGGGAAAGAATGGTGAAACAAAACACTGATGTAAAGGGAAATTAGCTTTACAGGGTAATCCATCCACATGCTTTTTTCCTTCTTTGTTGAGAGGATAGTGATAAATATGAGAGTGCAAAATGTTCTTATTCGAGGTAAGCATTTAATAGTATTTTTGAGAGGTAAGCAGAGAGCTCAGACTATCTTTTTATCAGAGGTGAATGGTGAGACATAGCTGTTCTACAGTATAAGAACCACCCTCTAATTCCTTGGTCAATATCTGATTCTCTAAAAGGCTGGTCTTTGGCATTTCTCAGGTAAACATGAGGAATTGTGGGTTTTCCTACAATGTGTACCATTGCATTTCTTCACATCTTTCTTTAGGTTTACTTTGAATTTTGTGACTTCCTCCATATAGTCATAGTATCCACAAGATACAAGATGCTAAGTCACCAGACTACATTTACCAAATAATTAAAAATATACTGTAGATGTTAACTCTTAGTGCAGAGGTAGTATACTTTTATATGGGTGCAAAAATTCTCACACACCTAATTTTAAATTAAAAAGCATGAAGAGGCCAGCCTTTAGTGTTATATAACCTAAACTTTCAAAAAGCCATGTTTCATTTTTTCATACAGTTGTTAAAGATAACAGAGTATCATTTTCCATATAAAGTGCCTGATGGTGATGCATATAATTATGTATTTTAGAGTAGAGAAAAGAAGAAAAATAGCTAGCTAAAATTCACCTATCTGGTACCCATATGTTTATAATAGCAGATATGGAGTTTCTGAGATTAGACTTACGTCAGTGATAATTTACAGATACAGCCTCATAAATGCAAATACAAGGTTAAATTCTGAGCAAGAGAAATGAGAATACTAAGAAGCTCTATTAATATGCATCAATTACAGTTGTGTCTACTATATTCTAACTTCTACTTTAAAACAAAAAGCTGCCATGCTTAAGGAACAGTATTATCATTTATCTTCAAAACACAGTCACAGTATGAATGTTTAAGGACAATAAAGATTCCTGTCTCCTACTCCTTTCTTAACAGTCTAGAATGATTCAAAATGTTTATAAAATAATTTTACCATTTTGCTCTGAATTTAGAATGTGAGGACCTGGTCAAGGGGTACCAATGCAGAGCTGTACTTACACATAATTGCTCATGCACTAAAGCATATTGTGTGTGAAGAAGTGTACACATTATTTTGAGGGTAGTCAATGACATTTATGCACATATTTACACTCTGTTATTAGGAAGGGGATACAATGAAGAGCAGCTGGGTGGACTTCAAAAAATGTAGCTTATGGAGGAGTGATAGCAACTGCTTCTTCTTCCTCTGTTTTTTCATTCAAATCACAGTCATAAAAAAGTTTAAAGGAGGTAGCTTTTGCCTCCAGAAAGCAAAGAGCAAGTGCCAGAGGAAGTGAAAAGGTGAGAGAAAAAGGAATGGACTGAGAAGCTGAGAAGAGCAGCCCAAAGATGAGGATGAGGGAAGGAATGAATGAAGGGGACGTGATGGGAATGTAGTGCTGAACATCAGGAGGGAGGAAGGAGACCCAGAGTTTGGGGAGGCTGGGGAAAGCAAGATAGCCATCTTCATCGAGAAGGGAGGGGAAGCCAGAGACAAAACATTTGTAGAAGTTAAAGGAGAAGTAACCAATCTCAGAGTCCTTGTAGTCAGTCACCGTATGAGTCTTCTCAAGGATGGTAGAAAGACAGTCAGGCTGAGGAGGGACCACAACAGGATCTAGTACAGAATCTAGTGTGGGCACCTCAAGGTCGCTCTGTTCTGATGTATCACCTGAGGAAGGGTGCTCTAGGCTGACTAGTGTGATCTCATCAGCCTCCCCAAAAGGGTCTTCCTCAGAAATGTCTGACAGCACATCCACCTCGGGGACTGGCAGTAGGTGTGGGGAAAAAGATGAAGTACAACGGATGAGTGGGGAGGGTGGGCACATGCAAATGGTCTATTTTAAGAACAACCCATGATTGAATATAAAATCACACAGCAATTATGTTCAAAGGTAAAACAAATGTAAGAGGGAAATAGGAGAAAAGAAGAAATGTTAGTGAAAACTTTACTCTCAAGGTTTCTTATAAACACAGTCATTAGAAAATTAATTGAATGATCCATTTTTAAGGAAGAAAAGGATGACCTTTATCATATAAAATTTACAGGTTATCACTTGACTATTGTCTAACTGGCATTATTTACTCTTAAGCTTAGTCCTTGACAGATATTCAAAAACCTAATGTAATCGGTCATTTGCTAAAGACAATGAAGATTTCCTTTAGAATTTAAGACAAGAACTTTGGTTGTCTGGGGGAAAAAAATTTAAATATGTATGCACACCAAACTAAGTAGGGAAAGTAGAACATAGCTTTCTGAAATGTTTCAGATATAGTCATTTTCTTGGGTCTCTTGTTAGCATAACTCTTTTGAAAAGATTGATAACAACTCAGAACTTGAAGGACATCTTGTTGAACACAATTTGTGTTATTTTTGACTAATTACTTTTTCTCCACAAAATTTTTCAAAACAATAGTCATAAATTCTTTAACAACAGAATGCAAATTATTTTCTATTATCTGTCATGCAAAGCGTTTGTCCTTGTGGCACATAGTCTGTGATCTCTATGCTGGGACTTAGAGGATATCGGTGCAGAACTGCTATTGCACTATCAGGACTTCAACTAGCAGTTCCTTTCTAAGTTCATTGTGTGCATCTTTAAATTTTTCACAGTCAGAACTTAAAAAGTCAACAGCTTGATCTGAGAGATATGTACTTACTTCCATTGTTGCATGTAAAAAAGTTAACTTTGTACAATTACGGGAAAGCGGCGAGAGGCGCTCAAAAGCTTTTCAATCAGTATTTTACTGACTTTAGTACCCAACGTAACAGAATAGTGACATATTTGAGAATACAATTAAACAATTATTCTTTGCTTAAGAAAGAACGTCTTCATCGGCTATGGATTACTAATGAAAAATAATTTTTTCATAAAGACCACCGTGACTCATATCAAAAAATTTATGATAGAGGCTTTGAATTTTACTTGTAACAAAACATGTAGATTTCAAACCACCATAGCTTTTATCATCTGGTGATTCGATTGATAATTATAAATGAAAACAGAAACACCAGTGCATCAACTTACTTGAATTAATATAATTTACACTGAAATGTTTCACTTTGGAAAATAACCAAAACACAGTGAGAGACAACAGTCCAAATCCGAAAGAGATTACACATATTTGAAACTTGAGAAATTCTATCAGCACAAGTCACATGGTAACAATAAATATTTGACTTCTGAAGTAGAAAACACAGCAGGGAGCCTCTGCTCTAAGCACACCTTTATCACAATATGTCGTGCTCATTTGCCATACCTTTCCCTCAGCTAACTGCAAATGAGCAGCTTTAGTTGGGCTTCTGACATCCCTCCGGCTGTCGCCATCTTGTATGTTGACAACTCCAGGGCCATATACTGAAACTTCTCCAGGGAGGCCAGGAAAATCCTTCATAAGACTCTGGTCCACAACACCAATCGGAGCTAACCAGAAGATAAGTTTAGAATACATTAGGACTTGTGAATGGTAAAGAACACAGTGAGCTTTGAAAATACCAACATGTAATATAAACTTGTGGTTTTTTTTTTTAATTTATCTATTTTTTTTGAGACAGCGTTTTACTATAATAGCCCTGGCTGGTCTGGAACTTGCTAAGTAGACCAGGCTAGTCTATAAGTTTAGAATACATTAGGACTTGTGAATGGTAAAGAACACAGTGAGCTTTGAAAATACCAACATGTAATATAAACTTGTGGTTTTTTTTTAATTTATCTATTTATTTTGAGACAGCGTCTTACTATAATAGCCCTGGCTGGTCTGGAACTTGCTAAGTAGACCAGGCTAGTCTGGAACTCACAGATATCTGTCTGCCTTTGTCGCCTGGATGCTGGAATTAAAGGTGTGTACCATCATGCCTGATCTTTTAAACTTCTACCAAACTCTAAGAATATTCTGAGTTTTAACCCACTTTAATCCACAAGCAGCTAATTTGATTTTTGAAAGATATCCTCTCATTGTGAAATTGACCAGTAGGAGGAGCTCTGAGACCAGCTCAAACAGTCCAGCAGAATTAGAATGTAATCAATATTCTGGTGGATTTTTCCTAATCTGCCTACAAAAACAATCATCTAATTATTAAAATGATTTGCTAGGTTCTAAAAAGTCCTCCACAAAGCAACCTGTTATTTGAATACCAAAATACAGTAGATTTAAGAATTTACCTGTTTAATATTTTTCATTTTCTGATACTTCTGAATATCTCAACCTAAGCAACCTATAAAGAATCTAATATACACAGGTCTACCCCTTCTCTTGCCCAAAATCTGGTCCTTATGTAGCCCCTTCTTTCCCACAAAGAGGCAGAAATAGGTACTGTGCTAAGGTTTTCCTCACACTGTTAATCAACTCAAGAATAAACAAGGCAAAGTGAGGAGCAAGTGACAAGGTATCGCATATCTACACCGAGGCTCCTGAATTCCCAGGAGGTCATTTCCCCTGTATAAAAAGTGCTTTACAGGTGCCCTGTGGTTTACTCTGATTCCATGCATGAAGAAAAAAAGCCCAGTAATGAAAAAAATGCAAAGCCTACAAACTCTTAGAGGGCAGGACCTGTGTGTGACCTACCACAGTGATGAGGCATCAAGAGCTTTTAACCTAAGTACTACATGGTACCCCACAACCTTTACCTGTCTTGTCAAAATGTGCTTCTTTCCTAATCTTGCTTGTTCCATCACATGATAGTCTTATATGTGTACATATTTGCTTCAGCCAGGAACTTGGAATTCTAGAACATCTCTAACAGGAGCAAGCCTAACAGGGTCCTTGAATATATTTCTAAACACGGTATGTTCTTTCCATCTTTATTTCTACCACTTCACCTTCTGATGTTGTACCAGTCTATAAAGACTTTTGAAAACCCACACCAAGTCATCAAACATTAAAATGAACTCACATCTTACATTACATATGCTCATTTCCAGAGCTGTTTTTTTAACTTTTGATGAGCTTTGCTACAAATTCTCCTGTATATAAATATACAGCTATGTATAGCTCTTTAACTTATGATGACTTTAAGTACCCATTATACTCAGGAAATACTACAAAATGAGAAAATCTGACCTAGAAATGATTTGAAATGTATTCATGCTGAATCTAAGTGAATATAAAATTAAAACTTATAAAATAAAAAAAAAACTTACAAAAAAGTTGACAAAATGTTGACTGCATACTTTTAAATACTTATTAATTTCAAATGGAGTTTACTTTTGTATTTCAGAGTCAATAACTTTCCAGGTCTTAAAGACTATAGAATGCTGAGAAACTTGCCAGCCCAGGTACTGAGCCCAGGCTAAGTACTCCCACCCAAGGAAAGACCACTGCCACTCTCACGTGAACCACTCCAAGCCAGTCTGCCTGCATTCTGTCTCAATCCTCTTAGACAAATGATTTTGCAAAGATAATGCCATGCTCTTGTGTGATGGTATAGACACACTAAGCCCTCAATGATTTCCTACTTCAAGTAGAATAAAACAATTTCACAGTGACCTGAAGGCCCTGTAAGGCCTGATCACAGTCTGCCTCTCCTACTGGCCAAGCTTTGATTACGCTTGCCTTTTTTCTCTTCTTGGCTGTTTTAAGCTCACTCTCTTCTCAAAGCAGCTAGGCTGCTTTGGCTACCTGGAATGGTCTGTCTGCTCCTCTCTTCTCACAGCTGCATCCCTTTCATCCTAGTCTGAGGTTCTTCCTCAGATGGCCTTCCTTTTCCTGAAGAAACATCCCTGCTTACTCTATCTTTTTCCAATTTAGAAAATCACTATCTCCACTTCCAAATGCACCTGAGTTGGTAGTTCTCTAAGATGACTGACTGACTTGCCTCCTTTTTGGTTCAATTTCATAATCTCAAAGGAGTCTCACTGCTTTGCAATAGCTGTTCTACATTGATTTTTATTTGGGGTCTTTTAGATAGCACATTAAATTGTGTTTTCTATGTAATCACTGAGTTGTTTTTTGAAACTTTAAAGAGAGGATTATTTACACATCTACATTTATCTAGCATAACTTTTAGGAGTAAACAAAAAATAGGAACCACAATGCATGTCAACAACACAAAAGGAATGCTGGAGAAGAACCGGAGAGAAACACAACTCTGTTGTAGGTTATAGACTAGTTTTGCTTTGAAGGGAGAAAAAGAACCTAAGCCCAACCAGAGAGTCCCCTGGCTGTCTGGCCACACACTGGCATGAAAAGCCTCCTATTTTTCACAATAACACAATCATCCTTTTGATGACTTGCCCATCTGATGAATAACAGTGTCCAAAACACAAAGGGAAAAATAATGGATTACTGTGCCACATCTGTTGCTTTTCCTTGTGAAAATCATTGTTTCAGATACAGATTCCTACAACCCTCTGCACTAACTGCTCAAACAAGATGATGAGTTTCCCAGAGCACTGTTTATACACCACAAAAAGATGTACTTGTTTACTACTCTTTTTAAACTCTAAAACTCACAAGAGTTATATAGCCTCACAGCTTAAAACAAAGGCTGAAAACACTGTTCCAGAAAAAGCAATAATTCCTCTTAGGGCTTTAAACAACACTGATTGCATTTACTCAACACTTGTGGCAAGAGGCAAGGCATAAGATGTATTTATATGGTTTGGCACATGTTTCAGATCTACTCAAGAAAGTGCTTAGTTGTTGACTGGCAATACTAATTCACTAAATTTAAATTAAAACATCTGGAAATGTGGACATTCACTTAAAGCATAGTTAGGGTTCCCTTGCATATTTTTCTGATGGTTCCTTAAAACTATATTGAAGACCCCATAGAAACAACATTTAACTTCCATACATGAACATACCCACCAACAAATCCTGGGAAATAGGTTTATATGTCCACCTGCATCTATTTCCTAAATATTTTTACTAATAAAAGTAGATCAAGGTCAATGTCAATCCTTCATTAATGGGAAAGTATTCTTAACTGCTAGTATGTGTCTGTTTTACCTCATTATTTAAAATATAAGTTGTTCAAGTTCATATTTCAAAAATATATCAAGGAACAATAATCAAAAAAGTTTTGCTAATAGCAGTAAAATAAAATTATTTTTCAAACTCACTTTAGCATTAAATACAAGCAGTGATATTCAAAATTATTTCTCATAGAAAATTAATCACACCAATCATCATGTATTATATAAAAAGAAAAGCATTTAATAAAAACTTAACCTTATCTCTTATAAGAAACCTATTATTAGTCCATAATTTACTAAGCAATAAAATATAGGAAAAAAGCAACAATTTATTTCCATATATAGTTTATATAAAATTACAAATATGTAGGTCATCAGAACATTAATAGAAAACACTGATAATATCTCCTTAGACAAATGAGTATATATTTCTTTAGAAACTGCATTTAAAATTAATCCTTTGAAGCCAGGAGTGGTTTGGTTTCTCATACTGGAAGTTTGGTAGGCTTCAGAAAGCAGAACTTAAAATTTGATGATGATAGAAATGTTTTACATTCATTTGAACTAAGGTTCATATGCTATTAAAAAAAAAAAACCTTAGAATTATGCCATTAACAAGTATAAGAAATTAAGCCACAGAAGACATATCATAATCAAATAAAATGAATAAAAACATTAATCCAACATCTCTAAGCATGAACAAAAACACATAAAGAACATTTATGTATGTTGCCAATACAAAGAAAATGCATGCTCAGATGACAACTTGAAAACACTCTAAAATTATTTTATTCTGAAGGTAACAGCATTTTATTGACTTGGTGAAAACTATCCTTCTACAGTACATCTGGTGTTCTTATTAACAAGATGATTATTTTCTGACCCCACCAGATGAAAAAGATGAATAGACTCCACAATTATTTTAAGTGTGTTTACCTCCATCTAGGCTCCTGGAGACCCGTTTACTAGAAGCACGTTCAAAGTGTGGTGCTGGCCTGTCGATGAGAGTGCTTGCCTGGCGTGTCTGTGCCTGGGTGCGGCCACTATAGCGGAATTTGGACCCCAAGGTCAGGAACTTGGCCTTTGGTGGCTGCTCTGGAGATACAAGCCTACAAGGGGAGGACCCCAAGTTAGTATTCAGGTACATTTTTTAAAAAGCATAAATTTTAATATATCACTTTAAGATTGTCAAAACAGTGCTACTTAAGCTTTATAATTAAAAAAGGAATGTTATTTATAAACCTTCCTACAGATATAGTTACATAATGGTGATGTATTCATGAATTTCTCAACCTGAGCAAAGAGCAGCTGTTTTCAGTGTGTATCAAGGGTATTTATCTGTATTAGTGTAAATTATGTATATAAACACTTATGCCTCAATTTGTGCTTCTAGCTGTAACTGCCAAGTAAAAACCGAAGTAACACCATTAGTAACTCTTAATATTTATGCCTCTTTCTGGTGGAAAAAACATCTACCTCAAGAGTCTGTTCTGTCAAGTGATTCTTTCTCATGAAGAACAGAACTCACACAGTGGATCTGTAGAGATGACTAATAGTCTTTCTTGCCAGCATAATTCTACTGTGTAAGCCTTGGGTTCATAACTAATGAATTCAAACCTTAATGGCAAATAACTTCCAGACTTACATAAAAAGCATGTTTTCAGTAAATAAGTCAATCTTTTTAAATACAACTGAAATTATCCGGCTTGCATTGTTTAATTAAGAACTGAAAAATGTCTTAACAAAAAAGGTAATCCCAGAGATCTTATAATTTATTAAATAACATTTAGTTGACATTTCAAGAATATGGAGAATGCCACCAAAACTTTTCCTATAATTTCCCAAGGAAAAGTAGATTTTTCAAGTGTTTTTTGAAAACATCTCAAGTATTTCTAGATTTTCTGTATAATTTTAAGAAATTATCTGCTTAGTGAACAATGAGTTCCAAGTCAAACTGAAGTTAGATGTGAAATCTGCAAAACATAATCCATTAAAAATTCTCAAAATAACATTCATCTAGAAAAGCACTGTGCTAGAATTAAATGATAAAAGAAAGAACTAATGTATGTCAGGCTTCCTTAGCCGAAATCTATTCATGTAGTAAAGTTTAACTACACAGACCATATTTCACTTTCTGCCTATAAATTTTCATAGGAGACACAAATAACAGTTCTTGACTTCTCTTTGCTCATTTACCTGATGGACTGAACAGGGCAGTTTCCCTAGCTAGCAATCCAGCTAAACATGACCTGAAAATGTTTTTGTTTTTGTTTTGTTTTTAATATTTTGTTTGTTATTTTTATTTTGTGTATGAGTAAATTGCTTGCGTGTATGTAAACGTGCCTATGTCATGCAATGCCCATGGAGGTCAGAAGAGGGCACTGGATTCTCTGGAACGGGAGTTATGGATGGCTGTTAGCTGTCATGTGTATACTGGGGACCAAACGGGTCTTCTGCAAGAGCAGCCAGTACTCTTAACCCCTGAGCCATCTCTCCAGTCCCCTGAAAATGCTTCACAGAAAACAGTGATCTACAGAAACAGGAGTTTCTCATCAGTACAGCAACTGATAAAGAAATATTTATTCTCTCTGAAAAGCAGCCTAGCTAAATCACAATGATCTTTATTGCCTATTCATGAAGTACACTCTGATGATCAGTAGAGGAAAAAAAAAATTAAAGAATATCTCAAGGGAAAAACATGCATTGATACTCAAAAGAAATCTCCAAAACAAAATTTGTTCAGTGTTCTCCTGGTGTCATAGGGACATAGCCTTGAAGAATAACTTGTGCTCTCTTATAGTGGGAATTTAGGAGAGGGAAACTGTTGTTATAATAACTGCTACTAAATAGTTCTATCTTAATAAAGCATAACACTAATAAAATAGTTTTTTAAATGAACTTTAAAGTGAACTTGGTTTTGTTGTGTTTCCCATCCCCCCAATTCTAAAGGACCCTTTTAAAAAAAACCTACTTACAAATCACTAAGTTAATCATATGCAGTGCACAGGTTTCCATGAAGTTCTTTGTGATGTAGCTGACAACACCAATATACTTGGAATCAGTCTGGTTCTAGGATGCTAAATTTAAGTAGCAGGAGAACTTCCAGCTGGAAGAATCTACTGTTTCTCACTAAACTGTGAGAACAAAGCAATGAAGAACACAGAAGGAAGTTCACTCCCTGCAGATGTCCTGGAAGGCACACTGACTAACACTGGGAGATAGTATGATTTCCATCTCCACCTGTTACCCTCCATGCCACCATCGTATTTCTTAACTTCTGTTCCTCTGGTTTTTCATATGCAAAGTACATATTAAAATAATCCCCACACAACACTTAGAATGGTAGTAGGATCTATCAAATGCAAAGATAGTTGCTTTATTATCCCATTTGTGTTCTGCTAAAACAAGTTTCTATGATTTCAATTAACAGAAAGGCCTGTTTATTTTTAATAGCTTCAATCTGAAAGCCTAGCCAAAAAGAAGAAATTACTGATCTGACTTCAAGTGTCCTGAAGACACATGATTTGCCCCTTCCACATAAGATGTGCTGTTTTATAAAGCTTTGAAGGTGTTACATAGATTAACTATTGGCTGACTAACCATCATCTCAAAAATTTACAGAAGCAAAAATGGTCTACTTTTCAATAGGAATCTCATGAGTAGAGATTATTGTTTGCATCACATAGGGATGATGAAAGTGAAGCAAGGCTAAATAACTTAACAACTATTACACAGCTAGTATGTGACAAAATAGCATTACATTCTAAGTCTAGAGTAAACACCTCAAAAATGAAAGGTCTATCTATATAGCTAAGAGACTGCAGTAACAGAAAACAGAGGAGATCAAAGCAACCAAACTACTTGTGAAAAAAATATCCCTAAAAAGGAGTTTTAAAAATGAAATAGAATACAAGCTAAAGATGGACTGTTCAGGGTCAAAGGAAATCTTTCGGGTTTTTGTTTGTTTGGGGCCTTGGGTTTTTAAAGAAGATATAGTCAAAGAAAGCAAAGGTATATACTAGGGAAAAAAAATTACCAAGCAGGATCCTCTGGGGAGGCATGAAATAAAAAATCAAAACAAAGCAATGTTTATCCCTTCCTCAAGACAGGAGAAGGTGAAAAAATGAATGGTGGTGAGGGGAAGTGGTAATAAATTAGGCGAAAGGAGAAGATACACGAAAGGGAAAACATTCATGCCCCACAGCTTCTACTGTAAATGTACACCATGGAGAACCTGAGAAGCAGGTGTATCTGAGGACACTAAAAGACCATGAGTATGTGGGATGGCAAGAGAAGTGAAAGCACTGACTAGCTGGTTGGAAATAATGAGGATCTAACTAATGCTGGACATTACTTTTCTAAAATCGTACTAATCCACAGGGTTGTGCTACTGTATCAATCACCATAAAAGTGCTACTTAGGTTAGCACTTGACAGCACCGGCATAGAAATGGTGAAGTCAGAATAGCAGCAGGCTGACACAGTAAACTGGGAAAGTTGGTATTGAAATAGGAAAGGTGCTTCAAGGGGTTTAAACATTCCTGACAAAATAGCTGAAGGGAACAATAACTGGGTTCAGGCTGGTTGAGAAAGAAGTTAAGTCCAGAAAAGCTGGTAAGAAAAGGCTGAATTATACCTAAGGCAGGAGGGACAGCAGCAAGTGGGAGCAGTATGATGGTGGTGGAAGGCAACTATAGGGGAACCTACTGAGGCAGACCACAGCACGACCTCAGGCACTGGAAGTAACCAGCATGATATGACCTCCCACCCCTCCCTGGAGAAAAAAGACTCTGAGGCATGGCGTTGATACATCTGCCATACTATCAACTACCTCCTAACCTGGACAGCATACCAACAGCAAGTGATTCCAAGAGACTTCTTAAACTTACCTGTAGAAAGTGTGATGTTCCACGCATACTTTCCATAGCCTTTTAGCTGCCCGATGGTTTGGCAGTTTGAATCCAATGGTGCTCTCAAACTGTTCCAGCTGGACATAAAACAAAACAATCCATAAAACAAAATCAGCCTTTCTCCTTAAGCACTAACTACAAGCTACAAGCATGGATTTGGTTGTTTCTGTCAGAAGTAATTCTTCTTCAGGAAAAAAGTGTTTGTATACTACAATACTTTTTTCCATGAAAAACAAGTATTCATTGCCAATATAAACTGACTATTCATTGAAACCTACTTAATCACCTATTAACCTCCACTACTTAACTGAACCAACAACAATAACAAAATGTGCCCCCGTTATGTCAGGCACATACTACATTTTGGCTTTTGTGCAAGATCTAGTGGTAGTGTGTTTTAACAAAAAGGATGTAGTATGCAGGCTTATCGAGAACCCTGGCTCTTGCACTACAGAACAAAGAAGAATTTATTTTCTTAAGATTTTTAGTAGCAAGAATTCACTTATCTCTCCTGTTAATAAAAGAAAATCTCAATATGGGATTTGCCATGTCGAGGGTAGAATCACTGCTTACCTCTGCTGGTCTAACTTTAATGTAGAAATTGCTGCGCTTATAGGAAATTTTCAGGATTTTTGGCCAGGCAAACCGATTAATTCTCAGTCTGTCTTTGTAAATGAGAAGGCCATTAGCACACACGCCCAACTTGATATCCACTCCTTCTGAGTCCTGCCACGCATAACACATTTGACCTCAATTAGAATGACATGAGTTTCACAGACTGAAGCAAATCAAACTTCCCCAATGACTGAAAATGTGAACTTAGCATGTTTGTGTTTAATTTTAGTGAGAGTATAGAAGTTAATTCCAAGAGTAGAACATATGCACACATTAAATGAATTCATTTTCAGGGACTGGGTTGGATTTGGAAAGGCTTAAAGGACCCAATAATCTTCCAAAGGAATAATTTGTGCATTTTCAAGCTCTGGGAAGAGTTAACAGAGTAGAAAGGAAAAAGAACCAGATTTAGGCATCTTGAAGATACTGAAGATGAAATATATTTTCCTGGAGTGAATCCAGTCCTCAGGAACAGTCTGCCGGCCTACCATAAAGTACATGCTGCCATTTTATTTTAGCAAACTCAGAAGCATTATGCTTGCTGACAGCTGTTAAAATTATACCTATGTTTTGCAAAACACCAGTCCTTCACAGAAAATTTCTCTTCTAGGCTGACAGTGTTGAGATCTGTGAATTCTTTCAAGCAATTTTTCAATAACTTAAAGTGCTAACATCCACTTCTCATTAAGCATTCCTTTGGCTGGCATATTTCAAAGGACTAAAGACCATTTTTGAAGCTATTAATAGTTTCCTTTCTCCAGAGATTTAATTTGGAATAGAGGACAATCTAAAATAATTGCAAGCCTGAAAAGTTTTATTTAACCAAATGAATTTACAGACAAAAGTGGAAAATTGATGGCTTAAAGTACTTTATATAATATATATATTTTTTTTTAAAAAAAGAAACGACTAACTTTGTCCTCACATTTCAAGTAGTGCTGAAGATGTCAGATGTACAATATTCAAAATAGATAGCCATCTTTAAAGGAGGAGATGATCTCAGTCCAGATAGGTAAATTCAACAGAATTATTCAGAGATACTCATATTTTCAGAAATCATTAACAACATGGAACCAATTTTCACACCAAAAAGTCCTAAAATAAATACCACATTAAGTCTAAGTCCATATTCAATAACAGCATAGGAGTCTGATTGCTATTTACTAAGGATAATTTAACACAATTTGTATTAGTTAAAAAAAATAAAACTATGGGAACTGGAAAGATGGCTCAATGGTGAGGAGTGCTGGCTGCTCTTATAGAGGACCTGGGTTCTGTTCTCAGCACCCACATGACAACCATTTGTAAATCCAATTTCAGGGGATCCAACACCCTCCTCTGTGGGCACTGCATGCAAACGGCGCCCTTAAATACAAGCAGGCAAAAGAATTATACATAAAATTTAATGTTTTAAATAAAAGTACAGTATAGTCAATTGATACCAATTTTTCTGCAGTGATACCTTAATAATCCAAATACAAGTCCACAAATAAATTACCTTACATCAGATTGAGCAATTAAAAATAAATATTTACCTGGGATTCCAAGATGGCTCAATCAGTAAAGCACTTGCAGCAAAAGACTGAAAGCCTGAGTCCAATCCCCAGAACTGAGGTAAAAGTGGAAGGACAACTCCACAAAGTTGTCCTCTGACCTCTACAATTGTACCAAGGAGTGTGCACCATGGCGTATGTGCCCACACTTACACATTCTACATACACAATAATAAAGTAGAGAGAAGTAGAGAGAGAACAAATGATCCTCACATCCATAAATTTTATTAGTAACCCAAGAAAGATTAGATACCTTCAAGTGAAGGCAATTACCCTTTTTCCAAAGTGAACCAGGCTACTGTGAAACTGACTACTGGACCCTTGTCAAAGCTGCAGTTCCCAGACTAAAATGGTACTATTTCCCTTGCATTTACAATACCTTGGCATGATGCAAGTCAACACCATACATGGAAAGCCTCTTTGCATTTTCTAAGAACTGAGAATCAGCTTGTGCTGGAGATAAGCCCCTGAGAATCAAAAGAAACAGTATTATCTTACTAGCAGATGCAAATGTACTCAAAATAGATTAGAGGGGTATGTGAGTTTGGAGGGTCTGGAATACACAGAGTAACTTAGCTAAATTTGTAGAAAAGTAGAAAAAAGTATAAAGACTCAAATCTCTGCCCCTAGCATTTTCTCTTAAGGTCCTTTAATCTTAACTTACTGCAAGGCAGACTTTTACCTTTACCTTTTTAAAGCTTAAAAAACTGCTTTTCAATATTCTCACTAGGAAAAAAAGCCTGAACAGTAACAGGCACAACATAAACTAAGAGAATGAAAGTGGTTTCACTTTTTTTTTTTTTTGTCTTTTTGAAGCAGGGGCTTCCTGGAGCCCCAGCTGTCCTGGAACTCACTATGTAGGCCAGGCTGGCCTTGACCTCACACAGATCCTCCTGCCTCTGCCTCCCAAGTGCTGGGACTAGGGGCGTGCGCCATCACACCTGGCTGGTTTCACCTTTTTGAGATGAATAAATTCTTATGTCTTCATTAATTTTGCAAGAATTGATCATATTAAAGATCATAATTACTTATATTTGATTTTATAGCTATGATAGATAACATTCTGTCTACAAAAAATATTTCCATTCCTATCTATCTATGTCTACAACTAAATAAATTTAGGCTTCTGGAAAATGGGTCTACAGAGCATTAGTCTTCATACCCATGACATTTCAGCACCTACCATTTTAAATTAGAGTAACAGAATATATAACTGTAAAGTAGAACTAAATATAGTAAGAGAATTAAATACTGCACTTTACCCTTTTTAAACAACAGTCAACAGATATGCCCACTGAAAAAAATTAAACCTCTGAAAGTTCTTTGCAAAACATTTCAGGCAATATTTTATAAAACTACAGCTTTATAATACAGAACAAAATAGGGGGATGGACAAATGGCTCAGCAATTAAAAGTACTGGCTGTTCTTACAGAGGACAGGGATTTGATTCTCAGTACACCCATGGTGGCTAACAACTGTATGTAACTCCAGTTCCAGGGGACCCAAGACTCTCTTCTGATCTCTGTGGGAACTGTATAACACCAGGTGCGCTTACAATACATACAAGCAATACACTCATACACATAAAATAAAAATAAAATTTAAAAAATACAAAACAAAATCGTTTTATAGCCTAGAGTGATAAAAACAAGTGAAATACCCATTTTCACAGAATACAGAAGTATTCAAGGTACATGTGGCATAGAAGTAATTTAAGTAACCCTCACCTAAATCAAAGGGCATGTTCTGTGGCTAGAAGAGTCAGCTCCACCTTTCAGTTGCTAACCCAATCCATCGCCACCCACCTTTCCAATTCGAATCCAGACACCTCATGATATTGAAAGATAAATGATAATGAAAGAAGCCCTGGCTTTCTTCTTTTAAATAATATTTTTATTTAACTTTTGAAAACTTCACACATGAATGTGTATTTTAATTTCATCTACCCCTCAGAACCATCCTGCTTTCTTATGAAATGTAGTAATAAAAATATTTGAGAGGCAGAAGAAATGTGAAATAAATACCAGACGAGTTTGTACATGTTTGTTTCCTATGTGTCTGTTAAGGAATAGAACAGGGAAGGGTGAAGGACATGTACATTATTCCAACAGTGAAGGAATTTAGCTTCAAGAACATAACCCCTCATACTACAGTCAGAGAAATAATGAAAGGGCATCTCAAGGGCTACAGGTAATCTTCATCAGTGCTGGAAAGCTCCAAAAGGAAAGACTAAATAGATCTGTATGCAAATGTCAAACTACATCTACCCACCATGGCAAGTGCCTCTCTCTCTCCAGCAAGCAAATCAACAGACCTGTGGGTTTTATGCAGTTCTGCCACCTTCTCTTCCAGCTCCTTCGTCTGTGTCGGTGCAAACTGGAAGTCACTCAGATCAATACTGCCATGCTCTTCTGGGTCATAGTCCCCAAGCTCAGCCTGCAGTGTGTACGATCCCAAGAGGGCATGCGTCACAAAAGAGCAGGGCAGGCGGCCAGAGGCGATGTCTTGCCGCAGCTGAAGGCACAAGAAGTATCTGTGAGGAACAGGAAGAGAAATGGGTTGAGAAGAACCTTTAGTGAACATCATAACACTCTTAATTCCTTAATTGTCTAATATTCCTTGGAATATAAATATATATTATTAGAAGTCTTCATAATCACAGCAAAAATAGTCTTTCTCTGATCCTTATATTCCTAAACATGTGGCTTATTTCTAGAAACTAAGAAAGCTAATTAAGAGAGTGGAAATTCTGGGCTGCTGGTTTAGTAATGCTTACTTTATGGTTGTTAATGAAAAAAAGAGTTTTGCAACTGAAGTAAAAAAATTCAATTCTTAAGTTACATCCTTGGGTTTAAAACTGTAATAGAAATTAGCACAACTCCCAGACAAACAAACAAGCAAATAAAAAAACCCAATACCACTGGGCGTGGTGGTACATGCCTTTAATCCCAGCACTCAAGAGGCAGAGGCAGGTGGATCTCTGTGAGTTCAAGGGCAGCCTGGTCTACATAGCGAGTACCAGGCCAACTGGGGCTACAGGGAGACCCTGTCTCAAAAAGACAAAAAAAAAAAAACAAACAAACAAACAAACAAAAACCTAATACCTCAGTCTGAATTATTTGTAAGAAAAGTTATGGTCACATGGTCAATCTTGTGCATCACTACCCTATTCATACTATTTCTTCTTTTCCTGAAATACCTTTAACAACAATTATAATTAAATCTACTCTGAAGCCCTCACTTGCCCGCTGCCTGTCTAGAGATCACTGGCTCAGTTTGGCAGAGGAAACATGCACTTTGAAGTCAGGAAAGATGACCTTGTAACCCCCTGAGCAAGTTAAATTACTTGCCTGAGGCTAATTTGCTGCCCTTAGGAGCAGAAGTCTTTGAAGGTAAAAGTTAGACACCACCAATAAATGGGCACAGTGCCTGGGAATGTAACTGGTAACTCAGTAGGAACAGCCATTCACAGTCAGTGATCTAAGCACTTACTATAACATTACAGAAGAGTTTTCATCTAAATTAACATGCAGAAACATGTGGTTTATGTTCTGTGGGGATTTTTTTTTCTTTGCAGTTCCATTATCAATTCCTTTGGGTAATGTGCTAAAACATGGTATCTATTCTCAAGGTTTACCACTTTCTGAGGCCACCAAGGAGTTCCCTGAAATAAAGAGCAGTGTCCTCACTTTCAAGTTTTTTTTAAGAATTATCACTCATAATTCTCCCCATGGACAACTCGGTCTAGCCAGGGTTTTAAAACCCACTCTTGTCCTTCCTCTTCTTACTCTCTACCCCACAGGTACATGAAGCACAGTCTTTGGTCCACCATCATTGCTGGTGAGTCAGAGTATTCCACTTGTCCACACCGGGTCTCCAGAAAAGTCAGGAACTCTAGTATCATTATAGGCCTGTTAGCAAAGTACTCAGCAAAGCATCGGCAAGTGCGCGATGATTTTTCTGATTGAGTCTTCTCACTGGTACTACACTCTGAGTATTTCCATGCATTTCAGAAGTCCTCTTTTGAAGGAAGGTTGTGCTTCCTTGACCTCTAGAACCAGATGAAAACAGCTGTACTTACTTAAAAAACTAAATTTTAAACTATGATTCCAGGTTATGCTCTAATCTCTAACTAGTAATCATCTAGCTCTCCCACACCCTGAGAATACCCTCCTGCTTCTTTATGTTACTTCTCACACTAGATCTTTCACAGCCTAAGCCCAAGTCCGAAAAACTTCCAAAAAAGCCTCACAAGATATTTTCTGAATTCCCCAGATCCACTTTCTTTACACAGCACAAGAAAGTATTTTTCAGACATCATTCTAAATAATGTTCCTGGCCTCTTCAAAAGCCTATTGGGCCTGCTAAATGTTAACTCGCAGTTAAGACTTCAATTGAGACATATCAGCTGCAGATCCCACACACAAGTGCTACACACTGAGGTCTCCAGTTAACACAGCACACTCTATCATTCCTCCTGCCACAGACTGGAGAAACATTCAAGCACTATTTGTATGGAAAACCAGAGCATACGCCTATGCAATAAAGCTGCAGTCACCATAGGATTATCATTCCCCAAACAAATTACTGCAAGATGTGCATAGCAGAGGACACTGGGTCACAAATCCCCCATTATATTCATTGTTAAAAGACACTCCTGCAGCGAAGCTCTGTCCCCCACATGCCAACCCATCATGGGTTTATGTCCTAAGCAGCTCACTGTGCAATCACAAAGTTAGTATTTACTATGAAAATTAGGTGGAGCTAACTGAATCAGATCATGATTAGTATATTAGTAGTAATTAGTACAGAAGTGCACTGCTATTCAGCTACAAGTAATAAAAGAACAAATAAAACGCCTGCCATTTTTCCTATCTCAGAAAGAAATCACCATCATTTCAAGCTCACATAAATATTCAACACTTTTTAAAGTGCCTACACATCCTGATGTACAAACTGGCCGAGCAGAAAGCATGAAAGGCACATGAGACAAACAGAGTCTTTCACTAACATCCTCCTGTTACACACAGTCTTCCCTGGCCATGTGAATAA
>NW_008358774.1:10494947-10513985 GCF_000622305.1 Nannospalax galili | reverse complement strand
AAGGCTCTTCCAGACAGTAACCCAACATACTACTGGAAAAATGAACAGCAGACCCCAATTCTATCCAAAGGAATACTGACAATGGATTGCAGTAGATGAGGAACAGCTGACCCTCCTGGAACAGGGACCTCTGGCTGACTAGATTTACCAGAAGGGCAGACAGGGGGGAATGGATGAGGGTGCTGACAACACAGTGGACAGTGACAGAGATGGCAGAGTATGGAGCCTCTAGTGGGAGAGGAAGGCTGTCTATCTGACAAGTTTGTATTCATGCTCAGATGCCGAGGAGCTCAGAAGGTGGGCGACTGTGACCAGTGACAGTCATGTATATAGAGATTAGAAATGCATGTGAAAACGTCTCAATGTCAATTGCATTGGAATGAATTCTTCTGTGTGAATAATCTTTTAAAAACACTTAAGAGTCATCGTTTACACTAACTCAACAAAGCTAAGAAATCCTATCACCCAATCTACTGAAGCTATGTCAGAAACTTGTTGATCCTTCCCTTGGTTAACTTTTGAAGACCCTGTCACACAGGATAAGCAAATGCACTCTTCTTCTAAATTGAATCCTCTATTTGCAACTTAGGCATTTGTTCTTATGGCCTACATAATCTCAAGAGATATGAAAATCAAACAGCTACTATTGACTACATAATTCTCCTTTTTCTCTCAATTGCAAGGGTAAGAGGGCAGAGATAGAAGACAAATTACCAGTTCGCTTGACTTTTAAAACAAATTTTACAAGGGCTAAGGAGATAACTCAGCAAATTGACTGTCATGTAAACATGACAACCTGAGTTTGATCCCTAGCACCTATGTAAAAGCCAGGAATGATGTGCGTATAAGCCTAGTGCTGGGGAGGCAGAGACAGGAGGATCCCTGGGGCTTGCTGACCAGCCAGTCTAGCACACAACTTTAAGTTTCAGGTTCAGTGACAGACCCTGCCTCCAAAACTAAGGATGGGGCTAGAGAGATGGCTCAGTGGATAAGAGCATGTACTGCTCTTGCAGACACCTGCTTCCCAACACCCATGTCAGGTGGCTCACAACCACCTGTAACTCCAGCTCCAAGGAATTCAACACCCTCTTCAGGCTTCTGCAGGCACCACACTCACATACACATACCAATACCCATGCACACAATTAAAACCAAAATAAATCTTTAAAAAAAAAAAAACCCAGCAAGGTGGATGCCAAAGGAACAGTATCTGTGATCTGCAGCCTCCACGTGCATGTACACACACACACACACAAATGTATTTATCTGATAAATGGGTAAATATAAAGATATGATATCTGTATGAGATTAATACATAGGCACACATAGGTTATACTAGTTAAAAAACCACTTGTAGCATTAAAATCTGAAATACTGAAGGTAAAGTAAGTGCCTTTAACAGTATGACATAGCAAACAAAGCTGCCAGCAACATTATTTTCTTTAAGTATTTTATTACTTGAAAATAAAAGGAGTACCAAAGAAAAGTGAATAAAATTTTTGAAACTGTCAATAACTTCAAGCTATTTGCAAGAAGACCCATTTCCAAGGAAGCATCAAAAAAAATTTTTTTTTAAATTACTTTGGCCCAGTGGATAAGGGTACTTGCCACCCAACAATGCATGCCTGGTAACCTGAGTTCAATTCCTGGAAACCACATAAAGGTGGAAGGAGAGAAATGAACTCCACAAACTTGTGCTCTTAGCTGCACATTTGCATGCGTGTGTGCGCACACTCACATATGCACACACATACACCCACCCACACACACAAATAATTTTTTTAAAACCTGCTTGATTTTCAGTCCTGAAATTACCACCATGTTCACAGGGCACAGAAATAAATGATAGTTACAAACAAAGATGCATTTTAAAACGTAAATACAAATTACCTAGTGATATCTTCAGTCAGTTGAGAAGGATCAGGAGGATAAAATTTCACATTAAAAGTGAACAGCCAGGGAAGGTCTGTAATTATGAAACATCACAGTTACTTATCAAAACAACAGAATGACTTTATTTTGATACAACACAGACTTATTCCATTATAAATCAGTTTGTACTTAATTTATAGAAAGTTACTGTTATACAATAAAAATGAAATTAAAAAATAGAAATGAATATCATAAATAAGCCACCATTTGAGAAAAATATGTTGACTTTTTATAAATATAATTATATCCATAAATATTTTATATGGCAGTTTATTAAGTAAATTGAATATAATCTCCAATCAACAGCTATGAGATAAATGTATTTTACCCATAGGAGCTCTAGCTACTATATACTCTCCACTCCTTTTAAAATATATATATACATGTGAGATTTCTACTTTGTTGGTAAAAGGGAAAAATGATTGAGGGATCATCACAGTAGCTCTTAAGATGAATGGCTACCTGAAGCTAATGTTCCAAGAGATTCTAAAGAGAAAGTATGAAAAGACTGAAATACTTTAAGACAAAATGATTTCCCAGGTTTTAGAGTTGGCCTATTGTATCATGTTATGTCAAACACCCACCCACTGTATACACACATTTCCCCAGGTGACTGCCAATCATAGTCAAGCAGAGTCAGCAAAGAATTATCATTTCCCAATGGCCCCTTGCTTACTTATTTTCTAGGTATTAACACTAGTATGTATCTGTCTGGGTAGGACTATATATCCATTTTTACTAGAACCTTTGTATTTTAAGATATATTTCTAAAACTCAAAAATGTTCAACTTTTTTCAGTTCACAAAATTATATATGTATATGTGTGATATGTGTGTACACATATGACAGAAGATATATGAAATATGCATACATTGTGGAATGGCTAATTTGAGTTAATTAACAAATGAATTCATTCACATATTTTTGTGGTAAAAACACTCAAAATCTATTAGCAATTTCACATTTCATTTTTAATCAATTATGTTGGCCCCAATTTTACCTGGCTACATAAAAACACAGTCCAGCCACTTACAGATTATATATTAATCACAGGCAAGTATTAGATACACAGCCTTAAAAATATACTATTGAGAAAATAATTTTAAGGCAACTTTTAAGTGGAAACCATTAGGTTTGTCTGTTATAACTCAAAAGATCTATTCTTGCTATTAGCTATAAAAATCTAATAGGAGAAATTCCTTCATCTATCCTATACATGCAAAAATGGGCCATTCCAACAGTAAAACTTCATTTACCTAACTACTGTCATGAAGGAGACAGTACAGGCTACCATTTAAAGAAAAGTCAGGTAAGAATTGTTCCTGCTATACCTTATGACAAATCACAAGGGCAAAAGTCCTAAAATAACTCTAAAAAAAAAACTTTAAAATTAATCAAAACATAAGAAGAACGTGATTCATAATTCAGTCTTGCTTTCTGAAAGTTTTTCAAACATTTGTATTTGGAAAGTTTCCTCTAAACTTTCTTTTTAAGCTTTCTTCTAGAAGGCAATTTCCAGCAGGAAATATCTATGACTCTGAAATGATTGGCACACACACAATTAAGAGCCAAAACCAAACCACAGGCAACAACTTCATGGACCATCAATCATATTTCAGAGGTTGCCCTGTTCATTCTGTTCAGGTCACCCAGCAAATCTGGTTTCAGAGAAAGTATAAGAACTGTATCTTTCTGAACTCATGCTCTATACAGATCATGCAAAAATGGCAAAAGGAAGAAAGGAAGAAGTCCTTACAGCTCTCTAGGGTAGTTTCTTCCATAATGTCAGCGTAATACATCTGTGTCTACTTACTACCTCCTTACTTTCCCATCATGAAACAAACATAAATGGATGAAACATCAAATAATAAATGGAAAAGAGGAAAAAAAAAAAAGAAACAAATGTTGGAATGTCAAGAATAGTTCAAAAAGGGAGTGGCCAATCATGCCAGCTTGTATAACACTGTTCCAGCTTTCGTACCTGAAGTTTCATGTAACAGGACATGCCTCAGACAAATCAGGAAGATTGGCCAATAAAAAGCTATTCTTAAAAGGAAAAAAAGATGAGTCTAAAGGAAGAGCATATGATAACAGTAACTTGTATGCCCAAGTAAAAGAAACAAGAAAGCCAGACATGTTATACATCCCTGTAATGCCACAACTCAGGAGGCAGAAGGATTGTAAATTCAAGGCCAGCACAGACTATAGTGAAATCTTGTCTTAAATAAATAAACAAACAAATATAAAGAAGGGAAAAATCAAAGTAAGACTAGGATCTATTATTGAGGAAAGAAAAAAAAATGAAACAGAAGAGGAGACACTACAATGGAAGGCAGAAGGTAAATAGAAGGGACTGGGAAAGTATAGATATCTTCCAGAATTTTGACATTAGAATAATAATTAGAGAAATGTGAAAATGTTATCAATAGTGCAGGGCATTTTGATGGCTAGTTCTCAGGGAAATGGGCAGCTGCTGGGCCCAGTCTTAAAAGGACTCTGAGGAGGGGGCTGGAGAGATGGTCAGCAGTTAAGAACACTGGTTGTTCTTGCAGAAGACCCAGGTTCGAATCCCAGCACCCACATGGCAGCTAACAACTGTGCGTAACTCCAGTCCCAGGGGATCCGACAGCCTTTTCTGACTTCCTTGGGCACTGCATGACACAGGTGCACTTACCTACATGCAGGCAATAAACGCATACACATAAAATAAAAATAATAAAAAATTTTTTTAAAAAGGGCTCTGAGGAACTGACTGTTCAGTTTTTGTTTCCAAATCTAAGCACTCCAGCTGCTCATGGCTCCCTGCCTGCTTCAGTTATTCACAAATTCTGAAACAAGTATTCAAATCCCCTAAATGGTTTGGATAACAGTTCTTGAGATTGCTATCGCACACAAGGAAACGTGCACATCTACGAAGGTAGCTGAGGATGGTTAAGTGGAATGCAGAAAGTCATCTGAGGATTCTATAGTAAGAACAAATAGTAAAAGGAGAAGAAAGGAACAAGCAGGTTAACTAGTCTGGTTAACTACAAACTCAGACTCAAAGACCTCGTATAGTGACCTTGAACTTTGGAAGAAACAAAGTGCAGAGAAGACAGGCACCTCAAAGAACTGGAAAGACTTCTGCTCAGCTTATATTCCTGGAGTGTTCACTCTAGTGTGTAAAAACAGTGTGCCTATATGCCACTGGGGCTTAGGAGATGCTTAACAATTAAAACTTTACACTTTTAAATTAAAGAGGATAGCACTAAAGTAAATCTTCTCACATAAAAAGTGAAATTTGAGGTCTCTGTAACCCCAGCTTTGGGTATGGGGGAAAACCAAACAGATCCCTAAGTTCAATGGTTAGGCAGTCTAACCAAATTCATGAGTTCCAGGTTCAATGAGAAACCCTGCCTCAAAAATTATGGTAGAGAACAATCGAGGAAAAGACAAAAGCTGACCTCTGGCCTCCACACACAAGTGCATGAGAACACACATAGAAGTTTGTGTAACACACACACATACACACGCACACACACACAATGTGAAATTTACAAAAAAAGCATCCATTCTTTAAAGAAAAAAGATATTTCATTGCAGTAGATTTCACAAGAGACTATGTATGGTATAGTCACAATTCTTTTTTTAGCTGGGGGGTGGGGGGTGGTTTTTCCTTTTTTTTTTTTTTTGAGATAGGTCCACATTGGCCTGGAGTTCATGATCTCCCTACTAACTATTCAGATTATAGGCACATGGCACCACATCCAACTAAACAGTGCCAATTTTACAAGTATATTATTAGTATCACTGATTTCAGACATGGTGTACATGCAAAAAAGAATAGGCTATATCACTATAGATTTTAATAAAGATGGAAGGCCAGTTAAGAGCACTGGTTGCTCTTGCAGAGGACCTTGGTTCAGTTCCCAGCACCTACATGGCAGCTAACAAGTGTCCATAACTCCAGTTCCAGGGAATCCCAAACCCTCTTCTGGCCTCCATGGGCACTGCACACATGGGAGCACTCAACATACATGCAGGCAAAACATACATAAAACAAAAATAAATAAATTAAAAAAATTATTTAAAAACTTGCCTTTTAGAAAAAAATGGAAATAGTATAGATTAACTTAAATATGGTTATTTAAATACTCACTTCGCAGCTGTCTCTTTATTTCTTTTGCAGGATCTAGCCAGTTCTACAAAGGGGAAGGGAAAAGAAAGTTAGCAGTAACAACTATCCCCCATAACAAAATGGAATAGTTTACAGTTCACAACCTATACTTAATAAAGTCCACTTCACAGTAACTTTTACTCATTAGCATTCCACTGGGCCAAACGACTTGTGTGTACGTGTGTGTGTGTGTGTGTGTGTGTGTGTGTGTGTGTGTGTGTGCGCGTGTAACAAAATACATATATTTGTTTTTGTTTTCTTTTTTGTCTTTTTGAGACAAGGTCTCCCTGTAGCCCCAGCTCTCCTGGAACTCACTTTATAGACCAGGCTGGCCTCAAATTCACAATGTGCTGCCTGCCTCTGCCTCTGCCTCTGCCTCTGCCTCCCAAGTGCTGGGATTAAAGGCATGTGCCACCACGCCTGGCCATTTTAAGGTAAATTCCAGGTATCTCATTCACTTGGATGTGAAATGAAACATTTATCCAATGATGAGATATAATAGATATTTAATCTCGTTTACATAAAATTGCCCACAAAGCCCCTGCAGACACTGAAATAACAAGTTGTTCATGTTGGTTCTTACTCAAAGATAAAATGTAGCTGGAAATTGCTAGCTGAACGTGTACATGCCCTGACCACACATAACCATTTTATCTTCTAAGGCCAATTTCTCTTTCTCCTCTAAGTCTCCTGCTCTTGCCACTGTACCACGCTAAGGAGAGAAAATGTCAGATTAGAGACAATATTTTCCTTTCTGGATAAATAACATGTGTCCTTCTTATCTGGCATTAGAAAACACAATTATAAGGAACATCCTTACATTTGCCCTCATTTCTACCTTTGAGAAAGCTAATCAAAAAAACATGCTAAGAAACCACTATCATAATAAAGCAAAAAACATCAACTATGAACCCACCAGGTTTGAACCACCTAAGGGTATTAAATCTTTCAAACTGTAAAGCAAATGATTCCAACCAAACTTTTTAAAAATTTTGTTTATATTTTCCCACCCTAAGCCATTAAAGCTCATTCACCTTACTAACACAGACCAAGTATATTTTTTGAGATACAATACATTGATTCAAACAATTGACTTTTTTAGTACATAAGTCTGGCTTGCTTTAACAAGTATCCCAAATAATGTACTATAGCACCTGTGTTTAAACAAAATAAAAGGAACAAAGTATTTATTATTACATAGGAAATAATAACCTTTATTAATATATTGAAAAGATGCAACAGAACAAGACACACTATTAAAACATATTAACAACAGCATCCTTTGAAAGGAGAGTTGCACAGACCCCTCCCTGCCTTTAGATTTTACAACACCATTCACAGCCTGGACTCTAGGCAGCAAGGATCCAAGGTGTTGGTAATTCTGTTCTAACACTGGTCATATTCAGAGCTCTCAGTAAAGAGCCACAAGAGCATGGTTCAGTTTCATATTCCTGGTGTCCCAGCTGCATGGCACATTGATGTGAGAGGTCCAGGAGACCCTTTAATGGTAGCTCCAGTGTCATGATGTTAGGGAGCAGCTCTATTTCTCCTCTGAGAAAAGAGCTTGGCATTCAGCTTCCTTGCCCTGCAGCTGCTCGTCTACACAACAGCTGGCTCACAAATGGGCAACTATGATAAGTGCACAAGTAGGAGCAAAGCACATCATTTAACGTCCAGCCCAGGCAGGAGTGAGACTGGGGAAGAGATGAATGAGAAGGGTCAAAAATGTGGCACTTGCATCCAATGAAATAACAATTGCACCAAGAAAAACTGAATCAGAGACAACCAGTGCAAATGTGAATGACAACAAAAAGGAAAGCCTCAGAGCATTGACAGAGGAAGAAAAGAATACAGGAGGCACTGCTGGTCTCACAAACTTCCCAAATCTCCAGTTTCCTTAAGGATAAGCTCACACAGATGCCTGCTACAGAGAAGCAAGGATGGTGGAAGCAACATCATCTTTTGTAATGCCAAAGAGTAACCCTGTGGTCCAGCCATCACATACTTTCCATCCTCACTGAAGCACTAAGAAATCTCTTCAAATTACCTGACAGCTTCTACAGATCCTAGTGAGAGCAGGGAGAGCTCTACAGACCTAGTAATTCATGAGTGAGAAGTTTGCAAGCCAAATGCAGACTGCCATCCCACAACATTGACTGCCAGGACATACTAAAGACTGATGCGGCTTCTTATTTCAGATCTGTTCTAGTTTGCTTTTCTATTGCTGTGATAAAACAGTTTCACACCAAAAGCAGCTTGAGGGAGGAAAGGGTTTGTCCAGGTCATAATCCATCATCGAGGTAAGTCAGGACAGGAACTGAAGCAGAAACCACGGAGCAATACAGGTTTGCTTTCTGGCTTTCTCACTGGCTCATGCTATGCTAGCTTTCCTATACAGCCCAGACTTACCTACCTAAGGATGGTGCTGCTCAAAGTGGGCCAGGCCCTCCCATCATAAGGCAATCTCTCACAAACATGGCCATGGGCCAATGTGATTTGGGAAATTCCTCAATTGAGGTTCCCTCTTCTTGGGTAATTCTATATTGTATTAAGTTGACAATAAAAACTAACTAGAACAAGATCCTTACCCAGAGACTACAGAAGCTCTTGTTGACATGGTAGGACCAAGCAGCAGCAGAACTCCTTCCATCTGCCTATTTGGTTTTCCCTTTCCTAACCAGACTTAGTTCCACCCTGCAAGCTCCATTCTTAAAGAGGTAGGAGGTCTTCTCCACTCCCTGAGGCTGCAACTTTACACAGGATGGGACAAGCTATATAATTAATATTCTCCAGGGCAGTTGGCACTATTAGGGAACTTAACATCAAGCATTAAAAATCAATACCTGTTGAATGTTATCTGTCCATATCCAGTTCCTTCCGGTCCATGATGTAGTCATCTTAAATGATTACACATTATATTATTTTATTAGATTTGTTTTTATTTGAAATTATCTTGAGTACTTATAGTTGACATATAACTTCATTGCTTAGCATCATAGTTCTTGAGTAAAAATTAAAAATGTTTTAATTTAACTTCATGAAGAAATGTAGGCTTATTATCTGGATTATCCATTACAAATAAACAGACATAAAATTACTTTTGTTGCTTTGTTTCTTAAGATACAATCTCACTATATAGTCTAGGCTGGTCTTGGAACTCCCAGATCTCCTGCTCACCTCCCCAAGTACTGGGATTACATATGTGCACCCCCATGCCTGGTGACAAATAAATAAATAAATAAATAAATAGATAGATAGATAGATAGATAGATATCAACCTCTCAGGTTTGACAGTTGAGGATGACACGATAAAGGAGACACATCAAAAACATGGAAAATGGCATTGGCGAATAAAAGAGTAATAAGATAAAAAGGAGCAAGTGTACACATGTACACATATGCATGCACAAACACCATCCACTCAGTTAATATTAAGGATGTATCATTACCATGCTTAAATACCAACTACTATAACCAGGAACACAGACTTTGGGCTTAAAAATATATGGAGTCAGGGCTGGGGAGATGGCTCAGTGGTTAAGAGCACTGACTGCTCTTGCAGAGGACCTGGGTTCAATTCCCAGCACCCACATGGCGGCTACAAACCATCCTTAACTCCAGTTCTAGGGGAATCCAAAGCCCTCTTCTGACCTCTGCGGCATTGCACGACACGGGTGCACTCACATACATGCAAGCAATACACTCATACACATAAAATAATAAAATAAAATGTTTTAAAAAATGTATATATGGAGTCAAATTCTCAGTTCCCACCAATTCCATGGCTTGGGTACATTTCTTGCTTCTTTTAAGCCTCAATTTCCTCAACTGCAAAATGGAAATCACATCATCTATCTGATTAAAAAAAAAAGAAAAGACTGCAGGCATGGTGGTGCAAGCTTTTAATCTCAGCAAACAAAAAAAATCTGCCTTCTCCCAATAGTGTTGAAACAGATCCCCTTTAATGGAGACTTCTGACCACATTAGGTCTAAGAAAAGTCTACCCTAATGCTGGTGTCAAGAGAGAAGTTACAGACTTTCCACATCAGTGAAACATTCACTGCACATCTGGAAGAATGAGAGATTATAAAGTTTAAATGAACTGAATAAAGAATTTTATTTAAAGTTAGTTTATATGTGCAAACAGCTTAATATGAGCTTTTAGTTCTGCTTCGGGGAGGAGGGTATGGTCAGACAACTGTTTTAATTAATCTTCATAAAGTAAGCTTGGATATCAACTACACTTCTAAACAAGCACCTCTTTCAATATGGCTTACAGCAAAATGACATTATAATGCCTGGGCCAAACGCCAAATTCTATTAACAAATATTCAAGACATTTTTCCCTTTAAAGAGAGTCTAATACCCTTAATGATGATTCCATTTAGGCATGAAGACAAGATTTATATAGACTTAGAATTCTGTATAAATTAATAACATGATGCTTGAATCTATATATTAACATTTTCCAGAACAAAAGTTTACATAAGACTTTCAACAGATACCAAAAAGTTGGAACACCAGAAATGTCACACTTTCATATTCAAGATGAACTGAAAGGCTTCCAACTCAAGGTCTTGAACATTGAGAGACACAGTACTAACACCAAAAGTTTAAATTTTCCCTTGAAGGCAAATTATTGTATGGCATAACAAAGAACCGGGCCCAGCTCAGGCCTCCTGCCATAAGGAATGGGGAATGGACTTCCACATACATGACGGCCCAGCGCAGTCCATCATGGCAATGACAACCTGCTGAGAGATGATCTGCCCGGAGACAGACTGCCTATCATAGGACAGTGTGGGAAACCATGATTGGCTAGCCAACCCCTTATAGCCCCAAACGCTTCCTGGAATAAATGAGTCTGCAGCAGCTCGCCCTCTGCTTGCTTTCACCTGACTCCCGGTGTCTGTGTCGTGACTCCACGCCTCTCACTCCCATATCGGCAGGGACCCTGTGTCCCCCTCCGGCTGGCTCCAGGGGAGGACAGTAACAAATTATTATACAAAATACTCATAGATCTTGCCTGAGTTTTACTTTACAAAAGGCTGAAATAAATACCTGAAACTTTCTTGAATATTCAGCACAAGAAAGAAGCAGGCTGGAAGTCTAGTTTACTGGTAAAGCATATGCTTGGCATACATGAGGTTCTGAGTTTAATCCTCAACATCAAAACAGAAAAATGACAAAGAAAGACACATCTCTGTATCCTACTATGGAAACCACTAAGACTTCAAAGTACGTAGGACTAGTTAGACTAAGTTAGTATAGCACTAATAATTTTCTGCAAGAGAAAAAACACAGACCATACCAATCTATATTGGAAAAATGAAGTTTTTTCACCTAAATATATTGAGAACTGGATTTTGCTTATGTAAATAGGAAGGAATTTTAAAAGCTATATAATACAAAAGTTGTGGGGCTACATTAATTATATATACATATATATGTATGTATGTATATATATATAATTTAACACATTGTCACTATATTTGAGCATTCATTTCCTGAAAAGTAGAGGTCTCACAAAAGACACTCTTTTCTTCATGCTCCCAAAGTTTTCTTGAGATAAAATAAAACTGAGTTGGGGCTGGAGAGATGGTTCAGCAGTTAAAATCACTAGCTGATCTTGCAGAGAACCCAGGTTCAGATCCCAGCACCCACATGGCAGCTAACAACCATCTATAACTACTCTAGTTCCAGGGGATCCAATGCCCTCTTTTGACCTCCATGGGTATTGCATGACATGGGTGCACTTACATAAATGTAGGCAATACACTCATTCACAAAGATTAAAAACAAACAAAAATATAAAAAATAAAACTGAGTCAGGCACAGTGGTGCACACCTTCAGTCCCAACACAGAGGAGACAGAGGCAGGTCTTTTTTTCAAGGCCAGCCTGGTCTACATAGCCAGTTCCAGGGCAGCCAGGACTCTATCTCAAAAAATATAAACTAAAATTAAATAAAATAAAACTAAAATAGAAAGTGGTCACTAATATAGGGCAAGCATTTTCTCCTGACACTTCCTAAGAAAAACTAACCACAAAGTTAAATAAGGAATTCTAAACTCCTTATTCAACACTGGATCTTTTTATCAATGAGTTATAATAAGCCCACCCCAGCCCATCCTTGCATGTTTTTAGAGGGGACAAGCACTCTACCAATAAGCTATATTCCCAGCCTTTTCCCTATGCTATTCTCTGCCTTAATAACCTTAGCCTCCTAGACACTAGCCAACCCCTTCCATGACCAAACTTAGGGTGTTGTCATCACACAATTCATCATCTCATTAGACTTCATCATCTCATCTTCAGAGGCAATCAGAGTAATGAGGAGAAAGGTCAACAGAAAAATAAGGTTTGTGTTAAATGTACTGATGACAGAGGCAGCTGTTAACTCCTGTCCCTTGAGTTGGGGAGAGGAAGGATGGAAAAAAGTAGGCTCCCCCAGTAGGATCCAGTAGGATACGCAGGCAGCTCTTAAGGAAAGGTAGGCATTTAGGTACAAAGAGAAAGACACAGCCCATGCAAGGACTAATATGTATGAGCAGATAGTTACACCAGCAAGGCTCGTTTTGGAAGTGAAATCTGGTATGTACTGAATATTGATTGTGTGTCAAACATTACAGAGAAACAAAGCTTAAGTAGACTTAGATTATGTAGGAGCCTTATATGTCACTCTAAGGTCCTGATTTGTAGCCATTAAATGTTTCTAAGTAGGTGAGTACCTAGATCAGATAAGATCACAGAGACCTTTTGAGTGTCCATAGAAGATAAAGAGAAGGAAGGAATCTAGAACCATTCTTCAGGGCACAGATAACATTTAGGAGAAAAGAAGAAACACTTTGTTATTAGACTAATAGGGTTCAGTAGACAATTAAGTCTATGAGTCTCAGGTTCATGTACAAAATACGGACTAGACACATGTATTGGGAATCCAAATTTTAAAAACAGTGACTCCTACTATCTAAATACCACAATTTTTCTTATACAAAAAGAATGTTCCAGAAATACTCAATTTCTTAATGGTGTTTATCTTGTTTGTGCCAACAAAGCATGGTATTTATAACATACTGAACTGTCTTCATATTTTGCAAAGATTAAATGTTCCTATGAACCTACCAATATGAAATCTCAAAAAAAGAGATGGTTACCAAGTTCCCAGCATGTTCTCTTTTGGAGCTTTGAGGACCAACAGATGAGGACATGATTGAAAACACTACCAAGACCAACCTGTAATTTACTGTCTTTAAAAGGCACCTTTTATTTAGTCAAATGTGTTACTGCTTCTAAGGAGAGTGTTCTAAACAGAGTTCTAATAAAAATATATCCTATTCAGAAGGCAAGCATGCAATTTGTCTTTAGTCTAAGCATAGAATTAAACCACAAATTATATATCAGGAATAAAACTGAGCAAGTTAAGAAAATTGAATTTGCATATAATTATCACCCTTAAAACTCTGTACTTCATTAGTGGGTGATATAAACACAATGATGCTGTGCAGGAAAATAACAAAATGCACATTACGCTCCTCTAATGACTGCTGTGTTCTATTGACTATAATATTAACAGTAACCTCTTTCAGATGAGTGAATGTTCTATGCATCCTGAGGCAGAATGGTTCCCAATGAGTCTATCCAGAGCTACACTCTAAGAGACTTTTAGGGCTTCCTCTGTAGGGGGCAACTCTGGACCAAACCTGCATTTTTCACTCCCCTACTCAGTATCTTCTCACTCGTACCAACTCTAGAGACTCAGAAAGTGAAGAGGAAAAGCCCTTTTTCTAACATTAAGAAGGCTACAGGTTAACCCTGGTCAGATCACAAAGGGTTAATATTTCCAGCCTTAGTTTTTTCTTATGAAATTGAGAACCCCTGAAGTTCTGTGGAATTAACACCATCATTAGGCCACAGACCACCCTGATGTTCTTGTTTAATGTCTTGGGAAACTCTTAGGGCAGACATGGTCTCAACATACTCCCCAAGGTTAGTCACTGTCCAGTCAGAGGGTCAGTTACTGTGGTCAAATATACCACCCAAGGAGAGCTGGCCCAACCACCTTTTTTGCACCCAACAGCCCAACAGCAGAGCCAGAAGTACCTTTCCCTCACTCAGCCAGTAAGGTCTACTAAGCAAGAACACATGAGTACACTTACTCATGACATTCCCTCCAATGCACCTACTTCTTTGTTGTTTAGGCTTGTTTAATATCTACTGTACAGATGACTACACACTTGTATGTTGCAAAAAATGAACTGACAGGGCTAGCCTCTGTATTTAGCACCAAAACCAGGAATAGAACATGATTGAAATAATACTGCCTTTTTTTATAGACAGGGTCTCTCTGTAGCCCCAGATGGCCTGGAACCTGCTATGTAGACCAGGTTGACCTCTGCCTGCCTCTGGTCCAGGTAGAATAAACAATTAGCCCGGTCTTGTAAACCAGAGATGGACTCTAGAATTCCCCAGGACATCAAGGAAGAGAAACCCTTCTCGCCATCAACACCCAAAGCTGATATTCTCACTAAACTATTCCTTGGCTTATATACTTCGTGCATTCTGTCTCTAGAGTGTTGATGCGCTATCACACCTGGCTGAAATAATACTACCTTAAAGGTGGTCTTCATGTCAGAGAATCAATTTTCCCACTATTGAAAAACTTTTAATGCATTTTAAAAGCATTTTCCCCTTACAAATTCATTATATAAACTGACTCCACTAGGAATTCAAGAGTTAAAGCTTTAACATAATCTTAAAATCAGTTTTTTAAATCTCAGTTAACATAGGAAAAGACAGTCCACTCTATCTGCACATGATGTAAGGAAAGAACACAAAATACCAAGAAGTTATAAGTGGATCTCTCACATGAATAATTTTTAAATATTTACCAAAGTCTTATATTAACCACAAGTTATTGTAAAGTTAAACTGTATTCTAAAATTAAACTGGTTAAGAAAAAATACAGTTATTTTCTAAAAAGACATTAAGTTGAAATCACTTACTTTCTGCTCAGGATTTTCTTGAAACAGAAGTCCAAAGTAGTCCTTCTCCAAAAGATTGAGGTGTTCACATACTTTGTCAAATAACACTTGTCCCTTAGCACATTTCTGTAGAAAAAGAAAGCAAATCTTTACTTTGCAATAGAAGGTCAAAAAGGTGATGAGGGAGAGAAGGGGCAAAGGGCACATGTGATATGAAAGAGAAAAGAGGCTGCTAGGAGAGGCACAAGAGGAGAAGAAGAATGAGGAATTCTTGTTTGACAAATTCCAAGATGAAAATAAAAATTTTTTTAAAATATTATTAAGCTGGGCATGGTGGCACACACCTTTAGTCCCAGCACTAGGGAGGCAGGGGCAGGTGGATCTTCGTGAGTTTGAAGCCAGCCTGGGCTACATAGCGAGTTCCAGGTCAGCTATGGCTACAAGGAGACCCTATCTCAAAAAGATAAAAGAAAAAAATTATTTAAAAAGCTCCACTGATTTACTATAATATAAAATGTTTTCCTAATACTTTAGCAATGCAAAGCACAATTCAAGAATGAAGTCATAATAAAATGCATTCTGCTTTATTGGTGTTCTCCATAACTACCAGCAAGAATTAACAAGCAAAAGACTGGCTATTTATTGACTCATTTGAACAACAGTAAAACATATGTTCAATTACCTTACCTAGACAACATACATATTCTAAAAAGAATATGCCCAGGAAGACTGCTTAACCCTATCTATTATTTAATGTAACCTCACAATTTATCTTATCAGCACTTAGGTTTGTTTTTCATTGTTGTTCCAAAATGTTTGTGGAATAAGTTTTTCCAATATAAATTATGCTTTATTTATACTTTTCTAAAGACTATGGTATTCATTCTTTAGGGTACCTCAGTAGAGATATAAAGGCCTCAAGCAGCCATAGAAAAAAACTATCATTTAATCATTGACAAAAAAATGAGTTCACAACACCCCTGGAATATCCCAACTATGAATTCAGGTCAGACACACGCCTGCCCCTAAAGGCACTGACAGAAACCACAACTAGATAGACAGTGAAACTACCACTGCAGGGCCAAAAAAAGTAGAAGGGCCCGTGAATGCTCTACTATCAAAATATACACCTGTTAGTTCATCTAGTACATAGAAATTACATTCCCCACACAGACAAATCTTGGGGAGGAGAATCTGGTACTTCTATTAAACCTTTTATAATAACATTTCTAAAAATAATTATTACGTCAATAGTAAAGGAAAGAAGAAAGCCACATATATTATATTACCAAAATAAGCAATGTGATATATATATATAATATGTATATATACATACATACACATATCATCATGAATTCACAATCAGGATTTAATATTTAAGATAGACTTGTGCTTGTATATCTACATATTTAAAGTACATACAAATGCTGAGTTCTAAATACATTACTACTATTAACAAGCTATGTGACCAAAGGCAAAACAATTAACTACTTCTGTCACTAGTTTGTATAGCTGTGAAATGGGGTAACAGCAACTACCACAAGGTATGTGGCAAATACTAAACAAATTAAAATGCGTAACAACAACTGGATATGGTGCCTGAAGTTAGTAACATTTCAAAGGGATATTTAAGACAATGTCTACCAATATATTCTTCAAAGAGAAAACACACACACACACACACACACACACACACACACACGAAAAAAAAAACTGTTCATAAAACCTGCCAAGAACATTTTGAAAAAGGAATTTTTCTTTCTATATTAAATCCCAACAAGCTTAGCAATCTATTTTCCCCATATGCTTCTTGCTAACTCAACTTATATCACAGTAATAGAGAACTCAGGGGAAAAGGGGAAGTGCAGTAGGTGGAGGGTTGGTCCACTTTTCTGGGTTATCAATCAGATCTTTTGTGTATCTGTGTTTGGGGGGGGTGGGTCTGGTCTCTGCATGTTGCTGTATGTGTGCATGTATGTGCCAGTGGTCAATTCTGGGTGTCTTCCTCATCACTGTCCACCTTATTTTTTGAGATAGGGTCTCTGAATGAATCTGAGACTCACTGATTCAGCTAGACTGCAAGTGCTAGGAAGCCCCAAGCTCCTCTTGTCTCTGCCTCCCCAGGGCAGGGATTACAGGCATGCTGCTGCACAGAGTTTTTCATATAGATGTTAGGTCTTCAAACAGTAGTCCTCATGCTTACGGAACAAGCACTTTACTGACTGAGCCATTCTCCAGGCCCTATCTTTTCATTTTGTTTAAGGTTGCATAATACAGTAGAGAATGCAAAGGATAGAGATGAAGAAAGATGGCTTAGATGTGTTTTAAAAATATTTTTCTCGGGCTGGAAAGATGGCTCAGAGGTTAAGAACACTGACTGTTCTTGCAGAAGACCTGGGTTTGCATCCCGGCACCCACATGGCAGCTAACAACTGTCTGTAATTCCAGTTTCGGGGGATCGGACAGCCTCTTCTGTCCTCCGTGAGCATTGCACAGCATGGGTGCACTTACCCACATGCAGGCAATACACGCATACACATAAATTTTTTAAAAATTAAAAAAAATTTTAAATATTTTTCTCAAGAACTGGAAGACTAGCTTATGGGAAGTTCCTCTTAAAAAGTAAAAGTAACTGGGTTCGAACCCCAGCATCCACATGGCAGCTAACAACTGTCCGCAACTCCAGTTACAGGAAATCCGATAGCCTCTTCTGTCCTCCAAGGGCATTACACAACATGGGTTCACTTACCTCCATGCAGGCAATACATGCATACACATAAAATAAAAAAATTAAAATAAAATATAAATAAAATAAAATAAAATTTTAAAAAAGTAAAAGTAATCAACAGTAGACTCAGTTAAAGAAAAGTAGACTGGAATCTGAGACATTGAGCAAAGTCCCCTGTGTCTGTGCTGTTATTCGTGGCATTCATTACTGAAGCCAAAATATGACATTTCTGGAGGCCTCTCAACTTAGAAGAATTTGTGCAACTGCTTATCCAGCAGATTGCAGAGGACGCCACACACCACGGACATTTTATAAAGCACCATCACTGTCTCCTTGTAGGTCCCTCCACACTGCCGTTATTGTGTGCCAAGAAGCCAATGATGGGAAGTACACAATGCAATCCATACATTACAGTTCAGAGTTATGCATTTTACACTAGTTCTAAATTACATTACGCAAGTATAAAAGGCCAAGAGACAAAGGGATGCACAGAAAAAACACAAGTGATATATTGTTGTGATGGGTGCAGGAAAGCAACCAAAGTCATACGCAAGACATAAAGGAGATGTAGCTCATCTAAGGGCATGATTTATCAGATTAATTTTTTCCTGCCAATCTGAGTAAACTGTCAGCACTGGAATGTCAGATTGGCCTTCAAAAAAAAAAAAAAAAAAAAAAAGCAGGGCCAATGATTTTTTTTGTGTGCATTCAAAACATAGTACTACAAGCAGGTGAGTCATTTACAACAATTTTTTTTTTAGTAATGTGTTCCTGATCATTAATAAAAATTAAGTTCAAAAATGTTTTCTCAAGTACTGAAAGTAGTTAGGCATATGTGTATTATATATAAAGCAAATATACACATGCAGATATATAAATATATATAAAACGAAGCATTGATCTAACACATGTACATATATATATACACACATAAGCATTTTAGAAGTATTTGAAAGCCCTTTTCAAGCTTAATGCTCAGTAATTAGAAATATTTCATATATATACATATAAATACATATATGCACATAGCTCTAACTTATGTAAACAAGTAGGTTTCTTAAAATTCACTTTAAAAAGTAAGGAAATTTTCTGAAGAGTTCACTAAGGATCTCTCTATTTCTTTCCCATTCCACGGGATTTGAAAGGTTATGGTAGAATATTTTGGAGATTAGTGTCATTCAGTACTATCCAAAATAGTTTTAGGTACTACTAGAAATGAAAATTAAAAGGCTATGGCTA
>NW_008358774.1:10488569-10494918 GCF_000622305.1 Nannospalax galili | reverse complement strand
ACACACATACATACTTGGATCAACCCTTCAAACACAAAGATACTTGTCTTACTTATGAGCTACAGAAAGACCATATTTCACAAATACAATGCCTCCAAATCCATTCCAAGCTAAATGTAGTATTCAGATGGAGTGTTTTTCTACCCCAGTCTGTAAGATTTTAAAGCATTTCAGAATTCTTAACTGAATCTCCAATTTACCTCATAAGCAACTAGGTACTTTTATGCACCGTACCTAAAATATCCAATACTTAAAGGAGGAAAATAATCACTTTGGGTTCATGGCTTCATAGGGTCTCAGTCCATACATCAGAGCATAGAAGGCATGGTAGAATGCATGGCAGTGGCAAATTCATGGCAGTGGCAACATGTGGTAGCAGCTGTCCACATCCCAGATGATTAGGAAGCAGCCAGACTAATAACCTTCAATGACATGCCTGCCCCTAGTGACCTACTACCCCAGCCCTCTCAATACAAGGTTACCAGCCAGGAAACAGACACTCAAAATATGAGCCTATGGGGGGCATTTAAAATTCACACTATAACAATAAATACAAGCCAGATAGAAGAATTACATTTCAGTTTTACGCTACATGGAAAATGACAAGAAAAACACACAAATGATATTCTGCTTACAACATTAACAGAAACATTAACAAGAACAAATTGATTAACAAAGCATGCTAATCTTTAAAGACAAAATATTAAGCTTTAATCTCTCATCCACACCTAAGGTGACTGTAGTTATTCTTATAATTTGGAAGGTTTCTACAATTTTCAAGACATAAAAATCAGCTGTTAGACCAGAGGACACCCGTTTGGAGGATTTTATCTCCATGCTACCTGTCAAGTGCTCAGCCATTCATAAAACGTGGCCCTGCTGACCTCCCTCAGATGTTTTCCTTTGGTAAAAAAAGTTTAGTAGAATATAGTTATAGCACATACAAGTAAGAATCATCTAAATCTGCATTTATTCTAAGTAAATAGCTGCTTACACAATTCTCATGTGTAAAAATCTATGTTTCTACTTCTAGTATTTATTTTAGTGGTGGAATAAATTCATTTTCTACATTCTGCTCTTTTGTAATCCAGTTGGCTTTGGCCAAGATCTCCTCTCACTCACCACTAAGAAGACATCCTTCAACTCTAAGGACTGGTTTGTTCAAACTTTCAAGATGCTATGTATTTAAATCTTGGGGGGGTCTGTTTTTGTAAAAGTACTAGATAAAAGTTCAAGTGTGGAGTCTGTTCTAGTTTGCTTTCTGTTGTGATAAACACCATGACCAAAAGCAATGTGTGGGAGACAGGGTTGTAACTCAGTTTACACTTCTAGGTCACAGTCCATCATTGATGGAATTCAGGGCAGGAACTGATACAGAAACCTTGGGAGGAAGTCATCTTACTGGTTTGCTCCCTGGTTCATTCTTAGGTAGTCTTTTTTTAAACTGCAATTTTGTATTTAGATCCCCTCCCCTATGTGCACCTCACCTTATTACCCCCACTCAATTTAATGCACTCTAGTATATAATAAGGCCTCTAGAGTCTAATTTGTGTTTCCAAATGTCCTGCAGTGTAAGTTCATCCACTGGAAGCTGGTTAACCTATCAAGACTCCTATGCTTGAAAGAGACTGTCTCCCCCTCTCCCAGCAGCCATCAGTTGCCAAAATTTCCTTAGGATGGGCTAGAGTTTCTTACCCACTTCCTCAATGTCTATGTTGGAATTTTATCTGGTATGTTGCATGGGATTTATGTATGTTGTCACAACTTCTGTGAGTTGACAGGAATAACAACAGTTTCCAGCTGTCTGGAAAACTCTGTTTCCTGTGGTCATCCATCACCTCTGGCTCTTATAATCATTCTGCCTCCTCTTCCACAATGATTCCTGAGCATTTGGGCTGCAGAAGTTTAAGTGTCCTATTCAGGGATATTAGCTAGCCCTTTACAACCCAGGGATGTTGCCACTTACAGTGAGCTAGGCACTCCCACACCAATCATCGATCAAGAAAATCTCTCACAGATATGGCCACAGGACATTCTGATCTGGGAGATTCTGCAATTGAGGTTCCCTCTTCCAAGGTGACTCTAGGTTTTTGTGAAGATGAAAATAAAACTAACCAGCAGAGTCTAAGCAATTTTTTTAAATTACAAAGTCAGTGTGAATATGTAAGTGGTATATGTTTACATTTGATGTTTCCAGATCATAGAGTTATTAATGAAATTTAAGAATAGCACTGAAAATTTATCCAAGGCACAGGACTTGAGTATTTTCATCAAAAATTCAAGAAAATATGAGTAAGAATCTGAGAAAATGTGACAAAGGTTTTATAATATAATGTAACAGTAATTACAGTTAATATTTATCAAGTCCTTACTACATCCTGGGCATTGATCAAAACAATCATATCCAAATTCAGCTAATAATTTAGAGCCAGGAAGCAGCTGTCAAGGGAATTAACCTAGACAGATCCCTTCAGTCTTACTAAAGGGTCTACACTCGCTCCTCTCACTGGGGAAACATTCCCCACTATCCACATTAGTATTTCAACAAGGAGCTGGTGGGCGTTAGGTTCTGACATGGAGTGCCTTGACAGTCAGTATGTTCCAGTCTTATGACAGGTTCTTAACCCTAGCTACACAGGTGCTCTAGTCCAACACTCGAACAGATGCAGAATCCTCAAAGGTAGCCTTCTAGGCATCTCTGCTTTTAAAAACAATATAGTGGATTATCTTCGAAGCAGTTTTAAGTTTATAGCAAAACTAGGTAGAAAGTACCCCTGCCCTCAACAAATACATAACTTTCTCCATTAGCAATACCCCACAAACTCGCATATTTTGTTACAACTGATGAACCTACAATGACCTGAAGTCCACATTATACAATAGGGATCCCTTTTTGTGTACATTTTATGGGTGTGCATGTCTTCTGATATATATCTACTACTATAGAATCACACAGAAGAGCCATGCTGTGAAAACTCCTCTGTGCCTGTGTTTTTAAAAAGTTTAACCAGATTTGACCACAAAGCAGGCCTGATACCAAGATTAACAGACAGCACCCCTGTCCAGAAAAAGACTACCTGCCCTGATACTTCAAGTCCATCAGCTTTCTATCTGGCGAGGTGATATCCATTGAGAACTAACTTTTCATTCCTTCCAAAAAAAACTCATCTACAAAAGTCAGGATGATGAGGTACTATCACTCACCTTTTCACTTAAAATCAATCTTTAATTTTTTTATTTTATATGTATGAGTATTTTGCATATATGTGCCATGTGGGTGCTGGGAACCAAACCTGGGTCATCTAAAAGAGCAAACAGTGCTCTTAACTGCTGAGTCAACTCTCCAGCCCCTAAAATCTATTTTTAAAGTGGCTGATTAAAACAGCCCAGTAAAATAAAATTAATCTGATACTCTTTAATAGCAATTATATTTGAGTCAACTTAGAATGAAAAATTACCAAATGGAAAAGACATACCTACACATCTAGGTTATAGGTCTAATCACAAGCCAGGCCTGAAACTATTCTTACCACAACTATTCAGAAGAGTATGTTTTAACATCTGACCAAAGTGGAAGTCAAGTAGTAATGTAGACTAATCTACATCATTTAAACATGTACTTTGTTAAGGTTGTGAAACAGGAAAAAGAATCCAATTCAAGAAGTCTTGATAAGTTTTATTAACAACCATCATTTCCCTACACCTCAGAACCTAAATTTCTAATTCTTGAGGCTGATTGACAAGTAACTTCTAAACACTAGACAAAAATATATTTCAAGATATTTCAATTTTTAAACATTGTTATATCTGAGGTAACAGTGTCTCTCTTTCACTTGACATTTTTTCTGAGTAAAAGTTTTCATTCCTGATGGATGACTAACTAAAGTAAAACAAAAGAGACAGGGACAAGGTCTTTGCTGACTAGGGGAGGAGGACTATTACTGTGTGACTCCTTACGGTATTGCTTGGCTTAAGACACAGAGTCATTGCATGAACTGCTTGTTTACTCATTTCTTGCATGTGCTTATCTCAGAGACAGGCTCTCACTATGCAGACCATGGTGGCCTCAAAATCCCAAAGATCTTCCTGAATGAGTCTCTCCAGTACTCCAGTACTAAGATCACAGGCCTGGATCTTAGGTGGATCTGAGGTACTAGAAATTTTGCTACTATGAGGAAAAAAGGTAGGCAGGAAACAAATTTTTTTGTATTGTAGTATTACAAAAGAATAACTGGATATATAGAACTAGGAATAAGGCATAAACGGAAAAAACATTGAGAAATCAAAAATAACTGAGTATAAAACTCAAATACGGGTACAGGAATATATCCTTTTCCCTCTGCTGAAAAGGTTCTGACCAGAGGTCAAAGGAGACTATTCCTGTTACAGTGTGCCCTCCATATCCATATATTCAACCAACCACATATATAACAAAAAACATTCAGAGAAAAAAATAACTGACAGGACATTTATACTTTTTTCCTCTTATTCTCAAAACTACATAATATAATAGCTATTGAGATACCATCAACATTATTCTAAGTGATCTAGTGGTGATTTAAAGTACACAGAAGGATATGCATAGGCTATATAAATATAGTAGGCCATTTTATGAAAAGGATTTGACTCTGTGTGGCTTTGAGTCTATGTGGAGTTCTGGGAACAAATCCCCTTTAGATACCAGGAACCATCAGATTTGTAGGGGGAGAAAAGTAATATATTTTAAACATAATAGCATTTCTACCCTTTTATCTCCTATGACAGACTTCCACTCTGTCCAATTAAACATACACAAAAAAAGATTTTCTACACATCTGCAAGAAACAAGAATCAAAACTTATGAAAACCATCTTTAAGAAAATACTGTCAAAACAGATGTTCATAAAACTTCTAGAACCAATTAAAACTCTTACAATAAGAGATCCAAAAATCCGAACTTCAGTATGTGTTATATTCAGAGGAAGGGTTCACAAGTTTATTTTAATCTTGTGATAAAACATCCTTACTGTGGAAATTTTGCTAAGTAAATTAAGAGAAAATTGAACACACAAATTTAGCTCTGCTCCCTATAGAAACTATTCTAAACTGCTATACACAGTGTGTGTAGTTCTGTATGTTTGCATACACACACGTATTCCCTCACCAAAAACCATCCCCCTCCCCATACGCACACAAAGAAAACAGAATCTGAACCAGCAAAACTTCAGAAAAGACTTGGAAAGGGGTAGGAGATACAGTCTGTGTTCCTATTTCTCCTTCTTTGCAATCTCTCCCAAGGATAGGAATCCAGCTCTCCATAACATCAGCAAAAGTGAAGAACTAAATTTATTAAGGATCCATTTATTATTTATTAATGACACAAACAGTTATTGTGCAAGATGGCACCATTCCTAGTTAAAGCCAGACAACAAAATCAAGCTTGTCTCAAATATGGGAACATTGGCCCAGTAAAAGCTAATGGACAAAAGTTTTTAGTACTTGATATTATGTTATCCATGCTAATATAGTCTCATATACTAGGATATCTTAATATACCTCTTGTATATCATATAAAATGAAATATATCTTTCCTAACACATTTGTTGTAGTTTAATGAATGAAAGAGTAATTATATTACACCACTTCATTGGATAAACCTTGAAAAGAAATTTTTTCTTCAGTGCCAGGGTTGAAACAAAGGCCCTTGATGCTAAACAAGTGCTCTACAGCAGACCTATATCCTCAGCTCAAGAATTTAAATTTTTTTAATTTTAGAGATGACAAAAACATGCCCATACAGACTTTACCTATTTTATTATAAAATTCGGCCTTTCCACCATGACTTAAAACTCAACTCAAAAATAGGTTTTCATTTCTAAGTAGAAAAATAATCCAAAAATCTGGTTCTGGAAGCAATACAAAGAGCTGAATAAAGAAAAGACTATATGCCCAAGGGGTTGCAGAAAGAAATTCAATGAAGGTATACCTGTGGAAAAGTACAGCTATATCATGAATGTAAACAAAAATAAAAATGGCTCAATAATTCAATACTCATCTTCCATTAATAACTTTAAAAATTAATGGACTGAACTCGCCAGTCAAAAGACACAGACTAGGTGAATTTATTAAGAAAAAAAACCCCAGTTTTTGTTGTCTGGAAGAAACTCATCTAACTTTCAAGGACAGACACTATTTTAAAGTGAAAGGATGGAAAAAAAGTATACCAGGCAAATGGTACTAGAGAATAAATGGGCATAGCAATTCTGATATCTGACAAAATAGACTTTAAACTAAAACTAATCAGAACAAATAAAGAGGGCCACTTCATTCTGATCAAAGGAACAATCAATCAAGAAGATATTACAATCAT
>NW_008358774.1:10485168-10488515 GCF_000622305.1 Nannospalax galili | reverse complement strand
TTTAAGACCCAGATTAATCCCAAATAATTAACAGCTGTGGACTTCAATACCCCACAGTCTCCATTAGATAGGTCAACAGGGCAGAGAGTTAACAGACAGACATCTGAATTAAACAATACCATGTATCAAATGGACCTAATAGACATCAACCAAGTAGTCCACCCAAGCACCAAAGGACATAGTTTCTATTCAGCACCCGATGGAACCTTCTCCAAAATTGACCATATGCTGGGGCACAAACCAAACCTCAAGAAATCCAAAAACACTGAAATAATTCCATGCATTCAATCAGACCACAATGCAATAAAGATTACAATCAATATCCAAAGAAGTCCTAATCACCACATGAACACATGGAGATTAAACAACACACTCCTAAATGATGAATGGGTCAAAAAAGAAATTAAGAAAGAAATAAAAGTATCCCTGGAACTAAATGAAAAGGACAATACAACACAACAAAGCATCTGGGACACGCTGATAGCAGTCCTTAGAGGGAAGTTTATAGCTCTAAGTGCCTACATCAAATATCAGAAAGAACAAAAATAAATCACTTAACGTTGTAACTCAAGACACTTGAAAAGCCACAGCAAACGAAACCCAAACCCAGGAGACAGGAAGAAATAACAAAAATGAGGGCAGAAATTAATGAAATTGAAACAAAGACAACAATACAAAGAATCAACAAATCCAAGAGCTGGTTCTTTGAAAAGCTAAACAAGATAGACTCTTAGCCCAGTTAACCAAAACAAAGAAAGAACAAATCCAAATCAACACAATCAAAGATGAAAGGGGAAGAAGAAAGAAAGAGCACCTCCAAATCAACAAAGTCAGAGATGAAAGGGGAACATCACAAGAGACACCAGAAAGATACAGAACACTGTAAGGGAATACTTTAAAAACCTATATGCTACTAAATTTGAAAACCTAAAAGAAATGGACAGATATCTAAAGGCATGAAAACCACCAAAACTAAACCAAGAAGACATTAACAGGTTAAACAGACCCATAACACAAAAAGAAATTCAAACAGTAATACAAAATCTCCCGACTCAAAAAAGCCTAAGACCAGATGGATTCACAGCAGAATTCTATCAGGCATTTAAAGAAGATCTACATCCAATACTAATTAATTTATTCAAAAAGATAGAAATGGAGGGAGAACTTCCAAATTCCTTCTATGAAGCCAGCATCACTCTAATACCAAAGACAGGTAAAGATACAACCAAAAAAGAAAACTATAGACCCATATCCTTAATGAACATAGATGTAAAAATTCTCAACAAGATACTTGCAAACCGGGTACAGACACACAACAAAAAGATCATCCACCATGATCAAGTCGGCTTTATCCCAGAGATGCAGATATGGTTCAATATATGTAAGTCAATAAATGTCATAAATCATATAAATGTTTTCAAGGACAAGAATCACATGGTCATCTCAATGGATGCAGAGAAGGCCTTTGACAAAATTCAACATGCATTTATGTTCAAAGTCCTAGAGAGAATTGGACTGGAAGGAACATACCTCAACATAATTAAAGCCATATATAACAAACCCACAGCCAACATCATTCTAAATGTAGAAAAACTGAAAGCATTTCATTAAAGTGAGTAATGAGACAAAGGTGCCCCCATCTTTGCTCTTATTCAATACAGTTTTCAAGATCTCAGTTACAGCAATAAGACAGGAGAAAGAAACAAAAGGAATACAAACAGAAATTAAAGGAGTAATAATTGGAAAAGAAGAGATCAAATTATCCTTTTTTGTAGATGATATGATATTATATCTGAGATGCCAAAAATTCCACCAGAAAACTCCTAGAAATTATTAACATGTTCAGTAAAGTGGCAGGTTACAAAATTAACCTACAAAAGTCTGTAGCCTTTCTATATACCAATAACAAGCAATCAAAGAAAAGAACACATGGAAACATTCTCCTTCACAATACATGCAAAAAAAAAAAATAAAGTATCTCAGAATAAACCTGACAAAAGACATTAAAGACCTCTACAATGGAAATTTTAAACCTTTCAAGAAGAGATTGAGGAAGACAACAGAAGATGGAAGGACCTCCCATGCTCATGGATTGGAAGAATTAGTATTGTGAAAATGGCCATCCTGCCCAAAGTCATTTATAGATTCAATGCAATGGCAATCAAACCCATGACACTTTTCACAGAATTGGGAAAAAAACATCCTAAGGTTCATATGGAAGTACAAAAGACCTTGGACAGCCAAAACAATCTGAGCACTAAGACCAATGCCGGTGGAATTACTATACCAGATTTTAAGCTGCATTACAGAGCTATAGTCATAAAAACAACATGGTACTGGCACAGAAGTAGAGCCAGAGATCAATGGAACAAACTTGAAGTCCCAAGTACAAGTAAATGCAATTTCAGCCACCTGATATTTGACAAAGGGGCCAAGAACATTAACTGGAGGAAAGACAGCATGTTCAGCAAATGGTGCTGGCAAAACTGGATCTCCACTTGTAGAAGAATGAAACTAAACCCCTATCTTTTACCCTACACAAAACTCAATTCCAAATAGATCAAAGACCTCAATGTAAAGCCTGAAACTCTGAAACTGTCAGAAGAAAACATTGGGAAAAACCTACAAGACATAGGTGTAGGAAAGGATTTTCTAAACTGGACATCAATTGCTCAGGAAACAAGGGCAAGAATTAACAAATGGGACCTCATCAAACTAAAAAGCTTCTGTACATCAAAGGAGGCAACCAGGGAAGCAAGCAGAAAAACCACAGAATGGGAGAAAATCTTCACCAGCAACATATCCTACAGAGGTTTAATATCCAGAATGTACAACGAACTGAAAAAACAGAGAATCAAGAAGTAACCAAATTAAAAGATCGGCTAAGGAGCTGAACAGAGAGTTCTCAAAAGAAGAAGTAAAGATGACTATGAAGCATCTTAAAAGATGTTCAAAATCACTAATAATTAGGGAAATGTAAATTAAAACTACTTTAAGATTTCATCTTTCCCCAGTCAGTCTTGCTACAAATAGTACCAAATGTTGCGAGGATGCGTGGAAAGGGGATCGCTCATCCACTGCTGGTGGGATTGCAAACTCATGCAACCCCTATGTAAAGCAGTGAGCAGAATTCTTTAAAAACTAAAAATGAACTTGCCTTTTGACCCAGCTATACCACTGCTTGGCAGATACCCAAAGAACTCATCCTATTGCAGAGACACTTGTACTTCCATGTTTGTGGCTGCTCTTTGCACAACAGCTAAGAGATGGAAGTAACCTAAGTGTCCATCAATTGACGAGTGGATAATGAAAATGTGGTTCATTTATAGGATGGAGTTTTAGTCAAC
>NW_008358774.1:10464192-10483854 GCF_000622305.1 Nannospalax galili | reverse complement strand
TGACAACACAGCAGACAGTAGCAGGGATATCAGAGTATAAGGGCTCTACTGTGTGTGGGGGGGCTATGGGAAGGTGCCACCTGGGAAGTGGGTGTATAGTCGAATGAGGTGGTTTAGGATGTTCTGTGTGATACACACACACACACACACACACACACACACATATACACACACACACACAAATCAACAAATTTTTATAAATGTATTATATTTGAGAAGGAAGCATGGAAATTTATGCCATGCTAATTAGTAGAGGTGACAAACCATTACCATTGAAATCTACCCGATGACTTTATAGACATACACAGGCGCCAAGGATCCAAGTGCTACCCATTATCAGATGCATAGAGATTAGAGATGCGTGTGCCAACATCTCAGTGTTACTAGCAAAAACAATTAGTCTTTCTGCAAGGAGCAATATATTCTAAAATGAAATGGAGATCTTTTTTAAAGGTTAAAAACTCATTCAATTTTATGTCTTACAGGGCTTATACTGAGTTCAGTACTGTATAACTGTATTAACTCAACTGTGAACCTAGATACTTACACCCTCTTGTGAAAGAGATGTACTCCTGCTCTGGAGTGTGTTACTGAATATGTTAAAGCTGTAGTGAAATTCTTCTTCTAATCATGTAGTTATTAAAAATTTTTAAGTAATGATTAAAAAAATAGTAATTCTTCAATGCATAAAAATTTTCTCCTTAACAATCAGCAGATGTGAAAAGCATTACCACTGAAATCTACCTGACGACTTTATATCCATGCTCAGATGCCAAGGAGCTCAGAAAGTAACCGACTGTGACTAGTAATAATCACATAAATAGAGATTAGAAATGCATGTGCAAACATTTTAATGTCAATTACATTAAAAATGAATTTTTCTGTATGAAACTGTGTATTTTAATAGTGAAATGGAGATCATTTTTAAAGGTTAAAACCTCATTTAATTTTATGTCTTATAGTGTTTATACTGAGTACAATATTGTATAACTGTATTAATTCAACTGTGAACCTAAAAATTTACAGCCAGAAAGTGATTCATCTTTGCTCTGGAAATTGTTACTGAATGTGTCAATGTTGTTGTAATGAAATGCTTCTACTAATTACGTGGTTATTAAATAAAAAACACCAAAAAAAAAAAAAAAACCAGCCAGAGAGCTAGCTAGGAGTAGGACATAATGAGCCAGAGAAAAATCATGTGAATGGGGAGTACACTGCTATGATGAGAAACTTTACAGGACAGACAGTTCAAGAAGTGCAGGATGAGATGACCATTCTAACTAGTAAGGCACAGCAAATTAACATTATTAGATCAAAAGGTAGCCCAGGGTCACACCTAACAGTCCTGAGTGACAACCTACAAAGTGACTTAAGAAGCCCTTTGTCTTCTTCAGGCAAGACTAAAATATTCTATCATTCCCACGGCATGGCATCCTTTTCCCACTTTGAAAATTAAGTCCTTGGACAGAATTACCACTTTAAATCCTTTCCTTAAGCTAAAGGGATAAATGGACAGTTGGTCAGAGACATTCCATTTGGATCTACATCACTGGAATTTTAAATTGCACACAATTGTTCCAAGTTCCAAACATTTTATCCCTAAACTGGGATAGCCCAGTTTTGTGGGATTTTATAGGATAGCCCAACTCCTAGATCCTCCAAAAGTATGTAGATAGCTGAAATTACTTAATGGTTTAAACTACAAGGGTCACTACCACAGTCTGAAAAACAAACCTTGGGAGATGAAAGTTGACGGAAATGAGTAAATAACACATCAGAAAGCAAGGATACCAAATTGGATTTCTGAGAGCAGAAGCCTGTACAAGGAAGACCAGAAGATCTTGACATACTCTGCTTTTTGATGAATACTTTTATCACCACAACAGTGCCGATAAGATCCTACATTATATCAGCCTTATTCACTGCTAAGGAAAAATCTTTCTGACATTCCTGTGTGGGCTAAAACAATGCCCTTGATTCTCAGAGAAAATCAACATGTGGGAACAACTTTCAGATGCCGGAGGAAAATGTGAGCCTCTTACCCAGAATGCACTCATGCTTCCCAAGGCTCCTGAATTTCTATGCTCATTTTCGGACTTTAAAAAACATATACAGACTTACCAGCTCTAGCCAAACCAGCTCAATCCTAGAAATAGAGGAAGCAAATATTTTCAGTCTTACTTTGCAATCTGAGAATAGAAGAAAAGACAGAAAGTGACTTCCCCAAGCTTTACAAAAAATCAAAAGAAAAGTAAACATAGATCCCCTGGACTTCATACCCATGACTTTAAGTAAACCTCACTGTATTTTTCCTTAGAGGAAAGAGCCCCACTGCTTCAAAACACCAACTGTGTAAATGACTTCTGCAGCAGTATCACAAGGCAGCCAGGAGTCTAGAGCCAGGGCTGTAGGCTCCAGGAGACACCCTAAAATTTTTACAATTTACACTCTGGCACCAAAGGAGCTTGTCATATCAATCAAAAAACTCAATGGGACACAAGTTGATATGCTGAAGACTATAAAGTTACTTCATCCAAAAATATAATAATCCTCACTTCTGGGCATGACGGCACACATAAAGCAAATTGAAGCCCAGCTTGGTCTACAAAGTGAGTTCCATGCCAGCCAAGCCTGCATAGTGTGACCCTGGCTTAATCATCATTATCATTCTCTTCCTCCTCCTCAAAAGTAAGCTTTTAAAAATATTTGTGATCCAACTTATCAACAGATGATAAATTAGAATAAATGTAAACAACAATTTTCATGGACAATAACTAGAAATTATTTAACATTTTGGAACAAATAAACAAAGACAGATGAGGCTTTGGGTCAAAATAGCATAGCAATAAACTATGCTTCATAAGCCAAAGATAGCATTAGAATCAAGCAATGTCCATGGGATTTTTTTTTTAATTGTAATCAATCTCTAAAAACGCACTGTTAACCAGTACTTACATCTACTTATTATTTCCACCTTCTGGGAATCAGGCAAATCTGTGTGGCATTCTTTTATCCTCTTAGTATTAACCTATACCCTGCCTTTCTTAAAAGAAGACCAGCTTCAAAGATAACAAACATTTTTAGAAAAACCACTGTGTGGTTGGCATTTATCTTTATCTAGTTCCCGAGGCTCAGGAGTAGAAAGAACAGGTTCAGAGGGTTCCCAAGAGAAAGAATAAATGTTGAAACAGGAAACCATAACAAGTAGGAGAAACTCGTGCAGTGAGTGCTATATGTCTACAGTCTTAGCTACTCAGGAGGCTGAGGAAGAAGATGAAGAACTCAGGAGGAGTTCAAAAACAAAGTATGTATTTGAGGAAGAATGAATACTGATGGATATGGAAATATATTATATACACTTATACATATAAACACACAAAAATATATAATGTGCATATCAATGGATTAAACATAGCCTACTATTAAACTGTATCTATCTACAGAGCAATCTTGGTAGCAAATGTTTGGGCAACAAACAATAATACTTCCCAGAATTATGTTTCCTAATATTTAAAAAAGCACTCAATAGTATATAGCAATGTTTTTATCAAATGGTTAAAGGAGGTGTTCCTTTGCTGATAAAAGCACTGATAGGTAATACAAACAGGAAATTGCCTAACTTACTCAATTTTCTAAACATATGTAAAACTGGCCATCTACAAAGATCACCAATATGTGTCCTAACCAATGCAATGAATAAAAAGGGCCCCCTTAAGCTACTGCAACTATATGGTTAACATGTTCCAAATCCAAATGATATCTTGGCCTTGGTAGGCCCAGTATTCCCCACTCCTTTTGCTCTAGGGGTCAGTTTCAATCTTATACTGGCATTTGAGGATGAGCCAACCTCTGGACTCTACTCCTCAAGTGGAAATAGAGCAGATCAGATGAGTTGCAGTTCCAAATTAATGGTACCAAGCAACCAGAGAACCACAATGAGAAGGAAACTTGGATAAAAGAAGCACTAACTACAAAAGGGAACACAATTCATAGTTTCTTCACTGTGTCAACTTCTATCAGAGTGCTGATGAATTATATGTTCAGATAGAAAGTCCCTGCATAGAACTCAAGTGAGCTGTTGGTGAATAAAAACTACTGCAGAGCAGCATCAGGAAAGTTTACCCCAATTCTGTTTTGCTTTGTACCTACAAGGGAAAAGGGCTCGCTCAACACAAATGTTAGAATGCTTATCCACGATTTATTCGCCTCAAAAGTTTGTTTTTATAACAGCATGTTAAACAATCATGTATTAAAGAGACTCTGTAAATTAATATCCTCATAAAATATAGACTTTTTCTCAACCAACTTAACTCTTAGTGAATTAAAAAACAAAGCTGCCATTTACAACCTTGGGTACTATCTCAGCTTTGCTTTGGGCAACACAATAAACTGAATCTCTACTAGCAAAAAAATCAAGTATCCCAAAATGATAGATATCTAATATGTACACATTTAACGAGGGAGGGGGAAAGAGGTAGGCACAGTGATTAATAACAGACTTCAAGTAAAATGTGTCTACAAAATATAGATGCTTTCCAAAAAAGCAATGAAGAGAAAGTAAATTCAAGCAAACAAAAATAGGCAGTACAAACTTACAAGGCAGAACACACATACTTCTATAATATGGAAAAACTCACTTAAATTCACCAGTTAAAGGGAAGAATCCTAACATGAGATTCAAAAATAAGTCATTTCAATCATGAAAGCAAAAAATGGCAGAAGATGGACCAGACAAATCCTAATCAAAATAAAGCTACTATAGTAATATTAATAACAAATAAAATAAAATTAAGGTATAGCATGGCAAAATAATGTGAGGATATATCATTATGAACATATGTGCATCTAATAACCAAAGATTTTATCAAAACTATAGCTATAGGATTAACCAGGGAAAATTATCAAAGTAACTATTACAGAGCTATTTCACATACTTATTTATCAACAGTCTAAGCAGTTACACGGTGATAGATAACAAGACACAGGTTATTAATATGTGACCAAGGACAGATGCAGATATCTATATCAACAATGAGAGGATACCTTGTGTTATCAAACTCAAAGATAACTATACTAACTATATACTATGCTTCAAAGTAATTCCAAAGTACAATAGAATACTATTTTTAGACCACATTTTGATCACAATGTCATTTAAAACAGGAAATGTAAACAAAATTTTTTGCTCACACAACACACACATGTGTATATTCACAAACACTGAAAATTTTAAATCAAATCTATGAAAAATCCAACAGTCAAAAGGAACCATAAGGAGATGAAAAAATATTAAGAATTGAACTAAATGGCCCTGAAAGCACTCTATTTCAAATGTAGACAATCAAAAGTTACTAGGAGGAAAACTGCCAAAGGAAAAACTGAGAGCCATGAAAGCTTTCTTCAATTAAGCTCAAGAAATTAGAAAAGCAGGGGGTTGGAGAGATAGCTCAGCAGTAAAGAACACTGATTGTTCTCCCAGAAGAGCTAGGTTCGAATCCCAGCACCGCACGGCAACTAACAACTGTCCATAACTCCAATTTCAGGGGATCCGACAGCCTCTTCTGTCCTCCACAGGCATTTCATGACACTGGTGCACTTATCTACAAGCAGGTATAACACTCATACACGTAAAATAAAAATAATAAATATATTTTTTTAAAAAATTAGAAAAGCACAAGAATCTGAAAAAAGAAAATGTTACAAAATAGAAAAGATGTAAAACAAACAATAAACAAAATAAAGCTGTCAATTTAGAGGGAGGGATTAAAACAAGAAAAAAAGAATCTAAACTGGGAACTGAATAGATGACTCCGTGGCTGCTCTTGCAGAAGACCCAGGTTCGATTACCAGCACCCACATGGTGACTAACCACTGTCTAGTTCCAGGGGATCTGACACCCTCTTCTGTCTTCCACAGGAACTGCATGACACAGGTTTGCAGGCATAATACTCGTGCACATAAAATTAAAAATCCAAATAAAGAATCCAAACTGAATGCACAAAGTGAGGAAGCTATAAAAACCTTCGCATCAAGTCCATAGGATAATGGACAGTCCACTAAAAGACATATCCATCATTAAAACTTAAAAACACTCCACAAGCATAAGAAAACTGAACCAACAATTTAAACAAGCAAAAAAATACTCTCCAATCTCAGGCTCCCCATAAAAGGCCAGCAGGCCCAAAGAGTTTTAAAGACAAGTTATACCAAATCTCCAATAGAATCCCTAATTTTATCCAAGAAAATGGTCAAGAGAGAATCAACTCAATAGGGGATAGCATATAACTCAGAGAACAAGCAAGAAAGATATCCTTTTTATCTTTTGAAAGACAAAATTACACAATTCTTCAAACACATTCACAAGCTCCAGAGCCAAGTTGCCAAAGCTATAAGCCTGGATCCTCCACCACATGGCTGTAAGACACCAGGCAGTTACAGAGTCTCTTTAAACCTTTATTTACAGCTCCATTCTAATTCTGAGAATGGTAATACTAGTAAATACTTTAGAGTCTTATATTAAATATAAAGAATTTCAACATAATTCACAGACATCTACTACTAGTACATGTTATGTAAACCAATTTATATGTGAAAAGGAATAAACTCTTTTTAATATTTTATTATTTTTATTTTATGTATATGAGTATATGGCCTGACTATAAGGGCACCCCTGTTGTACAATGCCCATAGAGATCAGAAGAGGGCAATTCCCAAGAACTGGAATTATGGACTGTTGTTAGCCACCATGTGGATGCTGGGAACTGAACCCAGGTCCTTTGTAAGAGCACCCAGTGTTCTTAATCACTGAGCCATCTCTCTAGTCTCAGGAATAAACTCTCTTAACATAAAATAATAAGATGCTGGTGCTTTAAAAGATTATACTGACCCCTGTCAGCATCAGTGCTATAAATACCAGTTTTATAAATCATGGGTACTATTTAACTAAATGGCACAAAATAAATTAGCTAGATTTAAACCATTCTCTTTCTTAGGCTAGAACTTTATTGCTAAAATCTGATTATTCCAAATTTTTAAAAACCAGCTTAAAACTAGCATTCCTCAAGTAAGACGTCCTATAGAAATAATAGTCAAAACCACCTATTCAGATCACACATACACCAGCACACACAACCAGTGAGCACACAAGGCAGAAAATCAGTCCTGTTTAGACTAAGAATCAAGAAGGGCTATGCTGAATGGAAATAACAGAAATAATGTTGCTATTGTTTAAATGTAAAGTTGCAACAAACTGGCCTAAGGGAACTTGATAAACCACAAAGCATACTCATCCTGTCAAGCCACAAGGCAGGCTACTTTCCTTCTGCCACCACGAGTACTCTCTACTCACTCCCTGACTCATCCTCTACCACCACAAGCACTCTGCACTCAGTCCCTGCCTCACCTCCAGGTCACAGCTGTACTCGGTGCCGTCGAGAAGAATTACTCTACACTGGACGGTTTTGGTCTTCTTGGTAGCTCTCTGTGACGTCTTCTCTGCTTTCAGCTCATTGGTCTGCACTTCCTTAGTCTCCCTTTTTGCTGCTGCTTCTTCTGATTTGTCTTCCTGTATTTCCTTTACCTTTTCCTCTTTTCTGTCCTTCCTCACTTCTTCTGCAGGCTGTCAGGAAAAAAAGTCCAAGTTAAAGATAATCAATTTGTAGAAGACAGCATTTAAAAGGAGAAAAAAAATCCAAGTTTTTGAACATACTAGGCAAGTGGTCCAGATACATTTTTAGCCCAAAATGAGAATGTTTAATAAAAACTGTCATCTTTATTATAACCACTATAAATCTGCATTTAAAGACTGAAAATTATATAAGAAAGGTTATTTCCTCATCCTTCTTCATTTTGCCAAGTTAATGATCTGAGCATTAAATGAATAAAAGAAACTACATTCCACTGCTTCACCATGCATATAATTTCTAAAATGCCATAGGAAAACCTAGGCTTCAGGCAAATCAAATATACACAGTCTACTTTTTACTCTCCACTAAATACTTAAAAGCAAGGATGAATAAAAGGGTATGATACTTAACAGAAGAGGTGGGAAGAGTCTGACAGACTGCTTAACCTTAGCAGGAACACACAGGCCCTTTGTGTGTGTGTGTGTGTGTGTGTGTGTGTGTGTGTGTGTGTGTGTGTGTGTGTGTATGTGTGTGTGTGTTGCAGTTTTTTTGCTTTGTTACCTTGGAAATGATTTTACAAAGCATGACAGGAAAAGGCTGAGGTAAACTAATCCAGGATCTACAATCCACATACATTAGACCAAAGTAGTATCTCAACAAAAGGAATCCATACAATCCAAAATAAACCATTCTGTTTTCCTATGTTCTCATTCCTAGTCATTCTCAAACATACCTGGATCTCAGCACTGCTCAAGGAAGGCTTTTCTTCCTTGACCTCTACCTTGACCTCAAGGTGTTTCCTCTGAGCCATCTCTTCAGCATCACCCTTAGCCCAACTCTCTTCTTCAGGAAGGGAATCTTCTTTATTTAAGATCTGTTCTTCCACAACAGCTTGGGTAGGCTCTTTTTTATCTCCCCCATCTTTGGCTACTACTAAGTTATAAGACTTCTGTTTCTTAAGCCATGGGGGTATGAATCGAGAAATGCCCCTGCTTTCAGACAGATCCTTCTCTCTCTTTCGGCAGCGCGGACTACTTTGGCTTTCAGCTGTAGGAGCTGGCTGAGAACCTTTATCCTCCTTGGGCTCAGACAGCTGATTCTGTTGATTTTCTGCTACTTCTTTAACTTTTTCCTTGGTTCCATCTGCTCCCACCTGGTCAGAGTCCTTCTTCACTTCAGATGCAGAGCCAACTTCAGTAGTCATGGTTACAGCTTATACTGTAACAAAATAAAGATCACAAAATATTTCAGAAACTCCCAGTTTTAGCCTGGTGACGAGGAAGGGAAGGGTGAGAAGGGATGGGACAAGGAATGGCAGAGACAAAAGAGACATGGCATATGCTAAGAAGTAAGGCTTGTCAGCACAAGACAAAATAGAGATTCCTCTGTCAGACTTCTCTATCAGAATCACAGATCTAACAGCATCATAACAGTAACTGACTCTGCAGTTACAAAACAAAACCACTAAGACGCCAAAAAGGGGGGGGGGGTATTTTTATTTGGTTTCAACTAATAATAATTTTCTTAAAAGTCTAACACAAAAGTCCAATGTTTAAGGATTTACTTTTTACTTTTCCTTGGTTTGGATAGCCTTTATTTGCTATTATGGAAATGTTGTAATCAATGCTAGAAAATATTGAGATGTTTCACTACAATGTCACACAGTAAAACCAAAGCCTACAGAAATGCTAGCTATTATAAAAAACCCATGTTAAATACTAGGAGCTTAAGAGCAATAAAAACTTAAATCTGGAACAACATTGTATTATTGTTTTGCTTTCCACTATTAAATTTTATAATTCACCATCACTCTTCCAACATAAGTTTTTGAAGAAATGATTAAAACCAAAATCAAAACTCCAATCTTTCACGCTACCCAATCTCAAACACCTTTTTGTCTGTGCATATGATTGCAACAAAAATAGCTAAAGGTCCTAAGTATCACCAAATAAAGATATTGTGCAGTAGAAAAAAATACATCTAATGATTTATCACAACTAATGAAAATAAAATTTAATTAAAAATAACTGCTTTTCTAAATTTTACAGAGGCAAAGAGGGATTTTTCAAGAACAGCAAACCAGGACCACAAAGAGAGTAGGCAGGGCCTGTGAAGGCAAATCAAACTCCTCCATTCCTCACTATAAGGGATCCTCTCTCCCTAAAGGTTCTCCCAGAGTTTTTTACGCACTGATACCCTAGCCAAAAGGTAATGTCACAACTATCTTTTTAAATGCTACAAACTTAAATAGGTTTTTTAAAGAAAAACTAAAGTACAATTTTTTGTTTGGTTTTGGTTTTCTTATTGTTGACTGAGACAGGATCTCTCTGTAATCCCAGTCAACCTGGAACTCACTATGTAGACCAGGCTGGCCTCGATCTCATACCTTACCTAGTACTGTAATGAAATTCTCATTTCAGACAGCCCAACTTGGCTATAAGGTATAGAATGAGAGACAAGGCTGAAACAGACATCTGGAAGACGGTTGCAATAATCCAGGCATGCTTCTGTATTAAGGCAGAAGCAGTGAGGGAAAGGATTAGAAATGACTCTCAGGGAAAAGGGATAAATAAGAAATGACGTGAGGTCTAGACTAAATACAGTAAGAGGAAAAGAAACAAGGGAAGGTTTCAGTTATAGGAAACTAGGGCAGATAGTAGAACTATCATCATTTAGTAGAATCATCATTTAGTATGATTTTGAATTTGCTATAATTGACAGGTATGTGGAGATGTCTAATTGGTCAGTAAACAGGCTTTGAAGGAGGCTGGACATACACTGGAGATACTGTTTGGGAGCTGTGGTCACATGGATGGACATCTGTAAGCATAGGTAATGCTGATACCACTTAGAAAAAATGTTGCTTAATGTTAGAAGATCCTGCAAGGAACAGTTATTACCACCTACATGTCTTCCAACAAGAACTGAGAATACAAACTGGATACACATTGCATAAAAGACCTCTTTTTCCTTCGTTCCCATATCATTTTCCAAACACGTTTAAGTGGAGACTATTATTAACATTAGTCAGGCAAAAACCAAAGTTGATTTCTACCATATATTCTCTAATTACATCCTGAGAACTGAATAAACATCTAGGTGAAGTTAAAATGAAAATGTCCCACACTTGTCTAAGCTAACTGAGATAAACTGGCAGCTCTTTAATTACTCTGGCTGTGAGAAACAGCCTGACGACCAATCAACTACAGTTGACTTTTGGCCAAAATATTTAGAAAAGCAATGAAACATAAAACTAAAGTTTCCACTGTTATGTTAAAAACATTAATAGTTGTTTATATTTTAGTCATGGGAGTCACCACCAACAGTTCACTAAGTCAGACAGCATGCAATTTCTGTTCTTCAAAACATTCAACTAGGTAAGTATTAGCTCCATTTTATAAATACTACAATGGAACATAAATGACTAGGTCAAGACTCTAAGTAGATAGTCATACAACTATATATACATCTCACAATTTCTGATTTGTTTTTGTTTGTTCATTTGGCTGGTTTTGTTTTGAGAAAGGGTCTCAACTCCCTATGTAGCCAAGGATAAATGTGAACTCCTGATTGTTCTGTCTCCATCAAGTGCTGGAACTACAGGAGTGTACTATCGTGCCTAGCCTCACATAAAATTTATCATTGGATCCCATCTCCATTATGCATGAATTACCTAACAGATTACAGAGTCCCTAAAGAAGATTCATGCCAGTTTGTGAAAATGACTATAGGACAACATGTATGTATTCTGTGACTCAGCATAAGTAGTCCTATCCCTCCCAAAAGAAATTTACAAATATATTATTCAAATTATACAATCGTATTTGAAATCCATTACTTTAGTCATGCAATCATGACTAAAGGACAGAAGTGCTAATTAAAAGATAAAGAACACATGCTTTGAATTCCAGCACTTGGGAGGCAGAGGCAGGTGAAGCTCTGTGAGATGGAGGCCAGCTTGGTCTACATAGCAAGTTCCAGGCCAGCTGGGGCTACAGGAAGACGAGAGAGAGAGAGAGGGAGAGAGAGGGAGAGAGAGAGAGAGAGAGAGAGAGAGAGAGAGAGAGAGAGAGAGAGAGAGAACAGACACAATGTGAAGAGAGAGAGAGAGAGAGAGAGAGAGAGAGAGAGAGAGAGAGAGAACAGGCAAACCATGTGATGGGCCTTACACAGAAGTCTCATCAGTCACCACTGTATTCACAACCCTAGAGCTATTAATATCACTCATCCAAATTCATATAAGACAGAAAACAAAAATGGCTAATTAGGCTATGAATATTCAATAATAAGGGCAGACATAGCTCTAAGAGCTTAAAACTAACTCTACCTTCTTTGTAAAATGGTTTCTTAAACAAATTACCATTAAGAGAACATGATTAGGGTTGGAGAGATGGCTCAGCGGTTAAGAACACTGGCTGTTTATGCAAAGGACCCAGGTTCAATTCTAAGCATCCCAGCATGTTGGTTAACAACCGTTCATAACTCCAGTTCCAGGGTACACATTTTTCTGACTTCCGCAAGCATTCCACAACATAGATGCACTTATATGCACTTACATGCAGGCAATACACTCATACACATAAAATAAAAACAATAAATAAAAGAGAGTATGATTATAGCACAACCATGCACCATAATTATCATGACTGTAACTCTCAGTATTTCAGATGTGGATAGGCCTTTAACTGTACCACCCAGAAAAACGGAAACTCAGTGTATGCAATGGAATGCAAGCATGACTACTCAAATGAAAGCCAAACGAAGGCCAGGATCTTGCCTTCACTTATAGCAGAAGCATCTAGACTAGCCCTCAAAAGGTGGCAAATAATATTCAGTAAATATTATTTACTGAATGAGTATTGTTAAATTACCTAGTCTAATATCTTTATTTTATCAGCAAGAATTCAGAAATCTAGATTTGTTTAAGATAATAAAGTTAAATGGGGAAAGCCAAAACCAGATCTAAAGTTTCCCCAACTGTAGCAATGCCCACAGCACTGATCTTTAATTAGAGTCATCCCCAATCTATCATTAGTGTAGTTATATAACATACTTAGGAAAAACCTTTCTACTTACAACCAACCAAAAGGAACACTGCTGTGAACAACCAGCCCATTAGACAAGCATGTGGTTTTGACACAATTACCATGCTGGCATGCTCCCATCAGGACTGATGAAAGTGTTCGTTATTCTGACAGCTCCAGGAGAAAAACCATGCATCAGTGAACAAGCAATCAGGCAGAAAACCATCATCAACAGAGTACCAGCACTGCTTAGTAAGGGATGATAGTAAATAAAACCAACCTTTATTTTCTTATGTTTTAAGTAAGGAGGCAAGGTGCTGTCTCTACTATAGCTTAAACTACCTAGCATATATTATGCTGTTTAAAACACAGGCCCTTAAATCAAGACTACAAAAAACAGATGGTGACACAGCTCTATAAACTAAGGAAGAACCTCAAGTTCAGGCTTATATTAGGTCATTGTGTTTCCTTATAACCTTTAGAGTCTGAGACACTCTACAGCCCACCTGATTCATGCAATCCTTGGGCAAAAAAACAGGACAAAAGTATCTGCCAGCTGAGAGGCTGCTGTTTTGTGCTGATTACCAGCAGCCAAGGCTCTAATTTCTCCTAGCATAAAATAAAACATTATTTTAAGGGGTTAAGATTTACAAATGGGAAAGTACGTGCTTTTACACTTCAAAATCGAGGTAAGGGAATTGGAGAGTGATGCTTTTCAAATGTATCAAACATTGGGGGGAACGGTATTTCAGAAGGAAGAAGAAACAACACAAACAGACTGCCAAGTACTGATGATACAGTTCAGTGGCAGAGAGCATGCTTGGTCTGAGGGGGGGGGTCTTTGTGGGTTTTTCTCTTAAGTATCAGAGGGTCTAAAAAATGCTATATTATCTGTTCAGTAAGTAAAAATACATTCCAAAGAAACTGTGTATCAGTGTCTTATTTATATGGTGAAAATAAGCAATTTTTAAACTAAATACCTGTAATGTATGTGTTTGTTTTTAAAGGGTGATGTTTAAAAAAAAAACAACCTGTAAGAACAACAGACTATTTCTATTGAGATTCAAGCTAACATCTGCTTGAAATTAAGCCCACACATTCAAAAAACATGAACTGCAATGCAGCCCTTTGCCAGTTCAAGCCTAGGCAGGATCAGGTTTCATCCAGAGCATATATTTCCTCTGTTCTTTCTCCTTTTCAACAAAACCCACATTTGGTTGAGCTTTCCCCCTCCTTCCACATGTGTACACAGAGGATGGTTCCAGGATGGGCCCAAAAGTAGGCTCTGTTGGTCTAGGGAAATCTCTCTTTGTCAAAAAGACAGGAAGACAGTTGATAGGTTTCCAGGAAAGGATTTCTCCAAGAAAAGCCACAAGAGTAGCTGTCTTTGCTGCCTCTGAACTCTGTAAATAAAACTCTCAGCACTGTTGAGATTACCTTGAATCCACTTAGGAAGAAAGCCTGAGGACAAAATGACACACAGTACAGAGGACTGACAAAAGTCACAGGAAAGAAGACCGGCCCCCTGGTCATGCCACACCTGGTCTGGTCCCAAGCAGAGCTTCTGTGCAACATACTTTCCTATGGCTGAAATGGCTGAGTACAGGTTCCAGTTACTTGCAGCCAAAAGCATCCTAATGGGTTCTGCAGTCCAAAGAAAGCACAGAAGCCTTAAGAAATAGAACAAGTCTGACATGATGCAATCCTAGCATATGGGAGATGGAAAGCAGAACTGGAAAAAGAGTTCAAGGTCATCTTGGCTCACAGTGAGCTCAAGGCCAGTCTGGGCTATATAAAATGTCTAAAAAAAAAAAAAAAAAAAAAAAAAAACCCAAAAAAATAAAAAAATTAAAAAAACAATAAAAAAAGGGAAAATAGAACACAGAGACCCTAGGTGATTATTATTATTCCCCACTTAGTTTTATGAATACCATACCTAAGAGCTATGGGAGTCAAAAATCCTAGTTTTCCATATTTTTATTTTTTTAGCCTAATATTAGTGAGATACAACATTAGTTCTTTAGCAACTCTAAATAAGAATGAAACAACAACAAAAAAAACTTAATTGTTCAAAACATAATATTCCCTTTATGCAGCGAGGGGTATATGAAAAAGAAAGGATAATTTTTTGCTATGTAGTTGAAGTATCTTGAAAAAGCCCAATAAAACAACTAACTCAACATCAAAAAAAATCTAAATTTCACTTTTTAATTGGTTAGACTGGCTTAAATCAGCCCAACAAGAAGGAAAAGTAAAGTGGCTAAACAAGAGATAAAAGGGACAAAAAACATAAAAAGATAGTCACCTGCATTCACAGTAAAAACAAATGGAGCTAAAGGTCAGGAGGTATATGCCTGTAATTCTACCAGTCAGAAGGATCAGGAATTCAATGCCCATCTGGGCTATATAATGAAAGTCCACCTTCTAAAGGGGGGCAGAGAGGGGATGGTGAGGCTTTAAAAAAAAATTAGAATGGAGACAGCTCATCTTTAATTACATAATCACACTGAGCATGGCTATCTGAAAGCATTCTCATACAGTTGCTGCTTCGGAGTAACTGGTACAGGGAACAGAAGCCAATTTGCTAATGACTATCAAAATCCCTAATATGCATATCCTTTAAACTAGCAATCCTACTTGTGGTAATGGATCTTACTCACATATCTGCATGTGTGAGAAACAATTATACACAAGGTGATTCACTACAGCATTGTAGCAGCAAAGAATCAACATCTGTCAATAGGAAACTTTATAACACAATAATACAACAGAACACTATACAGTTAGGAAGGGGAAAATAGTGACATATGGGTTATGGAAATAATGTAAGGCAAACACTCGAGTACAAAAGTCATATCTACCTATTATATATGATTTTCTAACTTTTAGGTTGAAAGCATAGTGTAAGATATAAACATGTTAATGTGTACACACATATCTACTTGTATACTAGGGAAGAAACCAGGTCAAATCTAGAAGAGTAACAGACTGTGGAGAATGGCAGGTGGCATTTGGTAAATGAGGTACAGAAGAGCAGATGGAGGAGAGAGAGCTGAGTAACAGACTGTGGAGAATGGCAGGTGGCATTTGGTAAATGAGGTACAGATGGAGGAGAGAGAGCGCTCACTGAGCCCAAGTTTTCATAACCTGAAGTACTTAAGCACTTTATTAGGGGAACATATTTACACGTTAAGTGAAAACAGCACGGCTGGCTTGCGTCCTTGGAGACAAGTGCCATAAGTGAATACCAGGAGCAACAGTGCCATCTTGATTTGTCACACAGCTCTTGCCACACAAATGAACAGTATGAACACAGAAACCTTCCAGTCTCTTCTAACTTAAGATTTCCTGGCATATGAAATTTAATACCACCTCTATACCCTCAAAGTAAGTGATTTCTACTAGTCTATTTAAAATACTTTCCAACCAAACTAAATTCATACAGATTGCTTTCTTACACAGTATAAGCTTAAAATCTAAGTTTTTAAAATAGTATTACTTGTTTAAAAAAAGTCTGTGTGTGTGCTGGAGAAGACCCGGGTTCGAATCCCAGCACCCACATGGCAGCTAACAACTGTCCATAACTCCAGTTCCAGGGGATTTGACAGCCTCTTCTGTCCTCCACTAGCTTTGCAGGACACAGGTACACTTACCTACATGTAGGCATAACACTCATACACATAAAACAAAAATAATAATATTTAAAAAAAATGTGTGTATGTGTTCTGGCTGCATGTAAGTGCATCCCTGTGGACAAAGCCCATGGAGGCTAGAAGGCGGTGTCTAATTCCCTGGAACTGGAGTTACAGGATGTGGATGTTGGGAACAGAACCTGGATCCTCAAGATCAGTCAGTGCTCTTAAGTACTGAGCCTCCTCTCTAGCCCCTAGAAATAGTATTACTTTTAGGAAGTATTCTCACAGGTCAGCAAGATGACTCAGTGAGTAAAGGTACCTGCCACTAAGCCTTTTATGTAATTAATTAGTGTAACAGAAAGTTTAAAGGAAGTATTCTCAGTTGTTCATTTAAAAAAAAAATTAGAGAAAGAGAGAAGTCCTGGGAGGGCCTTGCTTGTTAATCTTTACCCTCCAGACCTGAGTGTAGAATTGAAACAAAAAGAAGTCTTTTTCTAAAAATAAGATCGGTACAGCTACAGGTAGGCCAAAAAAGATCACTACTATTATCTGCTAGAGGAGAAAGAATGTGGTTATTTATGAGTCCCCTGAAAAGTTGAACACTTTTTCAAAGGCGAAGATAAAATGGAAAGAGAAGGTTCTTACTACATGTGTTAAGACAGTCACACATAAACACTCCCAACTGCTTTCAGCAGCTTCCTCTTTATCTACAGGGAAAAACAGAAACAAACTGGCCTGGGAAGCACAAAGATGTCAACATGTTTCCTGTCCACCCCTCCTCCCTGGCCCACATCTGCTACTATGCTCCCATGAAGCGGGTATCCTTTTCATTTTTGTGAGGTAATGCCATGTTCCCAGCGCAATGCTTCTCAATATTACTTTTCATGATATTCCTAGTATCTAGAAAGCATTCAATGGACCATCATCATATAATGCTCTACAGGGAAGAAAAACAAACTAACTAACAGTTTGTTTCAGTGAAATCAAAAACAGGCCGAAGCAGAGCAGGGCCAAAACCATCACCTCTCTTGACCCTAACAGATACTGGGAATGTACTTTTTCTGAACCCATCTCAGCTACCCTCTGCATAGGATCCCCACCTATATTAATACTCCACTCACTTGGTACCAAGCAGTAACCAATGACCAGTTTACTACTTCTATGTAAATAAATTCTAAATCCTATAGCTATAAAATAACAGCAGTGGTTTGAGAGGCTCTTCCCAAATAAGCTAAAGACAAATCCATGAAGGTTAACTGCATGGGATAAACGCACAGGCTGCAGACGCTGCATTTTAATGGGTCATAAGACAAAAGCTTGTCAAAGTTAATCAATGCCCCACATTATGACAAGTCCACCAAGCTGGGGCCTGCTTTCAAATCCTCTTCTCTGTAAGCTCTGGAACGCCAGTGTAAACACATATGCACCCTCCCCCCAAAATACCCTCACTACAGCAATGCTAGTCCCTGCAGTGTCAACAACAAAGGCGGAATCCCAGGGATGGTTTGCTGGTTATAGTGGCACTTTTCATTTTGTTAGGAAGTAGTGATGAAACTGCTTGGGGTTTTTTTCTTCATTTTTAAAGAAAGATTACTAGATGAGTAGATTATATTATATAAAGAAAATCATGTGGTTTTTGTCATATCCGAATGTCAGAATCTAGGCAGTAACATGAGTTTTCACATTTTTTCAATGAAACAAGATTAGGTATTTAGAAATAAAAGATAGTATCTATTTTTATTTGAACAAAATTTACTTAGGGTGTGATATTATCAAAATAGCATACAGTAGTTCTTGATAAGTGTTAATAACTACTAACCTGTAGATGCTTAAAAAATGTGAATTTAAAGCTCTAACAGCAATAATACAAATTCTTTTACTCAAACACATTAGGGTGAAAATATAACATTTTATAAATTACATTGAAATTTTTCATCTTTTAAACATGCTAAAAAATAACTGTACTGAGCTTTACACAGACTTCATAGCGCTTTAGGAAATAAGCAATATTCATAAGGTTTATCATGTAGTACGTGAAACAGTAGGACAAGTCTATAAAATAAAACTAGTTTCATTGCTCTCGGAGGTCAAATCTGAGAAGATAACCTACAAAATGTTAAAGATAACCTACAAAAATTCAACATGTACCTAGAAAAATGCAAACATCTGATCTAAAATGAAACTCTGGTCACTAAAATACACACACACACACACGTACATTTTTTAATAGGGCCTAGCTCAAATACAATGTAACATTCCTTTGTCAAAAAGTGTACAAACCCAGATTTCATCCACTCAGTATACTAGCATGTTCTGAGTGTGCAGTCCCCTGGGTATTTAATCACACTCAAAACAGCAAACTTCTCGAACAAGTAGAAACAAGTAAGCAAGTACCACAAAACCCAAATGCTACAACAGAAATGACCTGATACTCCTCTCGGAGACATACATATGCAGGCAGCATCTACGCACATCCAGTCGGCTATCTCTTGTTTCCTGTCATGGAAGATTGTGGAAAGCTGATGGAAATCCAGCGTCCAAAAGCTTAATGAGCAAACCCAGCCCCACCCAAGCCAGACCCTGCTGGAGAAGGGCATGCTCAGTAGAAAAGCCCAACTTGCTTCCAAAGCACTTCATTTCTCAGCTAGAAAATTTACATGGGTCAAAGAAAACCACTTCTTGCTGCCTGTTCGATGCAGTAACTACATAAAAACTAGTTTTAGTGGCAAACTGTAATTCTGTAATTGCATTTTTTAAATTCTTCCATTACTAAGAATTTCTTTTCCCATTTAGTTTTCCTTTATATTTTTATTCTCTCTCTCTCATCCTACTAACAGATGCTGAAAGTATGTATTCAATATATAGTCAAATCATCTTTGTTTATAAACTACTCTAAGTTGCATTATAATGTTTTCAGATCTAGAAAACCATGTAAATATAAAGTCCACTTTCAATGAAATGCCTGTTTTCACTGATTCGTATGAAAATATTCATTCTCATCATATGTGAAAATTAATGCTTATTTTAATCTAGATTGTGTAGGTACAATGACGTAAGCATAAAGTTCATATACCCATTTTATGCTGTCTACTCTTAAGAAATGACTGATCAAAAAAACACCTTATATACGTGCATGAAATTCTCAATAAAGTGTTTGTAAAAGTTAAAAAAAAAGAGAAAGAATTTTAAAAAATGACGGAAAATAATAGAATCCTACATCAATCTGTCCCATAAATATGGAAGTAAAGTTACCGTAGAATCGCTAAAGGAAATATCAACTCTAAGATTCAGGTCAAAATGATCTGAGAAATGACTAATCTTCCATAATTCTATAGTATCCCCCTTCCTATTAATTTTTACAATTGAAATTCTAGAATT
>NW_008358774.1:10446631-10464055 GCF_000622305.1 Nannospalax galili | reverse complement strand
TTTTAAAATAAAAACCTTCCCTTTTATTCAGTTTAATTTTTTTTTTTTCTTTTGGTCTTTTTGAGACAGGGTCTCCTTGTTGCCCCAGCTGTCCTGGAACTCACTATGTAGACCAGGCTAGCCTTGAACTCACAGAGATCCACCTGCCTCTGCCTCCTGAATGCTCGGATTAAAGGCATGCTCCACCACGCCAGGCCATAATGTGCATTTTTATTACTTCTATTTATTCTGCTTTCCTATCAAGCTGCTCTGAGTCAGCAAACAATCTGATCCCATTCACTACAGCCAAGTCTTAAAGGCTGAAAAAAGAAAGGTCTTTTCCAACTACAAAAGGAACACTTTAGATATTTCAATGAGCAAAATGTGCCTTGTACAAATAGCAGGTAAACTGTAATGAAATTGTATGAGAAGATTTATTGGAAGTAAGTTTTAGGAACAGCTCCGAAAAGATATCTCTGTTAACCTATGCAAATACAAAACTTCAAAGTCATTCCATATAATGAAAGCAAATTTTTATTATTTTCATTGCATGAAAAAAGCCAATTGAAAAATTTTAGTAGACCCCATTTTATTCAATTCAAAGTCCTTTATTCATACTAAGTTTTTGCCTTCTTTATTTAAATTTTTTTTTTTTACATTTTCACACATTTTTTGTGTGTCGTATGCAGAAGTGCATGCACCAAGGCAAATGTATGAAGGGCAGAGGACAATTTGCAGGAATTGGTTCTCCCAACTATGTGGGTTGGTTCTGGGTATTGAACTCAAGCTGTCAGACTTGGCAACAAATATCTTTTTTTAATGTAGCTTTTTGCTACTCTAACATTCCCCCCTCTGAAGAGGTAACCCTAAAATCTTTTAGGGATTAGATAAGAGCTCCCAAATACTTTGGACATTTTTGGCCTTTGGAATAGAGTATGTTGCTAAGAGGCCTAAGGACATTTTGACTTTTAGCCAAGAAACTGGTTCCTTTTCTTTGGGGTCCTTTTACCCTAACTGCCTAGCCAATTCCTACCTCCTATTCTTATCACACCATCCTCTGAAGATGTTACCCAAATTGCCGATAGGGAATCGGGATGCAGACCACTCTGACTTCTTCCATGCTGAACAGGGATGCAGGGTGAGGCAACTGGGGTACCCCTTCAGTGGGTCTATCTAAAAGAGTTATCCAAATTGTATAACTCTTATCTGTAGGGGGAAAAGAAAGTCCTTGACTGGTGCCTTAAGAGATGTGTAAGAGAAGTAAAGGCAAGAGCAGTCAGCATTACAAGTTCTAGACAGGGAACCAGAAAGTCAAAACGGGGCAAATTTCAAATGTTTATATCAGAGTCCATTGGAATTTCTTGATGAGAGCTTCCAAAAGCATCCCTCCATTGGGTTCCTCCTCATTTTTCTTTTGTCTGCCAAGGCTGGACTCAAGAGTGATGGACTCAGGATTTGGCAATAAACATCTTTACCCGCTGATTCATCTCACTTAGCCCTTAAATATATTTTAATAAATATTGGAAGTATGATTACAAGTGTGTTACAACATACTTATATTAGCCCCAGACATTTTTCTGAAATATATTGCTCTATAGAATGGAGAAATCTGCCAGTCACTGACCTGTAGCACTAGCTCCAGTGAACTAGGCTACACTGGCAGATCGCCAAATTCCAGCTCATATATCTCCTACCATGTCTGTGCCTCCCATCCTCTTCTCTTAAGCTGTACACTACCCCCATAGACAGAACTGTGCCCCCTAAAATTTGTACTTTGAACAAAACTAAAACTCTCAGTGTGGTGGTATGTAGAGGTGGAGTCTTTGACAAATAACAAACCCAGGATGAGGCCAGAGAGGGGAGGTTCTAATAATAAAATTAACACCTTTGTGAGGAAAAACACCAAAAAGTCTGCACTAGTTGACTTGCAACATCATAGCCATCTGTCTACAAACCAGGAAAAGGCCTCACCACACTGGCACTTCCAACTTAGACTTAGAACCTCCAGAACTGTGAGAAAATAAATTTCTGTTGTTTCAGTCACCTGGTTCATGGTATTTTGTTATGGTACTGTGACTCATAACAGTGGAACCAATGCTACTGCTCAGTTCTTGCTAGCTTCGAAAGTAATAATCTCACTCATAAAACATGTATAATTCTCATTGTTTGAAGAGGGATTAAGAAAATTACGTACAAAGCATAGTAACTTTTGTGGCATTATGATTTAGAAGCAGAATCCAAAGAAATTAAACATGTAAGTAGTATAGCCAAAATTTGTCCAAGTTTTGTCTGCTTCAAACCAGTAAATTTTACTGTCTCTATTATCTCTGTTAATTTTCTGAACAGTAAACTTAGTCTAGACAAGTGAAATATTCAATAGGTTATTGACAGAAAATTAACAAATAGGTCAAGTCACAAGTTAAATTATTTGTTTTTAGCAAGATTATAAACACATTCAAAGTACAAAAAATATACAGGCTGAAACTCAGCTATATGCTTATTGTTAAACAGGTATTTGTATCTGTTACATGTGACTTGGGAAAAAATGCAATTATTTTGAAAAAACTGAAAATTGGAAGGTTCATCCTTAAAACGCAATTTGTGTAAATAGTCAAAAGAATTGTTTGTTAGGGAACAGAACATTTTCCTTCATTTCTTTTATTACTATATGAGTTTATGTAGAGTTTTATCTTAAACTCAAGATAACTTCACTTTTAAAAATGGTCCAATGTCCCACAAAAAGTGAAATGAAATAAGATACAGAGGCCAATTAGAGTGGTACAGGCCTATAAGCCCAGCACTCAGGAAGGCTGCCACAGGACCGCTGTGAATCTGAGATTAGGCAGGGCTACACAGCAAGGCTGGTTCCAAAACCAGAGAACTCAATAACCTGATGGGTTACTCAAAGCTCCAAAACCATAAAGTATAAGGACTCAATGTAAAAACAGTTATCAATGTCACAGAAAAGATAACAGATAAGGCAAAATTCCTTTAGCTGTCAATGTCTCTATTCAGTCAGCCTTCCTCTCAGAAGTGATCATCACCTGCCCCACCCCCAAAAAAGATGGGGGGAGACAACACACACCAATGACAGTATACACAATCACAAATATATACAATCTAATATCCTGGCATGACCCTAAAACCACTTAAGAAGTTTTCAGAAATAAAGCACTTTCTTTTTAATACAATTGATGGTGCTGATACTCCAATACTCTCATCTACCAATCATCATAACGATTATACCCTCTGAACATGGTGGAGAAGTTTTATGACTCTTCAAGTGATGCACTTAGTTGGTCTAAAAGATTTTCTAAAAGTCTACACTTCCTAGGATCATTGCTATGGATACATCTTATGATAGCTGAAGGCAGAAAGGAGGAAGCGAAAAGACCATTCTCCACTAGGGCCTAGGCTCCAATGTACAAGTTGTCTTTTAACCATACACCACCACAATTTACTTTCTCTCAGGTTCTAAATGCAGAATAATCTGTTGATGAGTAATCAGGAAAACTTCACTAAACAGACATCTTGGCAATATTATACTCACATGTTCAATTACATTAAGCATAAACATTTCATAAAATGTAGTATTTACACATCTGCAGACTCTGGGAAATATATAATATGATCCAGATTTCTACTAGGGAAAGGAGAAAATGCGGGAGCAAGTACAAGGGAAGGGAAAAGATAAAGGGGCAAAAAACCACATAAATACATAATTACATGTACAAGGTGCTAGGTTCAATTCCCCAACACTGCCCCAAAACAAAAGAAAATCCCAAGACTAAAGATAGTAGTTAAAATTTTCTAATTAAAAATATTACTGCTTTTACAACATATTCCAACAAAGTACACAATTAGACTGATACAGCAATCCAGCAAAGGTGTGTTTTCTACTCTATTTTACAAATGTCAAAAGACAAAAATAAAGTTTGTTTAAAGGACTTAATTAGCTTTTGGGTAGGGGGTTCTGGAATAGAGCAGCACCTCAGTCTACAAAATAAATGTGATAATGAGCTGGCTTTACAGACACAAGAGGCTAGGGTAAGCAGAAACAGAACAAAAACGCTCATGCTTTCAAAGTTAACCATCCTCACAGGGTTAATGAACAGAAGGGACTTCTCAGTAAGCAGCTCAGGTAAACTGATTAGTTACTGTGACTCTCCTAGGGGGTTGTGGTTTTCTGTTTGCTTTGGTTTTGAAATCTGGTCCTTTTCAGGGTTCAATCTGATTAGATGGCACCTAGCAAAACTCCACACAGCTTTGTTCTGGTCTGCTGAGGCTCAGTTGTAGGAGGCTCTCCAAACCAACAGTGCCTATAATTTTTATTTGAAATGCCAAAGAAACATCTGCTGAGCTCCTCACTGGTATCAGACACTAGTTTAGTCCCAAGAGCCTAGGGAGAGAAGATCCTTCCTTATACAGGGAACACGAAGTCCAGCAGGGAAGAGAGACACATAGACACATCATTAGACACATGTAATAAGAGTTGTAAGACAGGAATAGGAAGAGTGAAGCACATGTAGCCAACTCCCTTGGGAAGTCAAAGAGTTACAAGCCTACAATGTTAGGCTCATTCTTCTCACACTCTTAAGTGAGCAGGTGCTAGCCACTGTTAGGCAAGCAGTAACAGTACCATCTTGATGAAATAAAATCACCTACCACAAAGTCTGCCACATACAGAGCAAAAACAAAGGTCTTGCTAGGCACTGTGCAATGTTCTACATATGACAGAGCAAAATGGAATTTAAAGCCCCCCAAAAAGCCTCAGTGTTCGTGTACCTCTACCATGACCTTTAGTAGATGGGGAATTAGAAGCCCCCAAATTATAATTCTCTAGATTGCATAGTAAATCAGAGGCAGAACTAACCAGGCTAGGTAACAAATTCTTTCATAATCTCAATTCCCTGCCCTATAGTGAACTGCCCAGCCTAGATGAGGAGGAAAAAGAAAGACACACCTGAAGGAGAGAAAAGGGAAACTTTACTGTTACCCAATGACCAAGAAACAAACTGCTCTGAGACTAGAAATGCAGCTCTAAAACACCTCCCAATCTCTGAATTCAAGAAAAAGCCAACACCTTCACAAGGAAGGTAAAGGGCCATTGTTAAAATCCCCTTTTTTTTAACCTGAAAGAAAATTAAACTTACATTCAAAAGGCTTGGCTTAGATAATATTCTCATATTGCCATTTCACAAAGTCTATAAATGAAGTTTTCAGCGGCTAACATCTATAGCAGAGTTGTGGTAAAGTACAAAGCGTTAAATAAATGAAGGGAAAGTACTGTTAAAGAATTTCAAGTGACCAAAATTTTATCCAGACTTTTTTCTCTGAAATGACTGACTGAATTTTTAGTTAAGCTTTATTTTTAAAAAGAAAAATATTAAATTCAACAATCCCCCTATTTATTATTTTCTTCCTCAGTGTGTAAGAAGGAAAACTATTTTCCCAACCTAACCCAACTCCCATAATTCCCCTTCAATCTATTCTCTCCTGTCTTTTAAAATAGCCACCACTGGGACTGCAGAGATGACTTAGTAAACTGTCTGCCACACAAGCAGGAGAACCTGAATTTGGACCCTCAGCATCCACATAAAAGTTGGCAGCAGTAGTATACATCTATAAGCCTAGTGCCTGAAGGGAGGAAGAGACCTTAGAGCTTAATAACCAGCCAGCCTAGCCAATTCATGAGCTCCAGGTTGAGCGAGAGACCCTGTCTCAAAAAACAAGATAGAGGGGCTAGAGACAGTTAAGAACACTGGCTGCTCTTGCAGAGGATCTGGGTTTGGTTCTCAGCACCCACATGGAGGCTAACAACTGTCTGGAACTCCAGTTCCATAGGATCCAACACCCTCTTCTGGCCTCTGTGGGCACTGCATACACATGGTGCACATATATACATGTAGGCAAAACACTCATACACATAAAATAAAAATAAGTAAATCTTTAAAAATAAATAAGGTAGAGATCAACTGAGGAAGACAGTCAAGGTCAACCTCTGGCCTACAAAGGCATGCACAGACAGACACATGCACACATATCCACATTCTCACAAAGCACATGCATACAACACATAAACACACACAAAGAAAATAGAACACTATTTCAAAGAGGTCATACCAGAACCATGTAAACAAAGCCCAAAAGATGGTTCAATGGGTAAAGACACTTGTTGCCAAAGCCTGGCAAGCTGAGTTCAACCCCCACAGATTCATATGATAGAAAGACAGAATAGATTCCTACAAATTGTCCTCTGACCTTCACATTCAAGTTCCCCCATACCCACACTCAAACTAACTGTAAATAAATAATAAAATAAAAAGCAAGTCACAGAAAACTGAGCATTGACTGCTCCTATGAAGTGAAGCTGGGGAAACATGAAGGTTCCTAGCTTCAATTCAGCATATCCTGGGAAAGTGAACCCTATCTGGGGCCCTATCTGTGTCACCTGCATCACCATCACCTTCTGCATATACATGAAACCTGAAATAGTATAGATACTAGTTTGAAAACTCAGTATGCTTCCACTCACAACTCTTTTATCTTGAAACTACAGTTCTGCTCACTTATTTCCATAGCTCCTCTTAAAACATTATTACTGAAATGTGAATTATGGAAGAAAACTCTAACTACTAATATGTTCTCAATTCAAAGGCCCATCCATCCAAAACAATAAGCAAAAACATTATCCAACATGTTCATCATTTCTTCTGTCTATGAGATCTTGATTTTAGTTTTGTATATTGAGGTTTGCTAAAATCTGTTTATTCCATGAGGAACTATTCTTTGCTTGCTGATAGCTGCTGAGGATACAGATCTGTAAAAAAAAACATGGTTCAGGCTGTATGAGAGAAGGGTATTTCAATAAATAACTGCACTGTGGAGAGAGTAAGAGCTATAATGCAGGCATAAACAACTAACAGTGACTGATGCTTCCCAAGATAACCCAAAAGCTGACCTTGAAGTGTAGAAAGTAGTAGTGAGCAGATTATAAGTGGGTATAAGTACATTCTGCAGGGTGGGAACAGTAAGGAAATGGCATAGACCCATTAAAGATAAACGTGCTATAGAGAACGGTGAGTACTTCATCTCCTGGAACAAAGGGTGGGTAGTGGAGATGGGAAAACGGAAGCAACAGCCAAACAATGCATGTTCAGTATGCTGAACTCAGATGTTTTTACTCTATCCTGTAGGCAACGGAAAATAATATTAACTTTGTATTTCTGGAGGATTACTTTGGCAGTCATTTGAGAACAAGTGATACAATGAAAGGAAACTGGTTAGGATGATGCTCCAGTGATGCAGGACATACAGCGGGGGCAACAAATGTGTAAATAAAGAAGTTGGAATCCATAACTATTTAGAAAGCAAAATAGACAGAACTTAATAATGAAGTGGATTGTTGAAGTAAGAAAGAAAATAGTTTCCAGGCTTCTGGAATCAAAAGCAAAATCTAATTTTCATGGCATTTGGACTGAACATGATACCCAAGTGGAAAGTGAAAAGGCTAACTAGAGATGTGTGTTCAATGGCAGAGGCTGGGTTTCCATATGAAGATTAGAACTACTTGGCCAGTGTTATCAGAGGTGGATGGAATCTCTGAGCAAGGGAGAGTAAGAAAAATGCTTATAATAAATTCCCAGGTAGACAAAGAAACCAACCTCAAGAAAAATGAACAAAACAGAGAAATAGTGAGCTGGGCATGGTGGTGAACACCTTTAATTCCAGCACTCAGGAGTGTCCAAGTCAGGCAGATCTCTGTGAGATTGGGGTCAGCCTGGTCTACAAAGCAAGTTCCAGGCCAAACTCAGGCTACAAGGAGAACCATCTCAAAAACAAAAACAAAACAATTAGAGAGAAATGGTAAGAGAGGAGAGTTTAGCTGGAAGAAATAGCCCAAGAGGCACAGGAAGATTGTTCCAGGTACCCAGTAGCATTAAGAAATGTCAGGACATTTCTGGTAATCTCAATAAGAAAGCTCAGTGCAAGTGGGAACACAAAAGCCAAATGGCTAAGAAAAATACTAAGAGAAAGGGGTTAGCAAGGATACTGAACCTCTGAAGGCTGGCAATGGAGAAGTGGAAAAGAACAAGTAATAACCATCAAAAACTACATGGTTAAGGAATGATGACTGTGTACAAGAGAGGTCTATGTTGTTTGGTTTGGTATAGGCTTTGTTTGCTTGCTTGTTTTTGTCTTTTGTTTTTTAAGACAGGGTCTCCCTGTAGCCTTGGCTGGCCTGGAATTCACCATGTATACCAGACTGGCCTCTATCTCACATAGATTCACCTGCCTTACAAGTGCTAGGATTAAAGGCATATGTCACCATGCCCAGCTTTGGTATAGGTTTTTGATGACAGAAACAAATAAGGGATGGGTTTAAGACACAAAGGGGAAATAAAGGGAATGGACAGTAATTCAGAAGAGACAGAGGAAAAGAATCAAAACTCACAAAGAATTTAATGTTGCATAGTAAGAGGGATATCCCCATCCTACAAACCAAAGGGGAACAACAGAAGGAGATCACAAGGGCTGGGAAAGAAAGCTAGGAAGACAGGAGTGGATCTGAAGCCCTGTTCTCCACTTAAGTAACTTTAAAGCATTTTCGAAAAGGAAAAAGGTTTGAAGTTTTAGAAAGGGGGCAATTTGGGAAAAAATATTGTGAATCTCAGAATCAATGACAATCCTTGCAGCATGTACATATACATAAGGCTCAAAATTGGTTAGGTTGAACAATATTCAACAAGAGAAGGCATTGTTTTGTTTTGTTTTTTAACTTTTCAATGTTTAGAATTTCCTGATTAATCTTTAATATAAACTTGATTTGTAAATATCTATGTAAGTATCTATAAACTACCCAGATAAACAGAACGAGTGCCGATGTGCTTACCAGTGAAAAGACAGAGAAGCTAAAAGAGAGTTCACTGACACTGTAAGGTTGGAGGAAGGGTGATTTGTTTTCCTCGTAGTGTTTGCCAAAGACCTGACTAAATTTATTTTACGAGATACAATAACTACAACTGTAATTCCTAGTCTTAAGCTGTGAAGACTACGTCTCAATAAAAGGCCAGTTTAAAGACGAAGCAATGAAGACCAACCCTGACCCCCAGCACCCATAAGAACATGTGAAAGGTTAAAACAATGCTCCTTTATAGAGTTGAGTCCTTTCCAGGGTGGGCCTTTAAGACACTCTGACAGTGCACACAAACACTATTTCTGGAACAGAACCAAAACAGCACAGCTGCAGGACATCTTCCACTAAAGTTGTAACTGACTCAATAGCGGCTCTTCGCTTTAGCAAAAGTGGCTATAAAAGCCAAAAGCAGGGCAATTTTCCCCTACAAACTGTTTAATTGAGCCGCTTTCTCCTAACCAAACTATAGCTTTAGTTTAAAAAAAAAAAGTTAACACGCACAGTATATTCATTTTAACTTATACAGAAAATGTAAAACTTTCAAAAAGTCCCTTCATATGGTTTCTATTAAGAAAAATCCCCATCTGAATTAAGCCATGAGTAAATACAGAGAAAGCTACATTTTTAAAATCAGTCTATCATCATCGCAAACAGGAAATTTGGATTTACATTGGCAGAGATGTTTTTCAAACTTCTAAGGAGTAATAATAATAAAAAATTAGATAATTTGTATTCATTAAGAATATTTTTTAACTTTATTTGTACTTATGGTATGTAGCTAATTCATGACTGCTAAGAACAAGGAAGACATGTTAAAACCCCCTTAATAACCCCACCATAAGGAAAGCAGCTCAGGAGCCCAGATAATGCTTCATGATGTATCACTGCTGCATTTTAACTACACTTCTGTAACAACGAATACTTCCATCTCCAGCTAAAAAGAAAAGAAATACTTGCTTCTCAACAATCAAATTTTTTTTTAAAAATCAAAAGTACCAACCTTCCCAAATTCCATTCCCCTTCAAAATCTGATTTCAATATGCAACAGTTGAGGTTGGTCACAAGTGTGAGTGAGTCTCATGCTTCAGAAAGGAAGTTAAAGGCAGAGAATATATAATTCTCTGACTTCTCTGACAATAATCACTCAGAATAACAACAAAAACCACAATAGTAGGAAATAAACAATTATCAACAAATGACTGCTTGGAATGCTACCTGCAACTAGCTAAACGCTACACTAAAGCTTGTGCCAAAATATAAAGAATTAATGTTCTAAAGCCAAAAGGTAAGTAAATTTCTCAGCCAAACTTTCAGACACACTTTCCAAATCTATATTGGTGCTGTTGTTTAAAAGTAAGCAAAATATTTCACTTATAGTAATGGACCTGCCTGTTTGGTAAAGCAAGCTCTCCCTAATTACAAACATCCTCATTTATATTTCAAAATATCTCTGCACAAGAAATTACTGGAGGTTAGAGTTGTGAATAGAAGAAATCTGAATATAACTTAGAAAAAAAGTTGGGTTGTCATAGTGGCATTCAAGAGCTCCAAGAACAGTCCTTCAAAGTTAAGAAGATGCAGAAAAAGTTCTGGGAGAACGGGGTGGGGGGGGGCAGCGGCAAGCAAAGGGATAACCTGAGCACTGTCACTAGATTCCAGTTATATACAAAGGTAAGTCAGGGATATGAAATATGAATCTGAGAAGGGTGAGAAGTAGTAGCTGCTTAGACATGTCACTCATTTTAAGTGAACAATGCAACAATTTTCATTATAGTCACAGATTGGCCAACTTTTAAAAACTCCAAAGCTGAATTGTGGTGGCTCACAACTGTAATTCCAGCACTTGGTAAGCTTAGAAAGCAGTACTGCTGTGAGTTCAAGACAAGCCTGGGCTACAGAGGAAGACCCTGCCTCAAAAAAAAAAAAAATCAAAACAGAAAGAAGGAAAGAGGAAAGAAGGAAACTAGCCTACTTGGTGAGTTCCAAGTCAGTGAGAGACCCTGTCTCAAAACAAATAAACCAACAATCAAAAAGCAATGGATGGCAGCTGAGGAACAATACTGAAGGTTGTTTTCTGACCTACAGAAAGAGAGAGAGGGAGGGAGGGAGGGAGGGAGGGAGGGAGGGAGTCAGCTGACTTTCTGACTCATTTTATGAGACCGATACCAAATCCAAAGACATCACAAGAAAATCACAAACTAATATCCCTATAAATAAAATCCCTGACAAAATACTAGCAAATCAAATCCATTAAAAGTATTAAGGCCAGCCTGGTCTACATAGTGAGTTCCAGGACAGCTGTGGCTACAGGGAGACCCTATCTCCAAAAGACATTAAAAAAAAAAAAAAAGTATTTTATACTACAACCAAGTAAGACTTATTCAAAGTATGAAAGGCTAATTCAATAAAGAATAACTAATATAAATAAATCACAGTAATAGTCAAATCCATTAAAAGTATTAAGGCCAGCCTGGTCTACATAGTGAGTTCCAGGACAGCTGTGGCTACAGGGAGACCCTATCTCCAAAAGACATTAAAAAAAAAAAAAAAGTATTTTATACTACAACCAAGTAAGACTTATTCAAAGTATGAAAGGCTAATTCAATAAAGAATAACTAATATAAATAAATCACAGTAATAGAAGTAAAAAGGGGAGAAACATGCGTGATCATTTAAACAGACATGGAGGGGAAGTACTTGACAAAGTCTAACATCTTTCCATCATAAACTCAACAAACTAGGAATATACAGACACTTCCTCATCACGATAAAGAATATCTACAAAAGTCTAACCGTTAACAACACACTTAAATGTAAAAAGACAGAAAGCCTTTTTCCTAGTATCAGGAAAAAGAGGATTCTTCTTCCTGCCACTTCTATTCAGCACTGTACTAAAAGTTCAGGGCAGGTGATAAGGCAAGAAAAATAAGAGAGGAAGCTAAGTTTTTTAGGCAAGAAAAATAATAAACATAATTTTTTAAAAATCATCTAAGAAGAAGCAAATTACCTCTATTTACAGGTGACATAATCTTATATTTAGAAAAACTTGAAAGAATAGTTCAGCAAAGATTAATATACAAAATCAGTTGTATTTCTACACAATGAATAACCTGAAACAAAAATGCTTCGACTTAGCTTCAAAAATAAAATACAGGGAAATAACCTTAAACAAGGAAGTAAAAGATTCATACCCTAAAAACTAGAAAACATTATTAAAAGAAAAGATGATGTAAGTAGAGGCATGATAATGTGTTAATGGAGTCAAAGGCTTAATAGTGCTAAAACAGCACTGATCTACATATCCAATCACCTATCAATATTCCAGCTGCTTTTTCCCCCAAAAAGACAAGATGATTCTAAATTTCATACAGAACTACAAGAGACCTCAAACAGCTATACTAATTTTGAAACAGAAGACCACAGTCAGACCCAATGTTAAAACTATAAGACAATAATTAAAATATTATAGCATTGGAATTATAAAGACAAATGGAACCATGAAATAAGAATAAGTCTATTCAATGAGGAAAATTTGTTCTTGTAAACAGTACTGAGACAAGAAGATATATGCCAAAGAATGACTCTAATCTCCTATCTCATCTTCTAGATAAGAATTAAGTCCAAACTATATCAAAGACCTAAATGCAGGAGCAAAAACTATGAAACTTTTAGAAAATCAAGCATAAATCTTCATGATTTTTTAAATTAAATATGATATCAAAAGCAAGAGAAACAAAAGAAAAGAAGTAGATGAATTTGACATCACCAAAATTATGTAAATACCTCTGAGCTAAAGGAAGCCATTACGGAAAAAAGAAGACAACTGACAGAACAATAGGAAATATCTGCAAACCATATATATGATAAGGGTCTAAAATCCAGAACACATAAAGCACTCTTGCAACTAAACTCGAAAACTGAGCAAAAGACTTGAACAAACATTTCTCAAAAGATTTACACAACATATTGGGTCACATGTGTTTGTAATCCCAGTGCTTGGCAGGCTGAGGAAAGATCAGGAGTTGGATATCAGCCTGGGATATCTCTAGGGTACAGAGTAAAACCCTGTCTAAAACTGCTACTAATTTTCTACCTGATTTCCAAGCAAATGAGTATTCCAAAAAAAGTACCTTACAACCAAGCTTGAAGGGGATTTTAGGTGGTAGGAGTAGCTATGGCAAGGCATCCAAAGGTGTTATAAATAGATGAAAGTCTATATAAACAGGCAGAGAGTTCAAGGTGTTTAGACATAGTAGATGGAGTCTATAGTGCCTCTGCAATTTTAAGTTTGAAAGTTGCTCAAATAATTTGGGAATAGGACGGGTTAATGAAAAGATGGAGTCTACTTTTTCAAAGCAGGTACAGAATTACCTACAGTTGGGCTGGAGAGATGCTCAGCGGTTAGGAACACTTACTATACTTTCAGAGGACCCAGGTTTGATTCCCAGCACCCTCATGGCAGCTAACAACCATCCTTAACTCCAGTTTCAGGTGATCCAAAACCCTCTTCTGGCCTCTGCAGGGTACTGCATGGACATGGTGCATTTATATACATGCAGGCAAAACACCCATATACATAAAATAATAAAGTATTTAAAAAAATAATTATCTACAGTTGTCTGATAAATATTTTTTTAAAAGTCTCAGCAGCAACTTTAATCCACCAAAGGAACACTATCTACAAAAAACTCAACAGAATAAGGTAAAGGCTAAAAATGAAGAATGGGAGGCCCAATATCAGGTCATCCATTAAGCATTTATTCACTCACCAAATAGCTACAAGCTCCTTAGGAACCAGGCAACTGTGAACACGGATGTGGTAAATGCCTAAAGCAGATGTACTAACTCCCTACTCTTCTGAACCACCACTAACCCTCTTCAATTGACTCTACCATTGTTTCCACTCCACAAAGCTGTGTAATGTTTAAACTAAAACAAAACAAAAAGTTGTGGAATGTTTAAACTAAAACCTAAAATAATTTGTGACTGGGTTATGCCTTTTCTGCCCTTATTTCTACCTCCTTCATCCACCACATGTACCACATGTAACATGTACCTAACATGGTGACATACATACTTTGATTTGTGACTGTGTTATGCCTTTGATGCCTTTATTTTCACCTCCTTCATCTACCACATCAGTAACATGTATCTAACATTGTGCATACACACAACAGGTGCACATATACACAAAATAAAATGGTAGTTATAAGGTGGGAGGCAGAGAAGCTTAACTGGGTGTGGTGTATTAAGTAAGCATTAATAAGGTCTTTACAAAACCTTTGCTTTCATAATTATTTTCTAAATTAATAAATTTAAGCTAACGACTTTCACTGTCTAGTTCATATTTCACAGTAGGAGGAACTTAATAGTAAGCATCTACATATTTTTTGCTTTCCTTCATAAATCATAACTTTAACACTACAATACTTCTGTCCCTTGACTCCTAAAACATCTACATTCTTTAAAACAATAATATCTACCTTTATCTGAGTTTTGAAACCAGCCCAAAAGTGTGTGTGTGTGTGTGTGTATTTCTCTCTGATAGTTTTTAAGACAAAATCATGGCCAAAAATCCTCAATAAACATCTTGATGCATTCCACAAACTGCTAAAGGGTAGAAGGAATATGAAGATACATATATGCCTAACTTTTTCTCTTTGCTTTCTCTTCAGAAAGATTTAGTCTTTGTAAAAGCATGAAAAATGTTTTAATACTTTTGAGAATACTGAAAAGTTCACATCCATGGTTACAATTTGTTTCTCTTGGATCTAAACATAAACCCACCCATTGGCTTCAGAAAAGTGCCTGGACACAAATCTTAGGAGAGTGATACTTCCTAGAAGTTTCAATGAGAAAAATAATAATAATTTTTAAAATTCTTTCCATAATAGGAAAGCCAATAGCAGACAGTACAAATGTTCTTTTGAATTAATACCAATTTGTAAAACTCTATTCTTTAAAAAGACATATTCATTCATTACCATTTCCTGATAAATTTATAAATGGACTTGTACTGTCACATATTTGATGCAAGAGTCCATTAAATACTAAGCAAAATAATTCAGTAAGACAAAAACTGTATGCATAGTTTGGCAATATCCAGTTCCCAGCATGCCTCTTTTTCCACTAAATACTACAGAAAATGACTCCCCCACAAGTAACCAATCAGATTCCAAGAAGCAATGACTATAATCCTCTTCAGCCTAACATAGCATGCACCTGGTGTGCAGTAGGTAGTTAAGGAACATTTGAAAAATTCAAGAGCAACTGCACTTAATTCATTAAGTAATAACAGTTACTACCAAATCCCACTTTAAAGAAAAAAAATTTTCGTGTCTCTTCATCTAGGCTCACTTAAGTGTACTTTCTCTGAATGTACTACTGACATTACCATTTTAAATTCTTAGTACCAGATTACCCTACGGTGAATTCAGCAGCTGCATCTTCTTACTCAACTTTGAAAATCCTCAGCCTGACACACAGTAAAACTGGTTACATGTATGCCTCGTGATACAGCAGCAAATACCAAAGCCAGCCCCTCAATTTAGCATTCTCAAACAGTATTTTTTGTAGAAATTTACTATCAAGCATTTGACCCCAGGCGTCGTTAAAATAAGTAACATCAGTAAAAAGAAAAAAAAATTCATGCCACAAGATTTTACTAAAGAGAACTATAAGGTTTATGAGAGCTGAAAATTAAGAAGTTAAAGAAATATGAAACATGGTTTTCTTGGGTCAAGGAAATTAAGAATCCTCCTGAAAACCCAGAATGTTTTTTTCTAAAATGAAAATATGTGTAATTACATCTCTCTCTTCCAAAATAATACTGTTAGGGGTATAGTTCATAGGCAAAGCACCTGCTAGTAGGTTTGGCAGAGCCTACTACTAAGGATCAAAACTGAATTCTTCAATCAAACAAAGCCCGGGTTGGTTCTCACGCAGGTCTGCAGCCTTCTTTTGCTTCCCATTCCCAGCCACACACCCTTCAACATGAAATGCATCTCCATGCTTCCATATATTACTGTAGACTTCCTTCTTAGGTCTAAACTGTCTACTGCCCATATCTACAACTGAAAACAAACAAAAATCCAACATAAGCTTCTAGATCTAAGGTTAAAAATAGGGAGTAGGGACCAAGGATAGTGGTGCACACCTTTAATCCCAGCACTCACTACTGACTAGGGCTAGAAGGAAGCAAAGCTAGAAGAATGAATAGTCCTGTGTTCTATGAGGCAGAGGATGGTGCATCACTGTGAGATGGAGACCAGCCTAGTCAACAGAGCAAGTTCCAGGCCAGCTGGGGCTACGTAGTGAGATCCTGTTTTTAAAAAATATGGAGTAGATGACAAAAATCTAATACCTCTATTACTGATTTTTAAGCCACAAAAAATCAGAATGAAACTCTGGCTTGAAGGAACCCAACAGTTATTTGTGAATTCATGGTACATATACTCACAAATCTTACAAGGCTATGAGAAAAAATATCTAGCAGATGAAATACCAAGCCAGTCAAATCTACCACTAGCAGAATAAAGGCAGGATATGTCAAGAAGAGATACTAAAATGAGTTAAGCATAGTATAACACATTTTCAAAATGATCCTAAGATATATACCATGGTAAGGGGAAGCAAGTCCTCCCTGTATGCAGAACCAATGACAGGAAGATTTAATCAAGAATTACAAGAGACAAGTGAGGACCCAAACTGCACAGCTCCCACTCACCTAGTCATCTACCCCATGACCTACAGAATGTGATGTGGCCATGCAGCAGAGCAGGGCAGAATGGCAGACCTAACAATGGTGCTCACTACTGACCAGGGCTAGAAGGAAGCAAAACTAGAAGAATGAACAGTCCTGTAATCTATGAGGCAAAACAGTCCCTCCAGAAGGAGCAGATCAAATGCTGCTCTATCGTTTGCCCTGGGGAAAACAAGGGCTGGGCCTGCAGTTGTGTCGCTGAAAACTGAACTAAGACACACGAGAAGTATGTATGACTATATGCATTGAAGGAATACGCACTTATATACAATAGACATATAGAAGTTTGTATGAGTATGCATATGTGTGTATCTATGCACATGCACATATAAAGCAAAAGGGTAAAACCAGCCCTCATAAAAATCAACTTAGCTGCCATACCTACCTTCTCCTTTGTCCTAACCTGCCTAAATCTTTCCTCCCTCCATGGTCAATCCTAATTTAATGTTTTTGACTAATTCTATTCAACAATAGACATATAGAAGTTTGTATGAGTATGCATATGTGTGTATCTATGCACATGCACATATAAAGCAAAAGGGTAAAACCAGCCCTCATAAAAATCAACTTAGCTGCCATACCTACCTTCTCCTTTGTCCTAACCTGCCTAAATCTTTCCTCCCTCCATGGTCAATCCTAATTTAATGTTTTTGACTAATTCTATTCAAGGAGCCTGGGTTCAGTCATAATTTGGAAACACCTCATATCTCATCTCTCCTTCCAATCCTTTCCTATCTCCTTCTAGTCTCCTTGGTTATTTTATTTT
>NW_008358774.1:10445223-10445428 GCF_000622305.1 Nannospalax galili | reverse complement strand
CACACACACACACACACACACACACACACACACACACACACACGTTAAAATGAAAAAGATAAAGATATAAAAGTCCTTGAAGATATAGAGAGTCTTCTCTATTTTACTCCTACTTAGTAATTTTAAAGACAGTGAAAATATGACAAAATGCCCCCAAGTTATACTAAACTGATCTTGTGTCATATGGAATAGATTTACCTACACA
>NW_008358774.1:10410210-10445124 GCF_000622305.1 Nannospalax galili | reverse complement strand
AAAAAATTCATGCCACAAGATTTTACTAAAGAGAACTATAAGGTTTATGAGAGCTGAAAATTAAGAAGTTAAAGAAATATGAAACATGGTTTTCTTGGGTCAAGGAAATTAAGAATCCTCCTGAAAACCCAGAATGTTTTTTTCTAAAATGAAAATATGTGTAATTACATCTCTCTCTTCCAAAATAATACTGTTAGGGGTATAGTTCATAGGCAAAGCACCTGCTAGTAGGTTTGGCAGAGCCTACTACTAAGGATCAAAACTGAATTCTTCAATCAAACAAAGCCCGGGTTGGTTCTCACGCAGGTCTGCAGCCTTCTTTTGCTTCCCATTCCCAGCCACACACCCTTCAACATGAAATGCATCTCCATGCTTCCATATATTACTGTAGACTTCCTTCTTAGGTCTAAACTGTCTACTGCCCATATCTACAACTGAAAACAAACAAAAATCCAACATAAGCTTCTAGATCTAAGGTTAAAAATAGGGAGTAGGGACCAAGGATAGTGGTGCACACCTTTAATCCCAGCACTCACTACTGACTAGGGCTAGAAGGAAGCAAAGCTAGAAGAATGAATAGTCCTGTGTTCTATGAGGCAGAGGATGGTGCATCACTGTGAGATGGAGACCAGCCTAGTCAACAGAGCAAGTTCCAGGCCAGCTGGGGCTACGTAGTGAGATCCTGTTTTTAAAAAATATGGAGTAGATGACAAAAATCTAATACCTCTATTACTGATTTTTAAGCCACAAAAAATCAGAATGAAACTCTGGCTTGAAGGAACCCAACAGTTATTTGTGAATTCATGGTACATATACTCACAAATCTTACAAGGCTATGAGAAAAAATATCTAGCAGATGAAATACCAAGCCAGTCAAATCTACCACTAGCAGAATAAAGGCAGGATATGTCAAGAAGAGATACTAAAATGAGTTAAGCATAGTATAACACATTTTCAAAATGATCCTAAGATATATACCATGGTAAGGGGAAGCAAGTCCTCCCTGTATGCAGAACCAATGACAGGAAGATTTAATCAAGAATTACAAGAGACAAGTGAGGACCCAAACTGCACAGCTCCCACTCACCTAGTCATCTACCCCATGACCTACAGAATGTGATGTGGCCATGCAGCAGAGCAGGGCAGAATGGCAGACCTAACAATGGTGCTCACTACTGACCAGGGCTAGAAGGAAGCAAAACTAGAAGAATGAACAGTCCTGTAATCTATGAGGCAAAACAGTCCCTCCAGAAGGAGCAGATCAAATGCTGCTCTATCGTTTGCCCTGGGGAAAACAAGGGCTGGGCCTGCAGTTGTGTCGCTGAAAACTGAACTAAGACACACGAGAAGTATGTATGACTATATGCATTGAAGGAATACGCACTTATATACAATAGACATATAGAAGTTTGTATGAGTATGCATATGTGTGTATCTATGCACATGCACATATAAAGCAAAAGGGTAAAACCAGCCCTCATAAAAATCAACTTAGCTGCCATACCTACCTTCTCCTTTGTCCTAACCTGCCTAAATCTTTCCTCCCTCCATGGTCAATCCTAATTTAATGTTTTTGACTAATTCTATTCAAGGAGCCTGGGTTCAGTCATAATTTGGAAACACCTCATATCTCATCTCTCCTTCCAATCCTTTCCTATCTCCTTCTAGTCTCCTTGGTTATTTTATTTTAACCATACTAGAACACACTAGACAGCACAATTTTAACTAGATAAGGAATTTTTTTTGTTCTCTTTTTTATCTAATGTAAGTATTCTTGCTATAGCCCAGAGTAAATAAGGAAATCTGGAGCACTTTTTCTCTTTTATGGACAACTGGCCCCAGAATCTATCAGTCCCTTTGAATGACTGCCTTTCACTTAGACCCCAAGTTACAGAAGAACACCCATATAAAATAAGTTAATTTTTGCCATGGAGTTGATTTTAACAGGGTCTGTCCTATACCAACTGTGTATTTTTACCAACTGTATAGAATACCATGACAAAGGGGTTGAAATCATGACATCAAACTAGCACAGTGGATGCCCACACATAAACATTGTTAACCCCTGTGTACCTCTGCACAGATGAAGAGTCAGATCACAGCCGAACCAGCTTAGAAATCAATGAGCAAGCTGGACAGGGCAAGTCATGGCTTATGTGATCAGATCTCTATTTCAAAAGCTTGTTAACAACTGTAACATGGACTTGCTATACTTTCATAACCCTGGAAAACATCTAAAACAACTTGTATATTCTTTCTGCCCATATCTATAAGCAATTAACACACACACGATAGTAATTATGAGATTTCAAATGAGGTTAACATATCTACCATAGTAACAATTTGTAGAGGCACATTTGCTCTGAAAATTAGCAAGCTTAAAGACTGCTGTTGCCTTAAGCCACAAATATCCACAGATAAAAGACTAGAAATGCTTAACCAAATGCTAGTAGTGGTAATTCCTAAAATATGAGCAATTCTGCTTCATTTGTGTTTTTCTGTTACCAAGTGTTCTGACATAACACGTTGTTACTGTGACAAGAAGAAAAACGTAGGGCAACTGAGATGGCTCGATGGGTAAGGATGCTTGCTTGCATCCAAGCCTGATGACCTGAGTTCAATCTCTGGGTCCCACATGGCGAAAGCAGAGAAACAACTCCTGCAAACTCTCCTATGACCTACCTACACACACACACACACACACACACACACACGTTAAAATGAAAAAGATAAGGATATAAAAGTCCTTAAAGATATAGAGAGTCTTCTCTATTTTACTCCTACTTAGCAATTTTAAAGACAGTGAAAATATGACAAAATGCCCCCAAGTTATACTAAACTGATCTTGTGTCATATGGAATAGATTTACCTACACAGAAGTACATTCACCATGTACTCCCTAAGCTGGCAGACATACAAACTGGTGGACTCTAAGAAGCCATGCTTTCAGACACTGCTACATCAGGGGACTTTTTAAAAGTTCAATTTTAACTGGATTCAAAAGAATGAAAGGAATTTCCTGGACTTTATCAAGGCAATTTCCTTTCTAATTTTTGCAATTTCTAATACAAGTGTTTAGAGCACATAGTAAATTAAAGTGTATTCCTGCTTAAAATGTTGTAAAGAAATATAAATTAAGAGATCTTTAAAAAAAATAACACACATCAACTTAAGGCTTGGAATTCCTTCTAAGACACTGTTTGAACACTTTCCTATAGTTAGTCACAAAGGCATCCACCATCTTGGTCACATCTAAGTGCAGGAGGGGATCTGCTTTCAGACCACACAGGAACATATATATATATATATAGCTCTCTAAGATCAAGAAAGAGCTTTTCTTTGTTTTGTTAGCATATGACAAGTATTGCTGTCAACTTTTCTCTAAAACTTCATTAAAATACCAAGCATAATACACACACCATTTAATATAGCACTAGAAGGGCAAGGACATATTTTTCAGAACTGCAAAATGGCATCTGTAGAATGTCTCAAAGGAGTGACAAAGATACTTCTTTAGCCCTAACAAAGAAACAATGTTCCACTAAAATACTACAGGGCTATTGCTTTCAGAAGGGAAAGGCAGTAAAAATTAACACAACGCAGAACTAAAAATGCAGAATGACATTCTTTAGAGCTAAAGCTCTTAGGGCACAAATTTCACTTATTAAAGCCTGAAACAGCTTAACTTAAAAACTGAGTAAATAAAATTATTAAACTTGCAAAGAAAAACTAACAAATTTTCAAAAGAAGCAACCAAATTTTTATGTCCATAAGTAGTATATTTTTATAATTCTCACTGTTCAGAAGATAGCTAATAAAAAAGTTCTGCCAGCATTATACTAAACAAACTACCCAGAACACCTAATTTCTCAAGACTATGAAAAACACCATCAAAGCCTCCATTTTACGATAAGAACACTGAGGCCTAGAGATGTAAAATGACTTGGCATCTGACAGATCTGAGTTTTAATTCCAAACCCTTCACTTGCCAGTTATAACACTGAATTTCCAATATTTTTTTTTAATTTAGAAACTAGCAACATCAAATACTGTTCACACAGCTTAAACATAGCCATTTTCAAAAATGGCATAAGAACTTTCCTAAAACAGTATACAAAACTGTAACTAGATGAATGACTCTGAGGGTCAAAGAGAAATCAGAATATACTCAACTCAATCAACCAAGGTTTTCAAAACATCATTAAGAGAGTAGCTCAACCACTGAATTACAAAGGCTGAGGAGCGCTCTCAGTGCTAAAGCCTTTGCCTGACATGCCAAGTACAAAGTCCCAACATAATAGGAGATCGAAGCAGAACAAAAAAATGCATTAGGAAAAAATATAGGAGTGTCATGAGTCAGAATTATGAACCAAAGTAAATATCTGGATATTTGCACAGAGGAAGATCATAACAAGGAAACCAATGACTATTATACATTTTTACCTGCAGTGTATGTGCTCAGCTATCTTCAATGGACAATGCTCTAAAAAACTCAGGTGAACTCTGGTATTGTGGGAGGAAGAAACTTTAATAATGTCTATGAATAGACTCTGGTTAAAGTAAATAAATTAGTAAATATGTTACCAACAAGTAAACTGTTCTCCCTATAATTGTCTCTCATAACTTAGTGGTCAGCTCTACTTTGAATCTTTCCAGAATATTGCTACCCAAACAACCTTTCTCAATTCCAGTTCTGATGGCATCATCTGTGTGTCTGGAAAATTTCTGTGATTCCACTGATTACAATTAAGTTCTTCCCTCCAAACCCAGAGTCCTCCAGGCTTGACAATGTTGTCTGGTCTTTTGCTCACTTTTGCCTACCGTTCAGTAGGGGAAAGCCATTGAGACTCTGGTTCACACCTCAGGTTTCTTCCCAAAAGAAACCAGAAGAGTCAGTCATCACCATCACCACAGGAAGAATCCAGCTACCAGCTTTGAATGATCTTGCTGAAGATTTCTCTACTACCCCTCAGGTAGACACCATCCATCCCTCCTCTGGGTCCCACTGCCCTCTCCACCTATTTCAGAGGTCAGCACTGCTCTACACCACAGGTCTTGTGCATCCTACCCACACTACTGAAGAATGTGCCTTACCATCTCTGTACATCATAGCAACCAACACATTCTTTTACACAAAGTCATGTTTAATGTAAGCTGGATTAAAAAGAAGGCAAAAAGGAGGAAAGAAATTCAGCATACCTATATTTTCAAACAATTCTGGGCCTCATAATCTTTTTGTCTACTATGCTGGATAGCTTTGGTATCAACTTGACACGCCTGGGTTGGGGGAGCCTCAAGGGGAATTGCCTTCATTGGACTGGCCTGTGGCCATGTCCATGGGGCATCTTCTTGATTGATGAGCGATGTCAGAGGGCCCAGCCCACTGTGGGTGGTGTCACCACTTGGGCAGGTGGGCTTGTGTTGCATAAGAAAGCAGGCTGAGCAGGGGCCAGGGGAGCAAGCCAGTAAGCAGCATTCCTCCATGGCCTGGGCTCCAGCTCCTGCCTCCAGGTTCCCACCCTGAGTTCCTACTTTGGGCTCCCTGATGAACTGTGACCTGGGAAACGTAAGACAAATAAACCCTTTGCTCCCCAAGTTGGTAGTGGTCAGAGTGTTTTGGCACAGCAATGAAGAGACAAAGTAGGACATCTACTAACCAAGATTAACCATCTTAATGATTTCACAGTTATTATTAAATTAAACAGTACTCTAATGGAACACATTTTGGCACATTATAACAGAAAACCTCCTGTCATCTTTTATGATGCACATTAAGGAAATGAGGAACAGCAGGCATAGTGACATAAGCCTGCAATCCCTCCACTTGTGAGGTGGAGGTAGGAGAACCAAAAATGCAAAACCAGCCTCAACTACATAGCAAGTTCAAGGCCAGCCTGGGCTATAATGTGACCCTTTCTCAAAGAAATAGAAGTGAGGGTGGATATTCAATTCTATGGGAAGAAAAAGGAAACTAGAAATGGCTCCCAAATAAGCTCTAGGATATATCTGGGGATACAAAATCCTTCTGAGTGAGGTTAGTTTTTAGATGGGGGGGGGGTGAACCTAAAATCAACTTTTATAACTATAAGAAACAAAGAAAAAAATGGGGAAAAAAGGTAAAATATTGGGTGCTTTTTAACACTACAAGAATCACTGAACTCTCTGCCTAGCAGTGTAGCATTATTTATCAGAGTAGCGTAGTAAAGCTCCTTACACTGTTCAGGCTAATACTGAAATTGTTAAAATGGCCTTGAACAAGGCTCTTTGGAGGTCCATTAAGAGAAGCTGTTTCTCTGGTCTGAGTAGAGACCTCAAGTTCCATGCTACTCAACATGAAAGAGTTAATCCAGTTGGGCTGGTCAATTATCTGGCCTGGGCAACCCTTCAGGAAGACAGGTTCACCATAAGCCATGCTCAAGAGATAGGAGGTATAATTAGTCCTTTAATAAGATAATGTACACTCTTTGGAGGTCCATTAAGAGAAGCTGTTTCTCTGGTCTGAGTAGAGACCTCAAGTTCCATGCTACTCAACATGAAAGAGTTAATCCAGTTGGGCTGGTCAATTATCTGGCCTGGGCAACCCTTCAGGAAGACAGGTTCACCATAAGCCATGCTCAAGAGATAGGAGGTATAATTAGTCCTTTAATAAGATAATGTACATTTCCTTCCTAGAATTCCCAACCCCCAACTACCCCACCACCCACCTCCCACTCCCTACCCCTGTGCAGTCACTTACTGAGCTGTAGTCATATAGTTTCTTAAATCTGTCTACATCTCTGAATTACTCAGAAATGTAATTTTTCCTCTTCTTTCCTTAACACTGTGGGCTTCACTTTCTAAAGCTCTCTCCCCCACTATGTAGCTGCTTGTCCCCCATGTGGTTGACATCCATCCATCCATGCCAGTCTAACTCAAATGTCATGGCTTCTTCTCCATCCTCCTCCCTGCAGCTGCCAAACTTACAACTTGATGCCCTGGAATTTTTCTTTTAAATTCTTAATAAATTGTACTTGAATGTCCTTTTGAATCCATTCTTAAATTCTTTTATTAACAAGACTAAGAACCCAGTGACAAAATCATAGCAAAGAGAGTCAAAAAGTGGCTAAAAAGAAAGGGTACTCGACCAGAAAAGAAGCAGAGGTGGCTATCAAAAGCCAATCAAAGATAAGAAATTTCCATCATTTGATTCTCTGGGACTTCAACATAGAAGGTTTTCGAGATATTGTTAAATAAAATGCAAGCTTGTCTTATTAGGAAGCCTAGCCAGCCTAATGACCAAAGGCCAAACTGTCACAGTGTGTCAGTCAGCTGTGCAGCTGGCTCCTCATGAGCTAGGTACCTTCTTACCTTGTGGCACAATAACTCCTTCTAAGACAGAATTTAGATACTGTGTTCTAGGAGAATGATACCATCAACAACAAATGCCACTACCCATTAACCATTAAAACAGCATCCCAGGAACAACACCAACTCACCTGTATCAATGGAGCACTCAGAGCACTCAGCACCCACACCTGCCACCCGGGTCTGCCGCCTCCTGTTCATTGGCACTGCATAATCCAAGGACGGCTAGATTAGGATAACCCTTAAGTATCAGTGCTGACACAGTTCAGTCCTAGTGCTTAAGTCAGAAGTGGTACAGCTCTGGGTCAGGAAATAATGCCACTGATATCAGAACCCAAAGGTAAACACAAAAATCTCTAAGAAGTAGAATTCCTTCCCAATCATAAAATTAATTTCTGAATTATCTAACCCTTTTTGCAAGCCAAATGCAAAATAATCCTAAATGGCCCAGAGAGTATATACATCTAATCTAAATATAATGAATTAATAAGCAAAGACTACTCAAGAGACATGAGATCACTCTAGCAACAGAATCAACTTTTTTGCACAAATACATAGCTATTCACTTTCCTTTTTTAAGGGAAAGAGTATGCACATATTTGTATATACACACCACAAAACTGGGCTTGGTCATGAAATGATGGAGCTGCTTATGGAATCAGTCATATCTTCTGCATCCTGACACCTCAACTGAAATGTTATGTCTCCACCCAGGCCAGAGACAACTGGGTTTTGGAGTGGTTCCAATGATTAACTACTCTTAAGAAAAACATGAGGGCACCACAGTCAATCAAAACAAAGATTCTTTATATTACACTTAACAAACCTTTTGGTACATCACTAAAGAACTTAAGTACATTATAAGAAGCATAGAGTGCTGCCAGAGGGAAAAAACAATTATTTCTCATTGTTTCTCCCTATTTTATCTAGCTACTTGGGCAATTTTCAGTATATCTCTCCAACACTTAAACTCATCTCCAGTGGAGTTTCCCCACCCATCCCAATAGCTATTAGAACCTCCTGGAAAAGAACTAAAAGTATAATCAACTTTGCCAAGTGACATTCAGATTTAGACTCCACCCAATATTCAGCTGTCTGTCCAGCTTATTTCTCCATCTCCTTCTACTCTTCTTTCCTCTCTCCCTACCTATAAATAGATCCAGCAATTTTCTTTCTTCCTTACTAAAGAGTTTCAACACTAAATATCTTCATCACTCCCACCTCAGATGCACCTGTTCTTAAAATAAAGCAAGCAAGCCAGGCTTGACAGCTTACACCTACAGTACCAGCACTCAGGGAGACAGGCAGGAGAAATGCCCAGAGTTCAAGGTCAGCCTCTGCCATGTGAGTTCCAGGCCACAGTGAAACTCTGGCTCAAAAAACAAAGCAGAGGGGCTGAAGAGATGGTTCAGCAACTAAAAGCACTGGCTGCTTTTGCAGAGGACCCAGGTTCAGTTCCCAGCACCTACAAGGCAGCTAACAACCTCTGTAACTTAAGTTCCAGGGGGTCTCCTCTTTTGGCCTCTGCAGGCATTTCGTGACATGAGTACACTTAGATACATACAGGGAAAGCATTTATATACATAAAATAAAAGTAAATAAATTACACACAAAATTTTTTTTTCAAAAAGCAGGGATGATCAAGAAACATTAAGACTTTTTCAGTGAGGTTTCAGACTACAGAAAACAACACACCAAAGATTTCTGCAGAAGATTTTTGCACAACACATACACAAAGAACAAAATTAAAATGTCTCTCCATCTATCTTTCAGATATTCCTCCACATCTCACCAATGCCACTTTAGCTATAGTACCATTCCTTCCAGATTTGCTGAGTTCAAGCAAAGATCACAGTGCGTGTCAATCCGTTACAACAAAAGGACATCGAATTACCTGTTGACCTAAACAAGTGTACCAATCATGCCAAGCTCGCTTGTTTCAGAGATACTTCTTAGATCAGCAGGACCAGCATAACTATAAACTCAGAAGAGACCAGGTTCCTCATGCTGATACAGGGGAAATCAACATTCTCTTGGGGTTTTTAGTCTCAATAATAGAATTCTAAAATGGACTCAAAAGAAGCTTTAGGAGAATTTTATTAGAGTTTAAAAGAAAAACCTCTGAGCAGGGAAGTTATAAATCTCAGCAACTGCCTGGAAGAGGAGAATGAAGAAAGAAAAGTCATGCCTTTTAAGCTGGCAGGGAGGTCAGCCACAGTTAAACTATCAGCTTCAAAGGGGAGAGGGAAGCTTTAAAGAAAGAGTAAAGAAACCAAAAAAGTTGGGGAAGTCCCATACATTAAGGAAAGCATACTTAGAAAAGAAGTAGAAATAAGAAAAACAGAGGTTATGCTTTTCTGAAGCAGCATGTCTAGGGCCCAATAAACTATACCATAATGGGAGGAAATTACAGACAGAAAAGAAAAAAGTGTGTTATCTCATTAAAGCACTATTATTCCACCTATCTCTTGAGTATAGCTTAGGTGAACTAGCCTTCCTAGAGGTGGTCCCTTGAGGCACGAGAGTGGCCTGTCTCAATTGAAATGTTATGTCTCCTCCACCCAGGGCAGAGCCTATTCCCTTCACCAGGAGTTTCCTCTTTAATGCCACTCTAACAGAGATGTCCAGAAGCACTCAGAACATTATTAATAAGCCATGGTAGACCGTCAAGGTATCCTGCTAATAAAAGGGGGAGGAAGAAAGAGAAAGGAGAAACAAGAGAACATCCTTGTCCTTGAGGAGGAAACTTTGTATAGTAATGAGCAAGTCAATTCAAGGTAAGAAAATAAACGTCATAAGACTGTATGAGCCAAAGGAATTACAAAGGTACAAATTTTTACAGGAATCCAGCAAAGGAAACAAATCTCTATCAGAATAAAACAAATGTAGTATATGAGATGTCTACCTTGATAAAAAAAAAAAAATTGTTAAAGCTCTAAGGGGTGCTGGCAAGATGATTGCCGCTTAAGTGCTTGCCTCCCAAGCATGGGGACCTGAGTTTGATCTCCACCATCCATGTAAAATTTTTAAAAGCAGGGTGTGGTGATGTTTATCTGTAAACCGAGTGCATACAAGCTTTAAGGGATTTATTGTTTTAACATGGGAGAAAAGAAAAACTTGAAATATTCATATGCTAAATGTAAAATACATTTTTAAGCACAACTCCTTTCAGGTCCATATCAAATAACCCTAAAAGATTATCTTTAACAACAAACCAAACATTTCATAAAGTTTCTCCCAATCACTTGGGTCAAATTAACTGAACAGCTGTGTTTGGGTGGTCTCAATTTTTCATTTTTTCCTACTCAAAGCTAAAGTTAGATGGATTTAATCCTCTAGGGTCAATCATCTCTAATTTATCCTAGAACACAAGAACATTTCTCATAGCAAGTTAAACACAACAGAAAGCTGTAAAAGTTATACTGGAATATATGTGAAGCTGATTCTAATCTCAGCTCTGAAAGTCAAGTAATTATGAACAAGTTATTGGACTTTACTACACTACTTCATCTATAAAGGGAAAGAAATTAGTAATGTTCTAAAGTGCCCCTTAATTCCAAAATTATATAAAAGCACCTGGCATGGCAAACTGCGCAGTGAGTGAAGAAAGCCATCAAAATTAACCATAAAGTCTGAGCCCCACTTTATGAAATGTAAATAAATCTACATTCACCAGGCACTTATTCCATAAGCTATGAATGGAGAGTGAGAAGATAAAGCAACATATTGATAGCAATTACATCTGAAGGTAAGGATAAGGCTGGTCTACTGTTTATTATTCTCCACATTACAAAGTCAATTCAATAAACATGTCAGTTTATCGCTAAACAATCCCATCTCTTGAATCAAAGCTTGAGATTTCAAATTAGAGCGCTTCACATTCTACAAAACAGGCTGGAAATGAAAAGCTTTCTCAGAAACACTGAAAATTCAATCTTCAGTTAAAGGGGAAATAAGAGAGAGAAACCCTCAACTTCGTTTTTCCAGCTTCTTTTCTCTTAGAGTCTGAAATCTCCATGCATGCCCCCACCCCTCCTCACAAAATCTTCCTGAGTGTGACTGAACATAAGTAACCTAAAAAAGATTCTGGCATCATACGGTTTTCAAAAATCATCGTATTGTCATCTCCCTACCTCTACACACATACTCAGAAATGGATTTCATACTTAGGTTCAGAACAAAGTCTCACAGTAGTACTTTAAACAAATCCCTTTCTTGCTTTTCTTTTAAACATGAGCAGACCACAATGGGAAAAGAGGGGAATGATTTGGCACCTGTAAAGATGATGTCATTATCAGCCAACAGTCTCTGACCCATCCTCTGAATGCAGCCCCAGCTTCAATCTCTTAACCATTGAGCATATAAACAAGGCTCCTCTCCAAGCCCTGGAAACCTTGCAGTCACTGGATGGTGTTCTGCTTCAGAAACTTTGTACCTTTAACTTTTCATCATTAAACTTGACATCAAATACTGTCAAGATCACCTGTGAAGAACCAACCATTCAGTTCTATGTATTAGCTGGCAGGTCTGCACAGCAGTTGATTTTGCATGTCTGTCTACAGGCAGTTTCTGAGACATAGGATAGGCTGTATTTCAAAAGCCTGATTTAGCAGCCTTCTGGTGGGGGGGGGGGAGAAGATGCATATCTTCAATCCTCACCTCACCCTCAAAACAAGAAGATAAAGGGGTTACTAGGGAACATCTTGGGAAAGCTAGGATGTGAGCCTCAATCCTCAATCTGTAAAATGAGGCTAAGGAAATAACAGTATCTGTATTTATTTTTTAACTTTTACAAAAACTTTATTGAGAATTTCATACATGCATTTAAGGTATGCCCATTCCCTCCCCTCCAACATTCCCCCCTCTGAAGAGGTAACCCTAAAATCTTTTAAGGATTAGATATAAGCTCCCAAATACTTTTGACATTTTGACATTTTTGGCCTTCGGAACACAGTGTGTTGCTAACAGGCCCAAGGACATTTTGACTTTTAGCCCAGAAACTGGCTATATTTCTTTGGAGTCTTTTTACCCTAAATGCCTAGCCAATTCCTACCTCCTGTTCTTATCATGCCATCTTCTGAAGGGGTTACCCAAATTGCCAATTGGGAATAGGTATGCAGACCCAGACCGCTCTGGCTTCTTCCATGCTGAACAGGGACACAGGGTGAGGCAACTGGAGTACCCCTTCAGTGGGCATCTAAAAGACTCCCAAATTGCAAAACTCTTGTCTCTTAAAAGACTCCCAAATTACATAACTCTTGCCTCTAAGGGGAGAAGAAAGTCCTTGACTCATGAATGGGAGATGTGAAGGAGAAGTAAAGGAAAGAGTAATTAGCATTACAAGTTGTAGACAGGGAACTAGAAAAAAGTCAGAACAGGGCAATTTTCAAATGTTCATGTGACAGTCCATTGGAGTTTCTTGGCAATACAGTATCTGTATTTATAATGGCTAACTTTCATCATCAACTCAATTGGATTTAGAATTACCCAGGAGACGCGTCTGGATGTACTGGTGAGGATGTTTCTAGGGAGGTTTAACTAAAAAGAAAATGCACCCTGAATGTGGGTGGCATTATCCCATAGCCTGGGGGTCCCAGGCTGAATAAAAGGGAAAGACAGAGAAAGCGAACTGAGCACTAGCACTCATCTCCCTCCTTCCTCACTGCAGATGCAATGTGATAACATCCTTAATTTTTGCCACTATGCTTTGCCAGGCCTTTCAACCATGACAGATTGATCCCCTCCAACTGTGAATCAAAATAAAACCTTTCTCTAGTTGCTTTTGTTGGTATTTTGTCACAGTAAAGAGAAAAGCAACTAATATGAAGTCTACATACAATATACTGCAAGTTGCATGCAATTCCTGACAGAGTTCAACACTCCCACAGAAGTCTGATTATGGTAATATGCTTAAAAACTTTACCATAAATTTTAACCCTTACAAGGAAAACAATAAGGAGTTCCAAAGGAAACATCCATTCTACAGGGAAATGGGTGCCAGACAGTGTAAAGAATAATCTCTACCTCCTGCTCCTCCAGCAACCTCCCTCCCCACAGAGAGGGATGCAACAGAGATTTCAAAGGTGAAAGATGTAGAAAAAGCCTCTTCTTATCCAAAGCATGCAACTCTTTATTGTCAAACTCCCAGAGCACCCTTTTCTCCCCTTGAGTCACAAGATATAGCCTTCTACTCCCTCCATTCCCCACACCTGTCCACTGTAGGCAAGTATACGGGAAACTAGATTCTCTGCCTCTTGAGTTCAATTTAGAAAGCAACACAAAGATGTGTAATTTTCCTTCAAAACTTTGCTATTCATAACAAAGAGGAAAGAGGTAAGTGAAGCCCAAATGTTTGTCTGCTTAAAGAATGCACTCAGATACCACTGTTAATTTAAAAAAAAAAAATTAATCAAGACAACAAAATAAGTTAGAATTCATCTTTTATAATCCCAAGATTATGACTACTTGATGTTTTACAACACAGCTTTATTACCCACACAAACCTCTAGAGTTTATCAAATCTTCATGTTCAGGTATCAATTCACTGATTATGTATTTTGTAGATAACCAGAAACTAAGTCCCAAAGAGCTCTCTCCCAGTGACCCATAGCACACAGCACATCTAAGCTGCTTCTCCTCACTGCCCAGCTGTTTACAAATTCACAGGATTGCCCAGCCCTGGAACTTTTCAAATCTACATCCCTCACTCTGACAGTGAAGCTGGAAAAGTCCCAGTGTAAAACCAGATTCTCAACCTCACATCCCAGAGATGCTTATCCTACCATGGTAAAGCCTGAATCCCAAACTTTCACCATGCATAATGCATTCCAAATGTAAACATTCAGGCTCCTTTCTCCCAGGCTCAGAGCAAAGAACTCTGTGTTCCTATTTAGAAATCAAACCTCCAGCCATCTTGGTCTCCTCACCATCTCAGTTTCCCATTCCCACAATCACACCACCAAAGCTTCCAAGTTTTCCAACTGTGACCCAGAGAAAAATATTTACATCCCAATGCAATTCACAAATACACAGTAAATACCCCAGTTTTAATGGAAACCATGTTTTCAAATGACCTTGTGTGAGTCCCTCTGATTATAATCAAAGTCTAAACTCTGGCAGTCTACTAAACCAGCTCCACCATGCTGTTCAACAAATCTGCCATCAGACTGCCTTGGCCAAAAAAGGCCTTCCTTTTCCTTCCTCTCCCTCATTTATGTAAAAGACTGTATGAGGCCCCAACTCACACATTATTGTTTCCCTCTTAAATGCTGGTCATGACCCTCTAAAATAACTTCTTGAAAAACTCAGTCCTATGCTATAACCCTATCACAATCTCAATTGCGCATACCTCAACTTCTAATTATCTTCCATCTTTTCAACTCAAATCCTCTTGAACACCAATTCCAACAATTCTTTGACCCTGAAGAGACTATGTCCCCACCTCCACTCCTGAAGTAGCTTGGATCCTAAGAGTCATCAGTACAGTATCTTAACTTCCTTCACCCTTCCTTAACTTCCTCCAGCACCCTGCTTCTTGGTGACATTCACTCAAACTCTAACAAAAACCACTTGTTTACAATGGATGAAATTTTCAAAGAATGAAAAAAAATTTTTTTAATGTTTTAAACCATCACAATACCTATTCTCAATCTCAGTTCACAGGCATGGTGGCTAACATCTTAATCCCAACACTCAGGGAGCTAAGGCAGGAAGACACTCATGAGTATAAGGCCACCACCCTGAGCTACACAGGGAGATCCTGTCTCAAAAATCAAAAAAGGAAAAATTAAAATAAATTTACAGTTACAAACCTTAAGAAGACCCTTAGTTGTCCCAGAAATCCTACAAAGTTTCTTAGTCAATACAATTGCCATGCTCCTGGACAACACTTTTCCACCTATACATAGAGGGAAAAAAATTATAGGCTCCAAAAATATATAGAATTTTAAACTGGAAGTTAGAAGTTATTTTGTTCTCAGCCATACTGCAATTGTAGCTGTCCTTCAACAGAGAAAATCTAATATTCTGTTTATCCAATTCTATTTCCCAAAACAAAAGTCAAGCACTTACAGAAGGAAGAAGGAGGTAGGCAGAGGAAGAAAGTGGAGGGGAAAGGAAGGTCTGCCCCCCAGGTCAGTGAAGAATAAATTCTAGTATCACTAAGTTTAAGGGGGCATATCCATTAAAAGCAATGAAGGAATTTTTTACTTTTAAAAAGTGGTTGTATTTTTTCCCTTTAGTAAAAATGTTTGGTAATATTTATTGCAATTCTCTTACCAAATAGTCCATGTATAACCATGCCATCCTCTAATCACTGTCAGGCATAACAGTTTATTGTCCAAGTATAATTTGTTTGACCATGCAAACATTCATGCAATCAGGCATGCTCAATTTGCAAGGGTCAAGTCCAAAGGCACAGCCGCAAATGATAAGCACCAATGCTCTGCTAGTGGATCTTTCAATGAAAAGAACAAACTTTCTCACAATTATCTCTAGATTAAATCTGAGTGATAAATGCTTTCACATAATCTGAAGCACAATCAAAACAACACACATTACAGACTTGCTATTTACTGTATTGTCTGACACTAATGCATGTAAGAAAATAAACCCTGAAGTAAAATGAAGCTGTCTATCTGAAATTCAAAACCCAGTACAAGCAAAGGCTAAGGAAGCACACAGTCTAGAGCGACAAGAACTGACCAGCACAGAATTCTAGGTATGGCAAGGAGCTCAGTGAGTGAACCACTACAGGACTTCAGGGGCCATTTCTATCACTTTGAGACCCAGTTCTTCCTAATTAGGATAAAGAAAGACAAACACTGAGACAGAGACACAGTAAGCTAGAGACAGTGAGACAAGAAAAGCAGGGAAGGAGGAAGGGCAAGCAAAGGCTGCTCTTTAGAGCAAGAGATACCCTGGCGCTTTTAGGAAAAACCACGAACACCTCTTTGCCCTGAGGACATGGCCGAGACAGAAGCCTGCTAAGCTTACTCTTCCAGGCATTTCAGCAACAAAAAAAGAAAATGCACATACACAGCTCATGCTAATATAGTCAGGCTGATTGAACAATTCCTACCTTACTTACTGTGAGTCCTTCCCCAAAAGTCACTTTCAGCTATCAGTCTAGCCATTTTCATTACTCAGTTTCAAGACTGCTCAAGTGTTTCTCCTTCTCCTCTACCATTTACTCACTCTGCATTTTGAGACTAGCTACAAATTACTCAACATTATGTTTGGATATCACAACCTAGTAACTGACATAGAGAATGAGCCCAGGATTATAATCCATTCTGAGAAGTATCTACTGAATAAAGAAATATGGGGGGAAAAGTGAAGAACAGAAATTAGAGTAGGCCAAAACTGGAGCCAAAACTGGAGGAAGAAAGGAATGTGGAAAGCTGGTAAAACCCTCAAGTACTTCCAAAGGCAGCAGATACAAATACCAGTATACATTTCTCCCTTCAGCTTCTGAAATATAATCAAAATTGCAAATTTTAAGCCCCCAAACCTACCAGGTAATAATAAAATGAAAAAAATAAATTTCTATTAATGGGAGAAACATATGATAGATACAGGACTCAAGGTTTTCTTAATATTTTTCTAAACACCTCATGTTTTGGTATTCAGTTTACAAGACTAATCACCACTTGAGTACAGAAATTTATGGACTTAAGTATATCAATCACAACTGCCATCTCTGGTACTCAAAATTCTCTGAGACACATTAGGCCCTTCAATTCCAGTCAAAATCACATTAAGTGAAACTTATCCTTGTTCAGCATCCTTTTCCTTCTTTGGCTTCTCTTCAAACCTAATCCAGGGCAATTTATTCACCACACTTAGGCTATCAATTAACCACAGATAAATATTGACAAATACTAATTTAAGGTATGACTTCCTGCAAGTCCAAGGTAGGGGTAAAAGTAGGAAACAGGTAAAAATAGAGAACCCAATGCAAGGTCAACATGTGTTAGTTAGCTTAGAGCTGGGTGAGCAAACAGAGGAATATCCTCTTCCTCCATCTCTAGTTGGAAGAAAGAAAACATACCCGGTTACCACTGAACTGTCTTGTTATTAAAAAAAAAAAAAAAAAAAAAAAAAACACATATACACACACTCAAGGTCAGAGTTTCTAAGGATCTGCTGTCCAGATCATCGGGACTGCTCAACCTCTGCAGTACTGACATTTTACTGTGAAGAACTGCCTTGTGTGCTGCAGGATATAGCTTCTCTGCACTAGGTGCCAGTAGCGTGCCCCCAAGCCACAGCAATCAGATTTGTCTCTAGCAAGTGTCCAAAGTCTCCCTGCGGATCATCCAGCACCCTTGAGTGGGACGGTGAACCACTGTACTCGATTATGAGCAAAAGTCTACTTAGCAGAAATACAATTTAAAAATATTGCTGACTAGGACAAAACATTAAGAAAAATATTATGCCTTAACCAGCTACTGTCTGTACCTCAATGAAAAGCTAATGGATTTCCACAAAAGGAGACAAATTACAAATGTAAGGTCAAGAAAGTAAAAGCACAGCTTTTAAGGGACAATTTGACTGAAGTAACTGCCAATTCAGACTACAACATTTTATTAAACAATTAAGAACACAGGTATGGTGAAAGCTGAACTACAGAGAACTTAGTGAAAGTATTAAATCAAACCAAGTCTATCTTTACTCCCTAAATCCAAGCCCATCCTACAAGATGATCTTTCATGGAGCTTACTCTAAAAGATGAATATCCAGATTAATAACACTTGAAATAATTTAAAACATACAGATTCAAAACCCCAGCTCCAACCATTTTCTAGCTACAAGATAGGCTCTTTAATCTCCTTCCCTATCCAGAGAAGTTAAAATGCTATAGCCAATATAAGGACATCAACAGCATGCCTGGTATACTGTAAATATAAATAAATGGCAATTTCCAGTAGATACACACACATTTTATACATGCGTCTAATGCAGAATGAAATATATATTTTAAGTGAACTTTGAGGAAGGGGGTGCCTTCTAGTCAGTGAATTGAAGGAGAAAAAAGAAGAAAAACAACAAAAATCTATTCCTGTAAAGCACATGCCAAGATTTACCTCACCCTAGAAGGCAAAAGAAAAATAAATTAGCTATTATGTACATGGTTATAATAAAAGCAAAACAGAAATGTTGCCTTTTAATACCATAGCATTTACCACTTCTGCTAACTTCACGATTTCTCTCACTTCTGTCCAAAATCAGCCAAAACATCATTTCTAGCAATTGAGATTAGAAAGTCACTTTGTAAAACACATTTTCTAAAATGTCTAATAACCAAGTAGGAAAGAGCATTTTCTCACAAAGCTAGTTTGGAGTTACTGTATCTGCCTCACAGAAGTTGTTTTCTAGCCACAAGCTACTACAAATTGTTCAGACCTTTTGGCAACAACACAGGAAAGTGCGCTTTTCACCCATTCTCCCACAAAAATGTAGTCAATTTCTAGGCAAACTCTTCTCTCAAGGCTACTATGTTTTTATGAAGCCAAATGCTCACAGCTTTTAACACTATGATAGCCCCAAATATTTTTGCATTTGTGAAGAAAATTGAAAGCAAGTTATCAAAGATATATGGGTGAAGTTCTTTGTTGAATCAGCTCAAAAAGTGTGCTATGCTAGCATTTGAAATTTATGCTTCTATTTTATCGAAATTATCAAGGACGAAATGGGCAACAGGTAATACCATTTCCTGACACGTGATTATCCTTAACTTCCCACTATTCTCAACCTGTCATGTTTTATTTAATTAAAATAAGCAGAGAGGGGGTTTCAGGGTTTTTTAACTCAAGCCACCTATTCCCTGTATCTTCTATTTGAATCTGAAGATTTTCCACAATCTTATGTCACATAAACACACTTGGATAAGTCATAAGGGTGAAGTTGAAGATCCCTGTCAATCTTTTATTGAGGTATACAAATTCAACCCACATTTCCTCCTTTCAATTATTTAAGGAACGGTGAAGACAGGAGATAGTAAAATACCCAACAGTTGTAACATATTTAATTTCTAAAAATAAAGCCAACATTACCTCCTTAATACAAAATTAAAGACAACCCTTTGAAAACCAGGAATTCCTTTGTTCCCCACTTGACTTAAAATTTCACAAACTCATCATTTATTAAAAAGAAAAGATGTGCTGGGCATGGTGGCACATGCCTTTAATCCCAACACTTGGGACGCAGAGGCAGGCAGATCCCTGGGACTTCAAGGCCAACTTGGTCTACATAGTGAGTTCCAGGACAGTTGGGGCTACAAGGAGACCCTGTCTCAAAAATGGAAGGAAGGGAAGGAGGGAGGGAGGAAGGGAGGAGGGGAGGAAGAGAGGGAGGGAGGACGGGAGGGAGGGAGGGGCAAAGCAAAGCTTAAACATAAAGCACATGCACTGGGAGAATCAAGAGTCAAAACCCAATCTGTGAACCAGGCTCAAGATTCTTAAGGAAAAAAAAAGAATTCCGCCCAGTACCTTCCAAGCAACTTTTCTCTGAAAGATGATTTCCTGCAAATGAGTTCCTATAATCATACAAAGGCACCTTCTCCAAAACTACAATATAATAAAATGTCTAAAAACCACACACAAATGATAAGCAACATTGATTAAACTATTCAAAATCCATTATACTTTTATTTTTTAATATTTATTTTTATTTTATGTGTATGAGTGTATTGCCTGCATGTAAGTGCACCTGTGACATGCAATGCCTGAAGAGATTAGAAGAGGGTGTGGGATTCCCTGGAACTGGAGTTACAGATGGCTGTTAGCTGACATGTGGGTTCTGGGAACTAAATGTGGGTCCTCTACAAGAGCAGCCAGTGCTCTTAACTACTGAGCCATCTCTCCAACCCCTATATTCTCTTTTAAATACAGGGTCTCCTATATCCCAGCCTGGCCCTGAACTCACTAGGAAGTCAAGGATAATCTTGAACTTCTGATTTTCCTGCCTTTACCTTTCAAATACTGAGCTTCCATGCACTGCCTCACCCAGTTTACAGAGCACTGTATACAGTACCCAGGGATCCCAGTGTGCTAGGCAAGTACTCCAGCAGCTGAGCTATAGTCCCAGCCCACGTTACATTAGACTTTGATCTAACAGAAGAGAATCAAAAGAATACTTTTCAGTCAGAGTTCAAAAGAGAATCAAAAGAATACTTTTCAGTCAAGAGTTCAATATAGGACATTCAAAACTCTCTGTCAAAGGCAGGTTGAATCATTCCAGCAAAATAAACCCTACTGATAATATACAGAAGAAATCTGGAAGGCAGACCATGGAATTCCAGCTAGAAACTCCAAGGAAAAGACACCAAAGGCAGGTGAACGCCTGTACCTAAATACATAAAGACATACCTGACATTTTAGGTAATTTTTCTAGTTTTAATAGATAAATGTCACAGAGAAGCAAGAGCTAATTGCAAACATATTTTCATTCACTGTTTGCCTAAACTATTTCTAAATCAGACCATGATTTCCATGAACAAAATAACAAAGAAATTTTTACATTACTGTTTATCAGAACCTTCAAAGTGTATCTATATTTGTTGATATTTCTGAGAAAGTTATCTGTGGAAAAAGAAATACTCTGCACTAGAGAGTTACATCATTTCATGTGCTGTTCAATACCAACAAAAATGAACCTGTTAAGATAATCACCAATCGAGGTCAGCCTGGTCTACTAGTGAGTTCCAGGACAGTTGGGGCTACAGGGAGATCCTGTCTCAAAAAAGACTATAAAATGTTATTTAGACAGTTATCTCTCATTGATGATTTTGTTTCTAATCAGAAAATGCTGCTCAGATGTAAGGGTTCAAATCTTGCTCTGCAATACTGTAGTGCCCACCTGTAGCTAAGGGAGACAACGAGCTATTCTAAAATGATGGCTGAATTTGTTTTCTCCCCGGATCTAGAAGCTTTTGCAAGGGAACTTATACTGTCTCTAGCCACTCCAACAGCTATGAAAGTGCCTGAAAACAAATCTTGAGGCCACCACTCTCGAGTCCAACCTTAGCAGACAAAAGAAAAATGAAGAAGAATACAATAGAGGGATGCTTTTGGAAGCTCTCATCAAGAAATTCCAATGGATCCTCATAAGAACATTTGAAATTTGCCCTGTTTTGACTTTTTATGGTTCCCGGTCTAGAATTTGTAATACTAATTACTCTTACCTTTACTTCTCCTTCACATCTCCTAGGCACCAGTCAGAATGTTCTTTTCTCCCTACAGTTAAGAGTTATGCAATTTGGGAGTCTTTTAGATAGACCCACTGAAGGGGTACCCCAAGAGCCTCACCCTGTGTCCCTGTTCATCATAGAAGAAGCCAGAGTGGTCTACATCCCGATTCCCTATCGTCAATTTGGGTAACTTCTTCAGAGGATGGTGTGATAATAGAAGGAATTGGCTAGACAGTTACAGTAAAAACACCCCAAAGAAAAGTACCCAGTTTCTTAGCTAAAGGTCAAAATGTCCTTGGGCCTCTTAGCAACATACTCTGTTCCAAAGGCCAAAAATGTCAAAAGTATTTGGGAGCGCTTATCTAATCCCTAAAACATTTTAGGGTTACCTCTTCAGAGGGGGGAATGTTAGAGTAGCAAAAAGCCCCATAAAAAAAAAAAAAGTACACGAAATTATCAGGAAAAAGTGATGGGAGATATGGGAGGAGTTGGAGGGGAGGGAGTGGGCATGGATTTTGTCGAAACACTTTATATGCATGTATGAAATTCTCAATAACGAAGTTAAAAAAAAAAGATAATCACCAAAAGAATCAAACATACATTTCTCCAGCTAACTGTCCATATTTTCACATACCTTCCAAGTAAGTGAACAACAGAGAAACACTGCCCAAGGTTATGCAGAGGTCTGGCATAAGATAATTAAAGAATCTCTTTTTCCACTGCTACATTGTTTGATTTCTCACATTAGAAGACATATCCTAAAATAAAACTGGATTTTTTTCTGAACAGTAAAAGAAGTCAGTAATTGCTAAGTTCTTGTACTACTTTTACCTATAATCAGTTACAATAACTACATTTAAAAGCACACAGCTAACACTGAAAAGCAACACAGTGCCAGATGGGATGTACTTAGTTCTAAGTGGGCTACATTAACGTCTGTATTTATACACAGTCGTTAACGTCTGTATTTATACACAGTGAGTCAATGGTGCTGCGTACGCTTATATGCCATGCTCTGTAAACGGCTTCTGTCTGGTTTATTTACAGCAAAAACACTGAAGGCCCTTCATGTATCTAGACAGAAAACTCTGGACATTTGGCTTCAAAGAGCCAGCACTTTCTTGAAGATGGATTCCATCTATGAATCATCTATGTTTGTGTGCTGGAAAAGGGAGAAGGGAAGTTTTCTGTGCTGCTGCCAATGACTGAACAATTAGCAGTAGAGAACAACTTCCCTGAGAAGAAAACTATGAAGAAAAAAACATAGGCAGAACCCTCCAAGATATAGGCATAGGAAAGGACTTTCTAAATCAGACAGCTGCTCAGGCACTAAAGTCAGCAATCAGTAAGTGGGACCTCATTAAATTACATAGTTTCTGTATAGCAAAAGAAACAGCTAAGGAAGGGAAGAGGAAATCCACTGAGTAAGAGAAAATCTTCACCACCTACACATCTGACAGATGATTAATATCCAGAATATACAAAGAACTCAAAAAAGAAAGAAGAAAATAAATGAACCAATAAAAAGATTGGTGATAAATCTAAACAGAGTTCTCAAATGAAGAAATAAAAATGGCTAAGAAAAACATGTTAAAAAGTGCTCAACATCCTTAGTAATTAGAGAAATGCAGATAAAAACCACTTTAAGATTCCATCTTACCCCAGTCAGATTGGCAAAGATCAAGAGAATAAAAGACTCCAAACGTTGGAGAGGATGTGGGACAAGAGGAACGCTCATTCACTGCTGGTGGAAACACAAACTGGTCCAACCACTATGGAAAGCAGTGTGGAGACTCCTCAAAAAACTAAAAATGAACCTACCATATGATCCAGTGATACCACTCCATGGCATATACCCAAAGGACTCATCATACTGTAGAGATACCGGTACATCCATGTTTGTTGCTGCTCTTCACAACAGCTAAGAAATGGAAACAAACTAAATGTCCCTCAACTGATGAACAGTTAATGAAAATGTGAAACATTTACTCAATGGAGTTCTACTCAGCAGTGAGAAAAGATGAAATTATGAAATTTTCATGTAAATGGATGGAGCTAGAGAGTGTTATACTAAGTGAAGTAACACAAATGCAGAAAAGCAAGCAATGTATGTTCTCCCTCATTTGTGGACTGTAGCACCAATCCCCTGTATGTAAGTATATAAACTCTGATGTAACACTAGGAGCCATGTAAAGGCAAAGGATACATGGAGGTAAAGGGAAAGAAAAAAACCTGAAAGGGGAGAGTGGGGAACAGATGTTACCTAAGGGAGATGGAAAAAGTGGGAGTAATCAGCAGGGAGGAGAGGAGGGAGGACCATGGTGTGAGGAAGGGAGGGAAGTCAAGAAAGACAGCAGGAGTCTGGAGTCTGGAATCAGAGTCAGAGTCGGAGACTGAGTCAGAGTCGGAGTCAGGAGGTATTGAGGGGAGGGTGGGGATAATGGGGGCACTGTGACTAGGGAAGGAGGGAGGAGGGAAGCCAGATGGGAGAAAAAACAAGTGAAAATAAGTGAACCTCAGGGGGCTAGGAAACCTAGAGGGAAAAGTGATGCCCTAGAAATCCTATGAGAGATGCTCATAGAGTATCTGAACATTAATGCATATGCATACCTGGGAGCTGCTTGGAAGGGAACACAGTGCCAGATAGAAGAGGCCTCCCTTAGAGTGACAAACATTCCATACAGCCCTCATCAAAGAAGCTTCTTTTTGCAACAGATGAAGGCTACTGCAGAGTTGGACATCTGGTCAGGCACAGAGAACATATGCCTGGGAGATGCCCAGTACTAGGTGACATATGTGCAGTCGAATCTCTACAACCAAGGCTCATGGAACATAACAGAATAAGTATACCCACTTTACCTCCATTCTTCTCTTCCTTAACTCTCTAACTCTTTCCTATCTTCACTTACTTAAATTCTTTTAGACTCTCAATAATAGACATTACTGGTTTTAAAGTTATTGTCATTTTTTAATTTATTAGGCTCATAAGTCTAACTTTCTAAATAGCTCACTTACAAGAATTCTTACCTATACCTCATTCTAAGTACATACTACGCAAGTGACTAGCAGGTAAAAATACTAAAAAGTTAAGTTTCCTATCTATATCAAAGTTCAGTTTACAGTTGTTTCTTCCCTACCTGCACACCAAAGCCACTAGGTGTAACTGATGGGTTTAAATATGAAGTATATTCAGTCATGACAGTAAGGCCTACAATTTAAAATTTATACTTAAGTGTACATCACTCATAACCAAGCATGCATTTTGATACAACAAAAACTGACAATAAGGCAAATAAGCTTCTTTTCCATAGGGCCAATCCCTATATACCTGTCTAGATCCCCCTGGATCACAACAGACTGAGTCTCAATGGGTCAGTTGCCTAGGAAGTCAAACAATTACCCATTACTTCACAAACCTGTAGTGACTCAAATGTTTGCCAGAAAGATACAAGATTAATGCTAAATAGAGTCAATGACTGTTCCCTATATACAGAACTAATTTTACCCTTCTGAGACTAACCAGTGTTAACTAACATCCTTCAGTGTGATGATTTTGTTCCCCAGGGGATAAAGCAATGAAGTAAAAACACCCCACTGTGTGATGCTCAGGACATACTACATTACCTTAAAAATTAACTATAACTGGTTTAACATTTTAAAAGGGAAAATTCTAAATGCATAATCAAATCATTAAACCAGTCCAGACTTTAAACATTTAACACATAACCATTATCTAGGTACATACCCCTCACTGAAGGAGTCTCAAACAAGTTTTTAAGTCTCCATATTTATAAGAAGAAGAGGTTTCATTTCATGTTCTCTAAATCATAAACTAAATTATCTATGTATATGTTAAATTTATACCAGTTTTATGGGGTGTCATTTAGGGCACACTACCAACTATAAATATACTTTTCTCTTCATCATTGACCTCCAATCATACTTATGTAATCAATCAGATGACTGCTAATAATTATTTAAAGCAATGTTTCTCCGTTTGCAATATCTGAATTTGACATAACTTCAGATCTTGGGTCCCCAGTTCTTCACATAAGTTGTAAGAGCCTTGCTGGGTTTTGAAATGGCCAGTTTGCTGAGAGAACACTATCACTGACTGTTCAACTCAGCTGGAGGGAGTTGTGAGGAATTCTGCACAGCTACCTTCATTCCCTCTGGATCATCAGCTGTATTTATCAAGTAGTAAACATTTTAATTTCATCTCTTAGTCAGTCTAACTCATCAGTCATGTCAAAAAAAAAAATACTAGTCTTAGAGCACTGCAATTCATAGAGATACCGCCCCCCCATACATTTTTCTCCTTTCCAAAATTCTGAAATCAAGACTTTTTCTTGTAACTTCCTCTTTTCAGTATCTAGCAAATTCTAAGACTTTCTCTATTCTCCTTAGGACAGAAAACATAAAAGTTTGGCGTTTGTCAAATTGAAAACAATACTCCTCATCCCACTTAAGCATTTGTGAAAAAATTTCAGCAAATTTCACTACTCAAATTATGATGAATCACCTGGGTAAACAGTACATTAACCACAGTCCTTTCAAAAGTTAAATTATTTACAATTTCATTCAATGGAAGTTTTAAAGACATACAGAAAGGATTAGAGCTATCACTGTGCTGTTTTTAATCACTGCCAAATTAACCATAGAAACAAGGTTCATTTTCTCCCATGGAGCTCTGAATATTATTAAAACACCAGAGAATGGCTTGGATTTACACATTTACGTTGGATACTTAGAGACAGCGTCAAATTATAAATCAACTGCCTTACACACTGTAGTGACAGCAGCTATCACAGCAGAAAGGTAACCTTTAATGTACCACAGTCGTTGTGCCACAGTATCTCAAAATCTGAGCCAAAATGTGATTATCCTAAACCCTTTATCCAACAATGAAATCAGATGGCTAGATTCTGGGTTCTAAAGGACTTTTTGTTTTGGGTTTTGTTTCCATAAAACACTCCCAGACCATACAGAAACTTAATGACAAGAGTACTGTAGCCTTCCACAAACATACTCACAGTTACATTATAAACTATTTGGAACCACTGCTTGCTGCCCATTAACTACTTTAACAAAAGGCTCAAGGTCTTACTACCTAGCTACCTACTATGGACTAGCTGCTTCCTACCAGGACTTGAGTTACAAGTATACTCACCACCATAAGAAACCTGAGGCTCAATGAAGAGAAGTGACTGGCTCAAGAACAAAGCAAGAAGCAAAGGCTGTGCACCTGCAGGGCCTGTTGCTTCCGTAACCAACTGGCAGTGCAGCCCCCAGTCGCTGTGCTCTGCAGGCCTCTCCATAGTCTGTTCCTCCTGCTTACAGGTGCCTCTCTAACCCTTGGTTTTAAAATTATGGTTTAAGCAAGCACTCCATAAACTGCCTGAATTTTATCAACAGGTTTTCTAAAAGCTATTTCTCAACTGACTAAAAGGCTAGGGTGGTAGTTAATATTTGCTCTATTTTCAGAAAACAGTTGTGACAAATCATGTTTACAGATACTTTCTTTTGGATGGCAGTAAGATTCAACTAAAATGTGCAGCACTCCCTACATATTTCAGATCCTCCAAAATGTCAGTTTACCATGCACCGCATTTTCAAATGGGCAATTTAAAGCATCTGTCTCACTATTAAACAATTTTCTTAACTGAATCATTTAATGACTCCATCAGGATCATTATAAAAAATATATTTACAGACATGGGCTGGAAAGATGGCTCAGCAGTTAAAAGCACTAGTTGTTCTTGCAGAAGATCCGGGTTCGAATCCCACATGGCAGCTAACAACTGTCTGTAACTCCAGTTCCAGGGGATCTGACAGCCTCTTCTGTCCTCCGCAGGCATTGCATGACACGGGTGCACTTACATACATGCAGGTAATGCATGTATACACATAAAATAAAGATAAAATATTTTAAAAAATATATATTTGTAGACAGACAAAACTGCATGTGTACAGCAATAGCTGTACACATAGTATTCAAATTATCAATAATAAAGTGAGATTCTCTAGCTAGATATAGCAAAGGCTCTAACTTATTAAAAAGCTTACAGAAAATGTCCAAGCATGGTGTCACACTCAAGAATCTGAGGGATGAGGCTCAGGGCAAAGCCAACCTGGACAATATAGAGAGATCCTTTAAAAAAAATAAAAGTTTCCATAGTGGCACATGCCTTTAATCCAAGTGCTTGGGAAGCAGACAGATCTCTGTGAGATCAAGGCCAATCTGGTCTCCATAGCCAGTTCTAGGCCAGCTGTGGCACAGGGAGACCACAAAAAGACCAAAAAAAAAAAAAATTATAGAGAATGGTAAAAATATTAAAATGTAGTACAAGCTGGGCCTGGTGGCACAGACCTGTACTCACACCTACTCGGCAAGCTGAGGTAGAAGGATCTGGAACTACAGAGTGACATCAAGGCCAACCTAGGCATTTAGTGAGACCGTCTCAAAATGAAAAGTAAAAATAGGGCTAGAGATGTAGTTCACTACTAAAGTACTTGCCTAGCATGTACAAGACAATACATACAATCTCCAGGACTACAAAAAAATAGTAATAAAATAAAAGACTACAATCAAGTATTAAATAAACAGTAGGTGCCCTCCAAAAAGGTAAACTGATTCAACTGTTGGTTTAATACTTAGAGAAGAAAAAAGGATTTTCTAAACATCCATTTGGAGAATGGGTAGAAAAGTAAGGGAAGAGGTAAGAATTTTAAAACATACAAAGATTCTTTTTTAACCATAATAGAGTAAACTACTTAAATGATAACAAAGGGCTAACAAAAACTGTCATAGAAAACCTAAGTGCCAAACTGGGCATGGTAGAAGCTTGTAAACCCAGCACTGGGAAAGCAGAGACAGGTGGATCCTTGGGGCTCACTGGCCAGCTGACCTAGCCTACTTTGCAAGTTCCAAGCCAGTGAGGGACCTTGTCTCAAAAAACAAGGAGGAGGGATGGGGAGAGCAGTGCAGGGCAGAGAGAACACGGACAGGGACCACTATAGACCAGCAATGCCATATCAAGTTATAAGCCCAAAGAACTGAAAGCAGGGACTTCGACACTTGCACACCAGTGTTAAAGCTTTTATCCAGCATTATCCACAACAGCAAAAAAAAAAAAAACAATACAAAAGTCTAACAAAAAATGCAGGGATAATCAAAATATAGAGCCATGTGTTCAATGACATATTATTTTGTCTTAAAAAGGAAGGAAATTCTGATATACGCTACAATACAGACAAACAGTGAAACATTATGGTTAAGTGAAATAAATCAGATAAAGGGCATATATCATATGATTCTACCTGTATGAAGTGCCTAGAATAGGCAAATTCAGAGAAAGTAAATTTTTTATAATAATAATGATTACTCAATGGCAGGGAGCAAGGAAAAAAGAATGGTTACTTAGTGGGTATTCGGTCTATATTGAGAATGTTTTAAAGTTCTGGAAATAGGGAGCTAGGGAGAGGCTTCAGCTGATGGAGTGCTTACTGTGCCACTGCGAGGACCTGAGTTCAATCTACAGGACCCACAGAAAATCCTGTAGTTCCAGAGCTGGGGAGGCAAACACAGGAGCATCTTTGGGACCTGCTATCCAGTCAATCTAGCCAATCAGATCCAGGATCTGAGAGAGACCCTGTGTCAAACGGTAAGATGGAGAACACAGAAGGTCACCTGATGTCAACTTCTGGCCTCCACAAACAACATATACACATATGCATTCACACTCACACATACATGTGCACACACAAGCATGTATACATGGACATGTGTATACACACATCAACAAAATTTTTTTAAGTTCTGGAAATAGTCATGACAGCTGCAAAACATTATGAATATACTTAATGCTTATGAATAATGGTTAAAATAATAACTCTGCTTCAGCCTCCTGAATACTGGAATTACAAGTGTAAATCACCATTCATGTATTTTACCAAAATAAAATACAAGGGTTGAAATTTATACTTGGCGGATCTCAGCAGACCACCAGAGAAAGCCGAGTTCTGGCCTCCCTCTGGCCTCCCTCTAGCAGAGGGACTGAGAATGCAGGGGACTGGCTGAGAGCCCCCAGATCCTGCCTCCACATGGTGGTGAGCTTCCCCTAACTGCATCATACCTACCCCCCCTACCTGAGATTTTGTGAGGCCCCTCCCAAGGCCCCAAGGCAGATCTTGCTTTGGTAGGCTAAGGCTGAGATCCTAGCAGACAACCTGAGAGGGTGGACTGCCCGAGAGCACCCAGATCGTACCTCCATGTGGTGAAGGAAGCCTGAGTGTACCTGACTGGAACCTGAATTGGGCTTCTGTGGGTACTCCCGAATAGCTGATCTGAAGCCATCAGTTCCCTCCAAATTAAGCCTGAGAGAACCTGAACCCTGTACCAACCACCTAATTTACATAACCAGTAAAGAAAGGATCTAGGCACCCTGATAATGCAAACAGAAGCATACTTCAACTTAATTCTCATATCAGAATCATAAACAAAAGAAATTCACATGCCAAAATCACAATGAAAAAATAATAAAATTGAAAGCCAAAACACTATGCTCCCACCAAACTCCACCAATCCTGTAGAAGAGTTCTACAAGGAGAACCCCCTAGAGATAACCGAGGACACTGAATTTAAAAGAACAATCATAAACATGATCAAGGAATTCAACGAATTTAAAGAACACACGAACAAACAAATCAAAGAGCTAAAGGAAGATAGGGAGAAACTTCTGAATGAATTCACAAAAGAGAAACACTGAAGAAAACTCAGGCAGAAATGAAAAAGGAAGTGCAAAACTCAATAAGCCAACTTGAAACAACAGGGGAAAGCCTCACTGATAGAATGAATGAAATGGAAAACAGAATATCAACACTGGAGGATAAAATAGAAAAATTGGACCACTCAAGCAAAGATTATGGAAAACTTAAAAATACACAAGAATGGAAAAGACCCAATCTGTGGAGCATAGGAATAGAGGAAAGAGAAGAATTACAGGTTAATGGTGTTGACCATGCCTTAAACAGGATTGTAGAAGAGAATTTCCCAAAACTGAGGAAAAACATCCCACACAAATACAGGAAGCACATAGAACAATAAATAGGATCAGAAAAGAAACTCCCCAAGACATATCATAGTAAAAACACTAAATGTACAGAACAAAGAGAATACTGAAAGCAGCAAAAGAAAAACAACAAGTCACATATAAAGAAAAGCCCATCAGAATTACAGCTGACTTATCAATGCAAACTATGAAAGCCAGAAGAGCCTGGACCAAGGTATTTCCAGTTCTATATGACAATAGATGACAGCCCAGAATACTGTACCTAGCAAAAATGTCTATTATAGTTGAGCAGGAAAGAAAAATCTTCCATGACATGAAAAGCCCAAAAGAATACATGTCCAAAACACCAGCCCTTCAAAGAATACTTGAAGCAATACAGAAAGCAGAGAGAGAAACAACTACATCCCAGGGCAACAAAAGAAAATAAAGATATAATCCAGGAAACACAAAATTAGACAGAGAACACAAACAGGAATCAAAATGAACATAACAAATACACATCTTTCAATAACAACCTTAAATATCAATGGACTGAACTCCACAGTCAAAAGACACAGGCTAAGTAAATGGATTAAGAAACAAAATCCATCTCTTTGCTGTCTGCAAGAAACCCATCTCACCTTTAAGGGCAGGCACTACCTTAAGATAAAAGGATGGAAAAGAATATTCCAAGCAAATGGCACTAAGAAACAAGCAGGGGTTGCAATTCTAAAGTCTGACAAAACAGACTTCTAAGTAAAGCTAATCAGAAGAGATAAGGAGGGTTACTTCACTCTGATCAAAGGAACAGTTAACCAAGAAGACATTACAATGCTTAACATACATGCATCAAATTCTGGTGTACCCAAATTCATAAAAACAACATGCAGGACTTTAAAAAAAACTACAGGACTTTAAGACACAGACTAACCCCAACTCAGTAACAGTAGGGAACTTCACCCCAATGTCTTCATTAGACAGGTCAACTGAACAAAGAATAAACAGAGAGACATCTGAATTAAATGACACCATACATCACATGGACCTAACAGACATCTTTCGATTATTCCACCCAAGCACCAAATAATACACTTTCTACTCAGTACCCCATGGAACATTTTCAAAAATTGATCACACACTGGGCCACAAAACAGAACTCAACAAATACAAAAAAAATGGAACTAATCCCATTCATTCTATAAGACCACAGACTGGACAAAGTCCTAGTCACTACATGAACTCATGATGACTGAATAACACACTGCTAAACAATGAGCAGGTCAAAGGAGAAATTAAGAAAGAAATAAAAGAATTCCTGGAATTAAATGAAAAGGACAATACAACACAACACAACCTTTGGGACACTTTAAAAGCAGTCCTAAGGGGGAAGTTTATAGCTATAAGTGCCTATATTAAAATAATTAGAAAGAGCACAAATAAATGACCTAATTCTGCAACTCTAGACCCTGGAAAGGCAAGAACAAATGAAACCCAAACCCAGCAGAAGAGAACAAATAACAAAAATCAGAGCAGAAATCAATGAAATAGAAACAAAGAAAACAATGCAAAGAATTAATAAATCAAAGAGCTGGTTCTTTGAAAAACTAAACAAGATAGGCAACCCCTTAGCCCAGTTAACCAAAAGAAAGAAAGAGCAAATCCAAATCAAAGAAATCAGAGATGAAAGGGTAACATCACAATACACATGCAAAAGATCCAGAACATTATATAAGGGAATATTTTCTGTTTTTTGTTTTTTTTTGGTTTTGGGTTTTTGTTTTTGTTTTTGTTTTTTCTGTCTTTTGAAGCAGGGTCTCCCCGTAGCCCCAGCTATCCTGGAACTCAAAACCAGGCTGGCCTTGAACTCACAGGGATCCAACCTGCCTCTGCCTCCGAACTGCTGGGACTACAGACGTGCGCCACTACACCCAGCTAATAAGAGAATATTTTTAAAACTTATATGCTACCAAATTTGAAAATCTAAAAGAAATGGATGGATATCTAAAATGATGGAAACCACCAAAGTTAGACCAAGAAGAGATCAACAGTTTAAACAGACCCAAAACACAAAGAAATTGAAACAGTAATACAAAGCCTCCCAACTCAAAAAAGCCCAGGCCCAGATGGATTTACAGCAGAATTCAACCAGACATTTAAAGATCTCCAACCAATACTACTTAAATTATTCAAAACGAGAGAAACAGAGGGAGAACTCCCAAATTCCTTCTATGAAGCCAGCATCACTCTAATACCCAAACTGGGTAAACACACAACCAAAAAAGAAAACTATAGACCCATATTCCTTAATGAACACAGATGCAAAAAATTCTCAACAAAATACTTGCAAACCGCATACAAACACACATCAAAAGATCATTCACCATGATCAAGTAGGCTTCATCTCAGAGATGCAGGGCTGGTTCAATATACACAAATCAACAAATGTCATTAATCATATAAACAGACTCGAAGACAAAAACCACATTGTCATCTCAATAGATACAGAAAAGGCTTTTGACAAAATTCAGCATGCATTTATGTTCAAAGTCCTAGAGGGAACTGGACTGGAGGGAACAAACCTCAACATAATTAAAGCCATATATAACAAACCACAGCCAACATCATTCTAAATGGAAAAAAACTGGAAGCATTCCCATTAAAATCAGGAGCCAGACAAGGATGTCCACTCTCTCCATTCCTCTTCAACATAGTGCTTGAAACTCTTGCAAGAGCATTAAGACAGGAAAAGGAAATTAAAGGAGTACTAATTGGAAAAGAAGAGGTCAAAAGATCACTTTTTGCAGATGATATGATATTATACCTAAGAGATCCCAAAAGTTCCACCAGAAAAGTACTAGAACTGATCAACACTTTCAGTATAGTGGCAGCTTATAAAATCAATCAACAAAAGTAGTAGCCTTTCTATATACCAATAACAAGCAACTGAAGAAAGAACACAGGGAAATGATCCCATTCACAATTGCTGCAAAAAAATAATAAAATATCTTGGAATAAATCTGACCAAAGACACCAAAGATCTCTACAATGAAAATTTTAAATTGTTAAAGAGATTGAGGAAGACACCAGGATATGGAAGGACCTCCCATGTTCATGAATTGGAAGAATTAATATTTTAAAAATGACCATCCTACCAAAAGCAATACATAGATTCAATGCAATCCAAATCAAAATCCCCATGACATACTTCACAGAATTAGAAAAAGATGGGCTTAAATTCATATGGAAGTACAAAAGAACCCAGATAGCCAAAGCAACCCTGAGCACAAAGAGCAACGCTGGGGGGATTACTATACCAGACCTCAAAGAATACTACAGAGCTACAGTCTTAAAAATAGCATGGTACTGGCACAAAAATAGACACATAGATTCATGGAACATCATTGAAGATCCAAACCCAAGTACACGCAAATTTCAGCCATCTGATATTTGACAAAGGTGCTAAAAACACACAATGGAGGAAAGACAACATCTTCAACAAATGGTGCTGGCAAAACTGGATCTCCACCTGTGGAAGAATGAAACTAAAGCCTTATCTTTAACCTTGTACAAAAGTCAGCTCTAAATGGATCAAAGGCTTCAATGTGAAACTGTACACCCTGAAACTATTAGAAGAAAATATTGGCAGTAACTTACAAGACATAGGTGTAGGAAAGGATTTTCTAAATCAGACAACAGTTGCTCAGGAATTAAGGTCAGTAATCAGCAAGTGGAACCTCATTAAACTAAAAAGCTTCTGTACAGCAAAAGAAACAATCAAAAAAGTGAAGCAAAAACCCACAGAATGGGAAAAAATATTCACCAGTGACATATCTGATAGGTGTTTAACATCCATAATACATAAAGAACTCAAAAAACAAAGAATTGAGAAAGCAAATGACCCAATTAAAAGACAGGCTAAAGATCTAAACAGAGAGTTCTCAAATGAAGAAATAAAGATGACCAAGAAACATCTGAAAAACCAGTCTCCTCCCCAGCTGCAAACACTTTCCGGGCAACATCAAATGGGCCCTGTGAGAGGGAGAGGCACAAAATGAATGACCAATCTGAAACACAAATGATGCCAAATGCTGGTGAGGATGTGGAGAAAGGGGAACACTCATTCACTGCAGGGGGGATTGCAAACTCATGCAACCTCTATGGAAAACAGTGTGGAGAACTCTTAAAAAACTAAAAATGAACCTACCATATGACCCAGTTATACCACTCCTTGGCATATACTCAAAGGACTCATCCTATTGTAGAGACATTTGTATAACCAGGTTTATTGCTGCTCTTTTCACAATAGCTAAGAGAGATGAGTGGTTAACA
>NW_008358774.1:10404405-10409978 GCF_000622305.1 Nannospalax galili | reverse complement strand
TGCATGAAATAACTACCATCATCATGACTTCAGCTGAGCCTGATCACTAAACATCATCACGATTGGGCTTGTTGATGGTTGTGCTCATTCATTAAAGGAGGAATAAGTAGGGTCACTGGACCTCAATGCACTACCCAGCCACTCTTCCCAGCCAACTGTATGTCCTTTGACCCAATCACACATGGCCTCCTGGATTTCAGGAGAGCTAAAGTATACAATCTGGGGAAGACTAGGAAGAGAAGGCATGACCCATGATGGATAAAGGCTTTCCAGTGTGCATATCTTCAGGTCATACATACACCTCAGCAATCCCTCAGTTATCTTGGTAACTCAATAAATTCATTGGTTCCCCAGTAAAACGTTAATCAAACATTGGCTTGATACTAGCACCTTGAAAAGGAATAAGCATTGCTTAGCATCCCCAGGAAAAGAAGTCTCACAACAGATGGAAAATTCATTTGTTAATGCTATTGTGTCTCATAATTATTTTTAAAAAAAGAAGAAAAGAAAACAAGAATGTAAAAGATGTTGAAAGGATATGGGAATAGAAATATTTTCTAAAACAGACAAAAAATGAGAAAGCCTAAGCAAGTGATGAACATCTATGTAGGTTTGTTATGATATATAAAGAATGAGACAAAAATAATATACACATAATCTTAAAATGTCTATAGTCATAGTTTAGTCAACTAGTTTAAGGAACAAAATATATATCTAGTCAAAGTTTATCTGAGAATATTTTTTTTTACCCAAGCCTTATCTACATAGCACATGATAATTAAAAGTACCAGACTAGTGGAACTAAACTTATTGGATGTTTAACAGCCATAGTTTGAGATCTATACTAATATGGTCAAAGGGAATTAAAGGACAGAATTTGCCCCTTGCCCTCCAAGGTCAACTAAGTTCCAGGGGACTATGGAACATCTCTCAAAATGTCCTGTAACTGTGGTGAGTCACCTGTCCTCTTGTTCAGGGAGGCCATGGAGACCCCACAAGATGGATTTGAACCAGTGTCCAGTCTACAAAGAAGAGGATCTACTAAGAGGAAACACCTCATTGATGCTTCCAAGTGAAGCCAGACATGGTCGAGCAGGACCTTTCACATACCTTCACATAGATGAACTGGTAAAAGAAAGGAGCCAGGAGCTCTTCCCAAGGCCATGTGACCCATGAGGAACAGATCCTCAAATGACCTTAAGTGTAAAAATAAACTGATTTATTTGGGCCAACTATATGGCCTTAAACACCCAAAAAGAAAGTATAACCAAAGAGTAAAGTTATCACTATATTTCTTTAAGAGGTCAAGGGATTATACTTCCCAGACATCAGGCTTAAGTCTATATAAAAAGTTATTTACAGTTATTTCTCATTGGTGATTTTGTTCCTAACCAGAAAGTGCTGCTCAGGTATAAGACTTCAAATCTTGGTCTCTAATACTGTGGTGCCCACCTGTAGCTAAGGCGAGATAACCAGCTATTGTTCTAAAATGATGGATAATTTTTGTTTTCTTGCCCTATCTAGAAGCCTTTGAGAGTGAACTGACACTGATTCTTACCACTTCAACAGCTATCAAAATACCTGAAAGCAAATCCTGAATTCATCACTCTAGAGTCCAGCTGTGGAAGACAAAAGAAAAATGAGGAGGAACCCAATAGAGGGATGCTTTCGGAAGCCCTTGTCAAGAAATTCCAATGGAGTCTCATATGAACATTTGAAAATCGCCTTGTTCTGACCTTTTTCTAGTTCCCTGTCTAGAACTTGTAATGCTAATTACTCTTCCCTTTACTTCTCCTTCATATGGCCTATTCACAATTCAAAGACCTTCTATGAGATCTTAGGAAAGAAGGAAGGGCTACGGCTTAATATGACATGTTTGAGTGTCAAGGTGACAAGGGGTCAGTTGTGCTGGTTGGTTTCTGTCAACTTGACACAAACTGGAGTCACCTGGGAAGAGGGACTCTCAGCTGAGGAATTTTTCCTCAGATTGGCTTGTGGGCGTGTCTATGGGGCATTTTCTTGATTGCCAATTGCTGAGGGAGAGCCTGTCCTAGTCTGAGGAGTGCCAGCCTGGGCAGTCGGGCCTGGGCTGTATAAAAACAGCAACCGAAAGAAATGTTGAAAATATTTGGGAGCCTTTATCTAATCCTTAAAAGATTTTAGGGTTACCTCTTCAGAAGGGGTAATGTTATAGTAGCCAAAAGCCCCATAAAAAAAATAATAAAGAAGAGTACATGAAGTTATCAGAAAAAAATAGTGATGGGGAGATACGGAAGGAGTTGGAGGGGAGGGAGTGGGCATGGATTTGATCAAAACACCTTATATGCATGTATGAAATTCTCAATAAATTATTTATTTTTAAAAAATTTATACTTGGCAACAGTTTCCTAAAGACACGGGACAGAAAGTGTTTGAATGCTGAAGCATTCTCTAATAAGTAAGGTGAGCTAGACATGAGCATGCCAGTTTTTGGATGCACTGTATGGTATAACTTTACAAACTGACACTAGAGACCTATTTCCTACCCACCTGAAGGAATGGTTTTATTTCCACCAGAAATAAATTGTGAATATGGTATCTGACACCAGTAAACATGCTAACAGGGAGACAAGGAGAACAGTATCTGATTTATTAACGTTTCAAATGAAGAAAACTGACCTGTATTTTTCGAAGCTCATACACACATTAAAGATGAAAAATGAGGACCAACAACCACATTTGTTCACCTAGACAGTGTTCTCTGTGCACTGAGTTTAGCATAAACATCACTCCCTCTAAAGTCATAAACACCATTCATTTCAAAGCAGTTATTCAAATGTCTTGAAAATTATACTTCAAGACTCACCCTTGAAATATGCTCTTGAATCTACTAGATGCATTCCCACATTCCTAGTTACTTAAGACTTAAGCTGGCACAATATTCTCTGAGAATTATTTCAGAAGAACAAAGAACACGAAACACAAATCCTAAAGCATATGGGAAATCAATATGCCTAAATTAAATAGCTTAAGGGTTTCACCTTCCCAACAAGAAAAAGAACAAAAGATTCTTCACACTACATGACTAACTACAACATAACTCACACCATCATAGAAGGCACTTACACAGTTAAAGTACCATAAAAAGTTGAAAGTCTGCATAAATGCAATTTTCTAAAAAGTAGGCAAAGCTAAAGAGGCTGGCTGAAAAAGTGTCCTTACCTGAAAGGTACTCATTAACACTGTAGTAGGAGACAGTCCAGGAGCCACTTAAAGGAGAAAAACACTATTACAGCATGACAAGACCAGACACCACCATGTTTAGCTGGGACGCTACACAGCATGTGTAGGAAACTAGATGTGCAAGTTGTTACAGGCATAAAAAACTAAAGTTACACTCTGCTTCCCTTGGCCTCTCTCCTACCCTCAGGCCTCTCTCCAGGGTAAGTCCATAGCAGCCTCCCAACCTTAACTCCCCCAGCCCATTCACCCTCCCATCTCCCCGATCTTTCTCTTCTCCAAGTTTGGGCCCTGCCCCATTTCTTGTCTTGGGGCCCGGACACCTGGGGAACCAATACTGCTTCCTGATCCTTTTCATCCAGACCAACATAGTGCCTTCTCTGGCCCCAGGAGCACTGCTTCTGGGCCTGGCCCCGCCCTCACCTCCCTCTGCTTCCCTGGGACTGCACCACCCACCTACCTCTTTCTGGGACAAAGGAGCTGACCTTTTCTCTTCCTGATCTTTTGCATCCAGACCAAAAAAACACCTCAGTGCAGTCCAAAGGAATCCTTAGGGCCTATTCCTGCCCCATCAGCCTTTGCATCTCTGGGTGGCACAGACACTGGATGCCCTAGACCAGCATCTTTCCTGGGCTCTGTTCCCAAGCCAGTCCAACCCCCAAATTACTGAAGCCAAAATCGTTTCTGAAGGGATCCAGACCTTAGGAGAAAGCCTTGAAAACATCTGACCCTCATCTGAATTGGGCCTCTGTGGGAACTCCTGAAGACATAAGCAATGCGGCCACTCCAATTGAAATAAAAAGTGAGAACCAGAACCTTAGACAAACCAACTTTTCATGCACAAAAAAAACCACAAAGACACATAAAGTTCACAAAAAGAAGCAGACCTAAACTTGTGTATCAAACAAAAATCAGAAACTACGAAAGAAATTCACATGTCAAAATCGCAGAAAAAATACTAACATGAAAAACCAAAATAACATATCCCTACCAAATACCAATAGTCCTCTAAAGGGTACAATGAGAACCCCCTAGAGATAATGCAGGACATGGAACTCAAAAGAACAATTATAAACATGATAAAAGAATTGGGTGAATTTAAAGAACACACATAAAAAGAAACCAAAGAACTGAACCAAGATAAGGATAAACTTGTGAATGAATTCAGAAGAGATAGAAATATTGAAGAATAATCGGGCTGAAATGAAGGAAGTGAAAAAATCAGTAAGCCAATATAAAACAATAGGATGAATGAAATGGAAAAGAGTATCAAGACTGGAAGTTGACGAACTAGACCACTCAAGCAAAGATTATGAAAAATTTAAGAAAACACAAGAATGGAATAAGCAGGAATTGTGTGACACCATAAAAAGACCAAACTTACAAATCACAGGAATACAGGAAGGAGAAGAATCACAAGATAATGTCATGGACCAGATCTTCAACAGAATCGTGGAAGATAATTTCCCACAATTAAAGAAAGATATGCCCATAAAAATACAAGAAGCGCATAGAACACCAAACAGACAGGAACAGAAAAGAAACTCTCCATGGCACATCATAGTAAAAACACTACATATATAAAACAAAGAGACAATTCTGAAAGCTGCAAAAGAGAAACAACGAGTCACATATAAAGGAAAACCCACTAGGACTACAGCTGACTTTTCAGTGCAAACTAAGAAAGCCAGAAGAGCCTAGACCAAAGTATTCCCACTTTTAAATGACCACAGATACCAACCCAGATTACTATACCCAGGCAAAATGTCTACTATAGTCGAAGGGAAAGAAAAATCTTCCATGACATAAATACACTGAAGGAATTCATATCCACAAAACCAGCCCTTCAGAGAGTTCTGGAAGCAATACAAAGAACTGAAGAAAGGAATGACTATACCCAAGGGATTGCGGAATGAAATCCAATGAAGGTGTAACTGTTGAAAAGTACAGCTATATCAACAATGTAAACAAATAAAAATGACAGGATTCAATACCAATCTTTCATTAATAACTTTAAATATTAATGGACTGAACTCCGCAGTCAAAAGACACAGACTATGTGAATGGATTAAGAAACAAAACCCATCTTTTTGTTGTCTGCAAGAAACTCATCTCACATTCAAGGACAGAAACTATCTCAAAGTGAAAGGATGGAAAAAAAATGTGCCAAGCAAATGGCAGAAAAAAAAAGCAGGTGTAGCAATTCTAATATCTGACAAAACAGACTTTAAACTAAAACTAATCAGAAGAGACAAAGAGGGCCACTTCATTTTGATCAAAGGAACAATGAATCAAGAAGATATTACAATCATGAACATATATTCACCAAACTCTGGTGCACCCAACTTCATAAA
>NW_008358774.1:10400981-10404390 GCF_000622305.1 Nannospalax galili | reverse complement strand
ACCCAGATTAATCCCAACTCATTAATAGTGGGAGACTATTAATACCCCATTGTCTCCATTAGAAAGGTCAACAGGGCAGAGAATTAACAGAGAGATATCTGAACTAAACAATACCATACATCAAATGGGCCTAACAGACATCTACCAAATATTCCACCCAAGCACCAAAGGACATACTTTCTACTCAGCACCCCATGGAAACTTCTCCAAAATCAACCATATACTGGGGCACAAAATAAAACCTCAACAAATACAAAAATATTGAAATAATTCCACGCATGCTATCAGACCACAATGCAATAAAGCTTAAAGCTTAAAATCAACACCCAAAGAAGCCCTAATCACCACATGAACACATGCAGATTAAACAACACACTCCTGAATGATGAATGGGTCAAAAGAGAAATTAAGAAAGAAATAAAAGTATTCCTGGAATTAAATGAAAAGGACAATACAACACGACAAAACCTCTAGGATACACTGAAAGTGGTCCTTAGAGGGAAGTTTATAGCTCTAAGTGCCTACATCAAAAAAATCGGAAAGAACACAAATAAACGACTTAATGTTGCAATTCAACACACTTGAAAAGCAACAGCTAATGAAACCCAAACCCAGCAGACAAGAAGAAATAACAAAAATCAGGGCAGAAATTAATGAAATTGAAACAAAGAAAACAATACAAACAATCAAGACCTGGTTCTTTGAAAAGATAAACAAGTCTGACAGACCGCTAGCTCAGTTAACCAAAAGAAAGAAAGAGCACCTCCAAATCAACAAAATCAACAAAATCAGCAATGAAAAGGGACACATCACAACAGACACCGAAAGATACAGAACACTATAAGGGAATACTTTAAAAACCTACATGCTACTAAATTTGGAAACCGAAAAGAAATGAACGTATGTCTAAAGGCATGGGAGCCACCAAAACTAAACCAAGAAGGATTAACAGATTAAACAGACCCATAACACAAAAAGAAATTGAAACAGTAATACAAAACCTCTTAACTCAGAAAAGGCCAGGACCAGATTGATTTACAGCAGAATTCTATCAGACATTTAAAGATCTACATCCATTACTACTTAATTTATTCAAGAAGATAGAAATGGAGGGAGAACTTCCAAATTCCTTCTATGAAGCCAGCATCACTCTAATACCAAAGGCAGGTAAAGATACAACAAAAACAAAACTATAGACCCATATCCTTAATAACACAGATGCAAAAATTCTCAACAAAATACATGCAAACCAAATATAGACACACATCAAAAAGATCATGCACCACGATCAAGTCGGCTTTATCCCACAGATGCAGAGATGTTTCAATATACATAAGTCAATAAATGTCATCAATCATATAAATGCTTTCAAGGACAAGAACCACATGGTCATCCCAATGGATGCAGAGAAGGCCTTTGACAAAATTCAACATGCATTTATGTTCAAAGTCCTAGAGAGAATTGGACTGGAGGGAACATACCTCAACATAGTTAAAGCCATATATAACAAACCCACAACCAACATCATTCTAATTGGAAGCATTCCCATTGAAATCAGGAACCAGACAAGGCTGTCCACTATCTCCACTTCTCTTTAACCCAGTCCTTGAAACTCTTGCAAGAGCAATAAAATAAGGGCAGGAAATTAAAGGAGTAATAATTGGAAAAGAAGAAGTCAAATTATCCCTATTTGCAGGTGATATGATATTACATCTAAGAGATGCCAAAAAATCCACCAGAAAAATCCTAGAAATTATTAACACGTTCAGTAAAGTGGCAGGTTACAACAGTAACCTACAAAAGTCTGTAGCCTTTCTATATACCAATAACAAGCAATCAAAGAAAAGGGCACATGGAAACACTCCCCTTCACAATACATGCAAAAAAAAATAATAATAAAGTATCTCAGAATAAACCTGACAAAAGACATTAAAGACCTCTAAAATGGAAATTTTAAATCTTTCAAGAAAGAGATTGAGGAAGACAACAGAAGATGGAAGGACCTCCCACGCTCATGGATTGGAAGAATTAATATTGTGAAAATGACCATCCTGCCCAAAGTCATTTATAGATTCAATGCAATGGCAATCACACCCACGACATTTTTCACAGAACTGGAAAAAAAAAATCCTAATATTCATACGGAAGCACAAAAGACCTCGGATAGCCAAAACAACCTGAGCACTAAGAGCAATCCTGGTGGAATTACTATACCAGATTTTAAGCTGTATTACAGAGCTATAGTCATAAAAACAACATGGTACTGGCACAGAAATAGACCCAGAGATCAATGGAACAAACTTGAAGACCCGAATATGAGTACATGAAATTTCAGCCACCTGATATTTGACAAAGGGGCCAAGAATATTCAATGAAAAGTCAGCATGTTCAGCAAATGGTGCTGGCAAAACTGGATCTCCACTTGTAGAAGAATGAAACTAAACCCCTACCTTTTACCCTACACAAAAGTCAATTCAAAATGGATCAAAGACCTCAATGTAAAGCCTAAAACTCTGAAACTGTTAGAAGAAAACACTGGGAAAAACCTACAAGATATAGGTGTAGGAAAGGATTTTCTAAACTGGACATCAATTGCTCAGGAAACAAGGGCAAGAATTAACAAATGGGACCTCATCAAACTAAAAGACTTCTGTACATCAAAGGAGGCAACCAGGGAAGCAAACAGAAAATCCGCAGAATGGGAGAAAATCTTCACCAGCAACATATCCTACAGAGGTTTAATATCCAGAATGTACAACGAACTCAAAAAACAGAGAATCAAGAAATAACCAAATTAAAAGATCAGCTAAGGAGCTGAATAGAGAGTCGCTCAAAAGAAGTAAAGATGGCTATGAAGCATCTTAAAAGATGATCAAAATCACTAATAATTATGGAAATGTAAATTAAAACCACTTTAAGATTTCATCTTACCCTAGTCAGACTGCCTAAGATCAGGAAAACAAATGATAGCAAATGTTGGAGAGGATGTGGGAAAAGGGGAACACTCATCCACTGCTGGTGGGGCTGCAAACTGGTTCAACCCCGATGGAAAGCAGTGTGGAGAACTCTTAAAAAACTACAAATGAACCTACCATTTGAACCAGTTATACCACGCCTTGGCATATACCCAAAGAACTCATGCTATCGCAGAGACACTTGTACATACATGTTTGTTGCTGGTCTTTTCACAACAGCTAAGAGATGGAAGCAATCTAAGTGTCCCTCAACTGATGAGTAGATAATGAAAATGTGGTTCATTTATAGGATGGAGTTTAACTCAGCAGTAAAGAAAGATGAAATCATCAAATTTGCAGGTAAATGAATGGAACTAGAAACTGTTATATTAAGTGAAGACTCGGGGAAAAAAAATCAACATATGTTCTCCCTCATATGTGGATCCTAGAACCAG
>NW_008358774.1:10396179-10399448 GCF_000622305.1 Nannospalax galili | reverse complement strand
CAATTTTGAAAGAGACGCACCTTAGCTCTGGAAATTGTTATTGACTATGTCAACGCTGTTGTAATGAAATGCTTCAATTATATGGTTATTAAATAAATAATTTAAAAAAAACTAAAGGTACACAAATGTGCTGCTCATGTAACTCCACTGAACCTTCAGTCAACCCCGTACTTGTGCCCCCTAGATCTAGCGCCTAAGTGTGGTCCCACACTGGCACCTCACCTCTCACCTTGGGCTTTTCCTACCAGTTTACACCAATGCTTTGACATTCAAAATGTAATCCAAGTTATCACATCCTGCAAATTGAGTAGAAAAACATTTACTAAACTCATCTGTGACAGATTCTGGTCACAATAGTGACCCAGACACTGTTATCAAGAGCCTTGCAATCGTGGAAAATAAAAGATGTTTACATTAAACCATTACCAAAAATAAAGACTAAATGAGCCTGGCTCTGAGCAGATCTGAATTTAAAACTGAGCCTGACATTTTAAGACTTTACCTCTGTATACCTTCCTACCTTCATTTCCTTATTTCTAAAATGTGGCTAACAGTACCCTAGAGTGTGGCTGTGAGGTACAATTAGGTAATCAGTAAGTTTATTAGCAATGTCATAGTCAATATTTATTCCAAGAGAAAGTACGATGTTGCCATGATAGCATAAATGGTACCAACATTTGAAAGCGACACTGGAGCCTCTGTTGAGGTGATAAGGTGTAAGAGAAACATAGAATCTCAGTCACATCTTGAAAGAAGAGACCTTGTGAAAAAGGAACAGTTGGAGCCTAGGTCTGAGACTTCTTTGCTTTGGCATAGGTGTGGGGAGGGGGGAAGGAAGGGAATCTTTTTAAATTTCAATTTCTTAATTTTTCCATTTATAAGTTTAAAGGTTCGGTTTAAAGGACTGCCATGATTTGACAGGAACCAGAGGAAGGAGATACAGCTTGTAGAATGTCTTCAATTTCTGAAAAACACAAATCTGCCCAGGGGCCAAAGAACAGTTTGCTAGAGTACAGCATCCATTAAGCTGAAATCTTTGAATCTCCACTTATTTAGAAGAGAGCTCTTAGAGACTCTACATTAGGAAAGTGACATCATGAAACACAAGCAGTATCTCAAAAAACAGGACATGGTAAAATAACAGCAAAGTAGGCAAACCTGGAAAATGGAAACTAAAGAGGAGAGTTAGCAGTGGACTATGGGATGAATTCAATAATGCTGATTGTGAGAAAGATTTAAAAGTACCCAAGTTCTTACCCCAAGTTTTTAGAGTAATTAGATGCACTAACTTGGAAAATCCCTTAGATTTTACTCCCTTCATGAAATTTTCATCTCATCCAGCTCTACAATTCTCTAATTCTAAGATTCTGGTGCCTTTATTTTTTCCCCTTTAAGATCCCCCAGATGATTCTAATATAACTAGAACTGAAGGTGATCACTGCCTATACAAAGGGAACAGAAAACATTAACTAGTTGTGGGTTAATTAACAGGACGTCTGAGTAGGCAGAAGTGATAGGATTCCGAGTGCCACTAAATGAGCTATAGACCTTCAGAGGCCCATCTTTTGCATGGAGAGGAACAGGAAGGGGGTAAGGATAGTAAAGTCAGTACTGAGTAGAAAAACCAGAACTACTGTGCATCTCTTATTTCTCCACTAAAGAATCTGCCAAATTCTATTACAAGTCGACCCACACTGCCATTAGCACTTCAAGAGTTTCCCACACAATAAAAAAGAGTATCTACATTAGTTCACACATTCACTTATTCCAAGCAAGGGAAAAAAACTAAGTCTGTATTGAACTTTTCATTCCTGCAACAAAACACCACATATAAACAACTTAGGAGAGGAAAACTATAATTATATCAGTTTCAAAGGTTTACAGCAGCAGAGCCAAGAAAGCATGGCAGAGGGGCTCAGACCATGACACCCAGGAATCAGAGAGGAAAGGGGGTTGGGGGGTAGTATAACTTTCAAAGGTACACCTCATAACCCACTTCCTCCCACTAGACCCATCACCCCTCAGAACACTGCCACTAGCTGGGTGGGGGCGAAGCACTCAACCCTAAGGCCTAGAGGAACACTCTGTATTTAAATCATAACATAATCTGAATATTCAGGCTTCCACTTCATTTAATAGTTTGCATTGATTTCATAAACACCCAGAATGCTTTGACATGTGCTAATCACTGGAAATATATGAAGTATGATTGCTACCCTGGAAAAATCCAATAGCTTGAAAACAACACATTAAGGATTTTAAATCCAACCTGATAAATGCTATTAAAATCTGGGAAAGATAAAAGTGACAGAAATATTAGCTCTATTTGTGGGTTTTAGAAAAGGCCCTGAGAGACATGACTCACTTTCACAGGAACTAGGGTTTGGAAGAACTGACTCTAAAGAATACAAATCATTTAAGAAAAATAAGAGAAAAAAAGATCTCAACTACTAGTTCTTTTTTATATATTTTATATATTTGTATTATATATTATTAATTTTTTTATTATTTATGGATGCATGTATGTAAGTGCATCTGTGTTGTGAAATGCCTATGGAGGTCAGAAGAGGGTCTTGGATTCCCTGGAACTGGAGTTATGGATGGTTGTTAGCTGCCATGTGGGTGCTGAGATTCAAACTCAGATCCTCTACAAGAACAACCAGTGCTCTTAACCACTGAGCCATCTCTCCAGCCCCCTAATTCTTTTTTTAAAACAAGGTCTTATGCCATAGTCTAGGCTGGCCCCAAACTTCTAGCAATCCTTAGAACTTAGCCTCATGGGTATGAAGATAACAGATATGAGTCCATCATGCCTGGAATTATTAATAATTTCCTTTTTACAAAAACATTGTTCATCCTTATATTTTAAAGCCTCTAGGGGCTAAAGAGATAATTTGGAAGGTAAAATGCCTCAAGTATGAGAATGTGAGATAAATCCTCAGAACCTACATTTAAAAGTCAGGACTGGTATGAACTAGGTAGATTAAAACACGTAGAGTGCTTGTCCCCTAGCCAGCCAGCCAGCCAGCCAGCCAGCCAGCCAGCCCACCCCAATTTGCAACTTCCAGGCCAGTAAGAGAACTGGCCTTAATAAGGGCGATATGGATAAAAATTGGGTTAGTTTAAGGGATGGAGGGAAGGGTATACAAGGAACCTAGGGGATAAAGGGAAAGAAGGAGCTCAAGAGAGGAAGGACCATAGGAGAAGGGTATTAGTAAGGGAGAAAGGGGGGAAATGGGGGCACCTTAAGTGGGAAAACCATGATGGAG
>NW_008358774.1:10395289-10395534 GCF_000622305.1 Nannospalax galili | reverse complement strand
AAGGGGCCAATATAATTTCATAAGAGTCCATATGTATAGCTAAAGGCTACATAACAAGCAACAATGCCAGACAGGCGACACCTTCTTTTGAGTTGTTGACCAGAGTGGCCAAAGGGACTCCCAGAAGAGTGACCCAGCATAGAACTGAGAAACTGACCAGCAGACCCCAATCTTATCCAAGGGAATATAGACAACTGAATGCCGCTAGATGAGGAATAGCTGACCTTCCTAAAACAAAGACCTCT
>NW_008358774.1:10391340-10394856 GCF_000622305.1 Nannospalax galili | reverse complement strand
ATATTGTATAACTGTATTAATTCAACTGTAAACCTAAAAATTTACAGTCAATTTTGAAAGAAATGTATCTTAGCTCTGGAAACTGTTATTGAATATGTCAATGCTGTTGTAATGAATGCTTCTTCTAATTAAAAAAAAAAAAAGGTGAACAATACTGAGGGACACCACCCAAGGCTGACCTCTTGCCTCCATGTGCATGTGTACCTACACATACACAAGCACCACATATGTACACATACATATCCCAAAATAAATTTCAGTATTAAGAGGAAAAACATCTTCAATAATTTCCAACAAACATTTCCAAAAAGTAATCATTTCATCAAGAATAATGACTTTTGCCAAGCATGAGTGGCACATATCTTTAATCCCAGAACTCAGGAAGTAGAGGCAGGTAGATCTCTGTGAGATCAAGGCCAGCCTAGTCTACATAGCAAGTTCAAACCCAAGTTCCAAGCCAGCTGAAGCTACAGGTAGACTCGTCTCAAAAACGAAAAACCAAGAAAGACTTTTACAAGGATTTCTTGTATAAAGTAAAACATACAAAGATATAAATAAACACATCAACAGAATCCATAGAATGTATGTTGGGCCACAGTTATAGTTGTGTGTGGTAGATCTTCATTTGGATGTTTTCAAATGGTTCTTAATTTTTTACCTGACCCTAATTTTACCAAACCCTTTCTATAGTAACATAAAAAAAAAAAAAAAATCACTGCTGCTCAACCCATATACACTTGTATTTTTCATATAGGAAAGAATATATCTTTGAAACTTTACAAGGGACAATCCAGCACAAATTTAAATTGCACTGATTCACAATTCATTAATATCATGAATAAGAAGAAAACAATCAAATAGGCAAATTACTCCAGTTGCTATCGCCATCTGGAATATGGACAGAATAGCATATTTATTTGCTAGAAATGGCAGTATTCAGTTTCTACGATTTTATATTTTTTTAAATGCTGATTCCTTAAAAGTAAGAGGCTTCTTATAGTTACAAAACTAATGTTCTATTTAATAAATCTACCATGACTGACTTTAAAGGCATGAAGAGGAATACTTCTAACTAACACATAGTATGATTTTTTTTACTTACTCCAAAACTTAACTCACTGGAAAATAAATACACAATTCCATTAGACTTCCTTCTATTCTTGGAGAAGAAATGGCTTTTCAAAGTACAGCATTCTGTTTTTATTAGTATGGTATGCAGCTGTATTATTTTTACTGCTGCCCAACATTCAGTAAGTGTTCAAATTATTTAAAAACTGGCAGTTTATATTTAATACTTAACAAAAGAGCTATGATAATGACTATTGTGAGCTCAAGTATAAAACTAAGTTGCATTTATTCTGAAAAAGAAAAATCTACAAAACTGAAAAGAACTACTGCTTATCAGATGATTGTTAACTGCATTAAACCCCATACCAGGAAAAGTCAACTTATAAAGCTGATATATGTTTCAAAATGTGAGATGCCATTTTCTCAGAGGTTTCGAAATATGATGCAAACATTCTAACATCATTCAATTCAGGTCAGTTCTTCATAAACTCATTTAAACTCTTGATGCAACCTGTTTACTCAAATCAGAGGACAGAGCTCTCAGCAGGAATCACACCACAGCCTATTGATCCAGCATCACAAGGTTGGCCTTTTCCATGTAGAATGGTTAGCTACATTTTAGATTGAAATAATACGCAAAGGTTAGTAGGCAAACCCCTCCCTCGTTCCTCTGAGGATGGAGTTTTAACTCTAGAGTATGTTGGAACTCCCACATTTCCAAATTCAATCCATGGTCTGGGAACCCCAGAATAGGAAAGGGTTATAAAGCTGATGTCTAAGTCAAAAACCTAACAATATGCAAACTTTTTAAATGTTTTATTCCTGTAATAACTAAATAGCAAAACAGTATTTAAAGTGTTAAAAGATCACAAAAGATGACAAACTTATAAAGAGAGATGAGGCCATAGATGTTTCTATTTTTCTGTATGTTGATGAATTTGTATCTTAGTACCAATCTCTTTTTCTGCTTTACAGCACTGTTTTTGTACTATAGACACATTTTATGCTGTGCCTAATGGACATTTGATGCCAATCTCCAAAAGAAATTTTACTATCTTTAAATAAACTCATTCTTTGTTTTCACATGATTATGTCAAAAAGACAGAGTCATTTTAAAAGAGCTGAGAAAATGTGAACATCAAATGAAAAAGAATGATAATGACTGGCCAGGCATAGTGGTACACACCTGCAATCCCAACACATGGCAAGACCCTGATTTGGGGGGGAAAAATTTAGAGGATAAATGTAACATATTGAAATCCATTGAATATACAAAAATTCTTAAGTGCTAAAGATACTCAGAAGAGAAAAACTGTTTCAGTCAACTTTACATTACTGTGAAAAATATTTTACATTACTGTGAAAAATATTATTTTGGCTCACAGTTTTCAAAGTTTCAGTCCATAGTCAGCTGGCTCCACTGTTCTGGGGTTAATGGCAATACAATACTTCACAGTGAGGAGAGTGATGTAAAACAAAGCTGCTCACTCCTGGCAGCCAGAAAGCCAAAAGAAAGAACACAGTGGGGTCCCAATATGCCTACTAGTACACACACCTCCGTGACCTAACTTCCTTCCACTAGGCCCCACCTCCTACAGGCTCCCTCACCTCTCAACAGCCACAGGCTGTAGACCAAGTCTATATATATGGGAATTTAGGGACATTTGAGATCCAAACCATAAGACAGAAGAAAAAAAGAAAAAAAGAATGACATAACTATTAACCTTTCTTCTGAAATTTGGTAAAACAAAAAATTAAGTTATCCTGCATTTCAAATTTTAAAACTGTATTTCATGGTAACCAAAATGCCCACATTGATACAGGAAAACTACCAGCACAGAGAAAGCTAATGAACTTTAAGAATTAATAAACTTTTAAATACTACCACAAGGTACAGAGTTTTAGTGCTATGAATATCAGCTATATAACAAAGTGAAAGTATTTGGCAATATTCAGATAGATGCCTAAAAACGATCAGGATGGTAACCTTGATATTTTCACTCCATTTCTTTAAAAATACTATTTTATCATCATTTGCTAATTACAGTAACATAAATGATTCTGGTAAAAATTACTAGTAGACACTAACATGTGGTGGAAGGTGGATAAAGAACTAGACACTTATATGGTGCTGAAGTCTCCTAGATTATACTATCCAAGTGGAAAAACATGATTTCACAATGGAAAGATTTGTCATCACTTCAATCAATCTTAGCTTCATTAATGATGAGATAACTGCATTATGTGATTCCTGATATAAAGCAATACCATCTGGCTATTAAATACTCTAATGAAATGTTTATTCTGAATTTATTCAATCCTTGAGATCAAAACTTACTTTACAGAAAATACAGTATACAGAAGAATGACCTAAATATGCCACATAGAAACAATAAAGCCAAGTCAAAAAAAGAAAGGTTTAGGTGACATTAGATGACAAATCTTTCC
>NW_008358774.1:10386974-10390304 GCF_000622305.1 Nannospalax galili | reverse complement strand
ATAGACAAGGCCTAGCCTCAAACTCACAGAGCTATGCCTGCCTCTGCTTCGCAAGTGCTGAGATTAAAGGCAAGCTTTTTAGATGTGATCATACAATTGCAGCTTTGTTTTTTTTTGTAATATTTTATGTGTATGAGTGTTTTGCCTGCAGGTATGTAAGTGCACCACATGTATGCATTGCCTCACAGATGCCAGAAGGGGGTGTCAGATTCCCTGGAACTGGAGTTACAGAAGGTTCCTAGCCACCATGTAGGTGCTGGGAATCAAGCCTGGGTCCTCTGCAAAAACCACAAGTGTACTTGATGACTGAGCTATCTCTCCAGCCCCGCAGCTTTGTTTTTTTTAATTGCTAAATCATCACAGATATATAAATATATCAATGATATGATATCATGTCTGGAATTTGCTTTAAAATAATCCAACGGCTCATTGTAACTCCAGCTCCAGGGAATCTGACACCATCTTCTGACCTCCACTAGCCCATACATACATATATAGACACGCACACGCACATGCACACGCACACACACAAAATAAAAAATAAAATAAAATAAAATAAAAGGAGTTTTTGTGGTTTTTTTTTTTTTAAGATAATCCAGAACAGAATTGGGGAAAGACACATGGTTTTAGATGGTACATAGCCTTATGTTGATAATTAGCTGCAAAATGGCACATGGGTATTTGTTATTATCCTCTGTTTGTATATGCTTCCATTATTAAAAGTATTTGTGTAAAAAGAGACACAACTAGAATGCATATTTAAAGTATCTTCATCTAATCATAGAATTCCCTTTACCCGCTACCTAAAATGAATACCAACCAAAATATGTGAAATAAAAGCTAGCAAAAGATTTATCAGTCTTGACAAATTCTGAAAAAAGAAAAGAAAAAGAGATTCAGAGTTTAATGTCACAACAACAAATGGAAAAGGGAAATATTTCAGTAGACAGCAGTGGGATCCATCTCCATCTCAGAAAGTTTCCAAACATCAGGGGACAAATAAGAGGATGAGGACGCAGATGTTCTTTATGCTACTGTCTATTTCTACATCTGAAAAGCTCCATTAAAAAAAGGAGAGACCAAAAATTGCAAAGGCTCACTATGTAACACCCTAATTTGATTTCCCACATACCTTGATTGCTTTCTAACTTGTCATGTTCAAACTTTAATCCTTTTAATTCCAATTGACAAGAAAGAAAAGGGAAAAAGTGATCACAAAGGATACTTGCCCACTGGGTAGGAAATTTAAGGAATAAAACAGAAACATTTCCATCATTGTGCTAGAAGGCTGATTTCACTGTAAAGCATCTCATTTTAACTGAAAGCCTGGTTTGTGGTCCACAGAATTATTAAGGCAGCTGTCCTTTCTTCCTTTGCTTTCTGAGAACGAAGCTAGACAAGAAACTTGTCTAATCTGTATTTGGATATGGTGTTTGCAGAGCATTATCTTCCAAGGTTCTAAGTGGTTCCATCTATTTTTACAGGAAATTCTGTTTAGGCAATTTCAGAAAATTAAGGAAGGAATCTCAACCTCCTTACAATTAGTTTTGGTATACTCTATGAGTGGTATTAAATAACAAAACTAATGAAATATTAATGAGGCAAAAATGAACTAGAAACTGATTTTTTTTTTAAAAAATACATAAAGCTGATGCTTGTGCCTACTAACTTAAAGACTAGAGGAACTGAATACAGCACAAAGATGAGACTGGCCAAGTAAAACCAAGTAAAACTGGTGGGGATAATAAAGAACAGGAAACCAATCATTTCAAAAACACAACTTATGGTGTCATGCACCTATATTACCAGCTCTCAGAAGGTAAGGTAGTGATGAGAAAGTAAACAGGTCTTACTTTTATATAGGTGACAATACTTACTGAATTATTCCCCCCAAGACTATCAACACACCATGTTCCCCCTACAGAATTGCAAGTTGCTTAAGAAGCAGTATCTCCAAAGAAAAGGGACCCTCCTTCAGACCTAAGAGATAAACTATGATAAACCTGAGCCAGAAAAGTACCTTCATTTGTCTTTGCTTGGGATCAGTGGACACCTGCCACAGATCCAGGCAATAAGAACCTCTCTCCCACCCACAGGCCTCCTCTCTCCCAGGTAAGTCCACTGCGCCCTCCACACCTTAACTCCCCCAGCCACATTCACCCTCCCATCTCCCCTGACATTCTCTCCTCCAAGGTTGGGCCCTGGGGAACCAATACTGCTTCCTATTCCTTTTCATCCAGACCAACACATTAACTTCTCTGGGCCCCAGGAGCACTGCTTCTGGGCCTGGCTCCCACTCACCTCCCTCACCTTCCCTGGGCCTGCACCAACCACCAACCAGCCTCTTTCTGGATCACAGAGGCTGACCTTTCCTCTTCCTGATCCTTTCCATTCAGACCAACCCAGCTCCTCGGTGCAGTCCCTAGGAATCCTTGGAGCCTCTTCCAGCCCCATCTGCCTTTGCATCTCTGGGTGGCACGGCCACCAGCTGCCCCAGACCAGCATCTTTCCTGGGCCAGGCTCCCGGGCCACTCAAACCCAAATTCATGAGGCCAAAAATGTTCCTGGAGGGATCCAGACCTTAGGAGAAAGCCTGAAATCATCTGATCCTCATCTGATTTGGGCCTCTGAGGAAACCACTGAAGACAAAATCAACCCGGCGACACCAATATAAAATCAAAAGAGAACTGGAAGCTTAGACGACCCCGCTTCATGCCCAAAAAGTAAACTACAAAAACACATAAAGCTCAGAAAAGAAGGTAGACCTAAACATGAAGGCCTGAGTCTCACAAAAGAATCAAAAACTACAAAAGGAATTCACACGTCAAAATCAGAGAGAAAAAATAACAACATGAAAGACCAAAATTACATGTTCCTACCAAATACCAAGAGTCCTCTAGAGGAGTACAATGAGAACCCCCTAGAGATAATGCAGGACATGGAACTCAAAAGAACAAATAAACATGATAAAAGAATTCGGTGAATTTAAAGAATACACAAAAAAAAGAAATGAAAGAACTGAAGGAAGATACAGATAAACTTCTGAATGAATTCAGAAAAGAGTTAGAAATAGTGAAGAAAACTAAGGATGAAATTAAGAAGGAGGTGAAACACTCAGTAAGCCATTAGAAAGGACAGGAGAAAGCCCCAGCAACAGGATGAACAAAATGGAAAACAGACTTATCAAGACTGGAAGACAAAGGGGACGAACTAGACCACTCAAGCAAATATTATGAAAAATTTAAGAAATCACGTGAATGGAATATGCAGGAATTGTGTGACACCATAAAAAGACCAAAATTACAAATCATAGGCATATGGGAAGGAGAA
>NW_008358774.1:10384712-10385958 GCF_000622305.1 Nannospalax galili | reverse complement strand
GAGTTAATAGAGAGACATGTGAATTAAACAATATCATACATCAAATAGACTTAACAGACATCTACTGAGTATTCCACCCAAGCACCAAAGGACATACTTTCCACTCAGTACCCCATGGAAACTTCTCCAAAATCAACCATATACTGGGGAACAAAAAAAACTCAACAAATACAAAAAGACTGAAAAAATTCCAAGCATTTTATATCAGACCACAATGCAATAAAGCTTAAAATCAACACTGGAAGAAGTCCTAGTCACTACCATGGTGATTTTAAAACCTACTACTTAGATGACAAATAGGCCAAAGAAGATATCAAGAAAGAAATAAAAATATTCTTGGAACTAAATGAAAAGGACAATACAACACAAGAAAACCACTGGGACACACTGAAAGTGGTCCTTAAAAGGAAGTTTATAGCTCTAAGTCCCTACATCAAAAAATCAGAAAGAACACAAATAAATGACTTAACACTGCAACTCAACACACTTGAAAAGCAACAGCTAACGAAACCCAAACCCAGCAGACAAGAAGAAATAACAAAAATCAGGGCAGAAATTTATGAAATTGAAACAAAGAAAACAATACAAACAATCAAGAGCTGGTTCTTTGAAAAGATAAACAAGATTGCAGACCACTAGCCCAGTTAACCAAAAGAAAGAAAGAGCACCTCCAAATCAAGAAAATCCACAATGAAGCTGCTCTCCTGCCCTCAGGCCTCTCTTGGGGTAAGTCTATCGCGCAGCCCTCCGAGCCTTAACTCCCGCAGCCGCATTCACCCTTCCATCTTCCCCGCTGTTCTGTACTCCTAGTTTGGGCCCTGTGCCATTCCTAGTCTTGGGCCCCAGACACCTAGGGAGCCAGTGCTGCTTCCTGATCCTTTTCACCCGGACGGGCTTGGTACCTTCCTTGGGCCCCAGGAGCACTGCTTCTGGACCTGGCCCCACCCTGACCTCTCTCTGCTTCCCTGGACCTGCACCACCGGCTGGCTGTCCTGGCCTGCTCTCCTACCCTCAGGCCTCTCTTCGGGCGGGTCTATTGCGGAGCCCTCGCGCCTTGACTCCCCCGGCCTCATTCACCCTTCCATCTCCCCCGCTGTTCTCTACTCCTAGCTTGGACCCTGCGCCATTCCTAGTCTTGGGGCCCCAGACACCTGGGGAGCCAATGCTGATTCCTGACCCTGTTCACCCCCACCGGCTTGGTGCCTTCCTTGGGCCCCAGGAGCACTGCCTCTAGACCCGGCCCTGC
>NW_008358774.1:10384278-10384645 GCF_000622305.1 Nannospalax galili | reverse complement strand
TTCTAGGGCTCCGAGGCTTACCTTTACTCTCCCTGATCCTTTGCATCCAGTACAACCCAGCTACTCAATCCACTCCCTGGGAAATCCTGGGGCTTCTTCCCTCCCCATCTGCCTTTGCATCCCTGCATGGCGCAGCCAGGGCCAGGGTCTCAGGTCAGTCCAACACCCAAGTTCCTGAGGCCAAAATCATTCTTAGAAGATTCCAGACCTAAGGAGAAAGTCTGAAAACTTCTGACGCACATTGGAATTGGGCCACCGCGGAACTCCTGAAGACAAAATCAATCCCGCCACGACAATATAAAGTCAAAAGAGAGAACCAGAAGATTAGACGAACCAGCTCTTCATACCCAAAAAGTAAAGCACAAAA
>NW_008358774.1:10382626-10382925 GCF_000622305.1 Nannospalax galili | reverse complement strand
TAAAAAACAAAACCCATCTTTTTGTTGTCTGCAAGAAACTCATCTCACTTTCAAGGACAGACACTATCTCAAAGTGAAAGGATGGAACAAAATATACCAAGAAAATGGCACTAAGAAAAAAGCAGGCGTAACAATCCTAATATCTGACAAAACAGACTTTAAACTGAAACTAACCATAAAACACAAAGAGGGCTATTTCATTTTGATCAAAGGAACAATCAATCAAGAAGATATTACAATCATGAACATATATTCACCAAACTCTGGTGCACCCAACTTCATAAAAACAATACTACAGG
>NW_008358774.1:10380088-10382101 GCF_000622305.1 Nannospalax galili | reverse complement strand
TTCAACGTTGATGCAAAACTCTCATTAAAATTCTCCCAAGCCACATACAACCACACATCAGAAAGATCATCCGCCATGATCAAATTGCATTCATTCAACAGAGGCAGGGACGGTTGGATAAACGCAAGTCAACAAACATCATAAATCATATAAATGCACCCAGACGAGAACCACACGGTCATCTCAATAGCAAGCAGAGAGGGACTCTGACAAAATTCGACATCCATTTATGTTCAAAGTCCTACAGGGAATTGCATTGGAGGTAACAAACCTCAACGCAATGAGAGCCACATACAATAAACTCACAACCAACATCATTCTAAATGGAGAAAAACTGGAAGCAGTAGCATTGAAATCAGGAACCAAACAAGTCTCTCTGCTATCTCCACTCCTTTTTACCATAGTGCTTGAAACTCATGCAAGATAGTAAGTCAAGAGAAGGAAATTAAAGGAGTAATAATTGGAAAAGAAGAGATCAAATTATCCCTTTTTGCAGATGATATGGTATTATATCTAAGGGATGCCAAAAATTCCACCAGAAAACTCCTAGAAATATTAACACATTTAATAAAGTGGTGGGTTACAAAACTAACCTACAAAACTCTATAGCCTTTCTACATACCAATAACAAGCAATCAGAGAAAGAGCACATGGAAACTCTCCCATTCACAATAGCTGCAAAAAGAATAAAATATCTCGGAGTAAACCTGACCAAAGACATTAAAGAGCTCTATAATGAAAATTTTAAATCTTTCAAGAAAGAAATGGAGTAAGACATCAGAAGATGGAAGGACCTCCCATGCTCATGGATTGGAAGATTTAATATTGTGAAAGTGACCATCCTACCAAAAGTCATATATAGATTCAACACAGTGCAAATCAAAATCCCCATGACATTTTTCACAGAATTGGAAATAAATAGCCTAAGATTCATATGGAAACACAAAAGACCTCGGATAGCCAAAACAACACTGAGCACTAAGAGCAATGCCACAATGCTGGGGAATTACTATACCAGATTTTAAACTATATTACATGGCTATAGTCACAAAAACAACATGGTACTGGCACATAAATTGACCCACAGATCAATGGAACTGAATTGAAGACCCAAATATGTACACACAATTTCAGCTACCTGATATTTGACAAAGGGGCCAAGAACATTCTCTGCAGGAAAGAGCATGTTCAGCAAATGGTACTGGAAAAACTGGATCTCCACCTGTAGAAGGATGAAACTAACCCCTATCTTTCACCTTGCAAAAAAGTCAAGTCCTAAGGGAACAAAGACCTCAATGTAAAGCCTGAAACTCTGAAACCATTAGAAGAAAATATTGGGGAAAATCTACAAGATATAGATGTAGGAAAGGATTTTCTAAACCGGACACCAACTGCTCAGGAAACAAGGGCAAGAATTAACAAATGGGACCTCTTTAAACTAAAAAGCTTCTGTACATCAAAGGAGACAACCAAGGAAGCAAATGGAAAATCCACAGAATGGGAGAAAATCTTCCCCAGCGACACATCCGAGAGACGTTTAATAACCAGGATTTACAACGAACTCAAAAAACAGGGAACCAAGACAAGAAGCAATGGAATTAAAAGATGGGCTAAGGAGCTGAACAGACAGTTCTCAAAAGAAGAAGAAAAGTTGGCCATGAAACATCTTAAAAGATGTTCAACATCACTAATAATTACGGAAATGAAAATTAAAACCACTTTAAGATTTCACCTTACCCCAGTCAGACTGGCTAAGATCAAGAAAACAAATGATAGCAAATGTTAGAGAGGATGTGGGGAAAGGGGAACACTCTTCCACTGCTGGTGAGGCTGCAAAGTTCTTCAACCCCTATGGAAAGCAGTGTGGAGAACTCTTAAAAAACAACTACAAATGAACCTACCATTTGACCCGGTTATACCACTCCTTGGTATATACCCAAAAAACTCATCCTATTATAGAGACACTTGTACATCCATGTTTATTGCTGCTCTTTTCACAATAGCTAAGAGATG
>NW_008358774.1:10378504-10380023 GCF_000622305.1 Nannospalax galili | reverse complement strand
AAATCAAGAAATTTGCAGGTAAATGGATGGAACTATAAACTGTTATACTAAGTGAAGTAACACAGACTCAGAAAAAAAAAAATCAACATATGTTCTCCCTCATGTGGATCCTAGAACCAGACACTTGTGAGTATGTAACCAGACATAACTACAGGAACCAGGATAATGAAAAGGAATCAGGAACGTAAAGGAAAAGAAAGAACCTGAAAGAGAAGAACAGTAGGAAACAGACCTTAATAAGGGAGATATGGATAAAAATTGGGTTAGTTGAAGGGACGGGGGAGGGTATACAAGGAACCTAGGGGATAAAGGGAAAGAAGGAGCTCAAGAGAGGTAGGACCATAGGAGAATGGTATTAGTAAGGGAGAAAGGGGGGAAATCGGGGTACCTTAAGTGGGAAGTCCATGATGGACGGATAAGACAATGTGAGAGATAAACAATGCCTAGCTAGTTTTGAAAACCAGAGAGAACCATATTACTCCTACAACCTACTGACAAATTATACATACTAGATCAAAAATACATGTCTAGGTAAGGTTTATCTGAGAACAACTGGTCTGTGCCCACGATTTATCTACATGACACACAGTAATTAAAAATACCAGACTGGTGGAACTAACCTTCTTGGGTGTTTAACAGACATACTTTGAGGTCCACAATAATTTGGTTGGTCAGAGGGACATAAAGGACACTTTTTCCTCCTTGTCCTCCTAGGTTGACTAGTTCCAGGGGACTATGAGCATCTCTCAAAATGTCCTATAATGGTGGTGGGTTACCTGCCCTCTTGATCAAGGAGGCCGAGGAGACCCCACCAGATGGACTTGAACCAGTGTCCAGTCTATAAAGAGGAGGATCAACACAGAGGAATCATGTCCTCCATGCTTCCAAGAGAAGACAACCATGGTCGAGCAGAACCTTTGACTTATCTTCACATAGGCGGGACTCCTCCCAAGCCCACGTGACCCCTGAGGAACAAATCCTCAAACGACCTTAAGAGTAAAAATAAATCAGTTTTTCTGGACCAACTATATGGCCTTAAACACCCAAAAGGAAAGTATAACCAAAGATTAAAGGGGCCAATATAATTTCATAAGAGTCCATATGTATAGCTAAAGGCTACATAACAAGCAACAATGGCAGACAGGCGACACCTTCTTTTGAGTTGTTGACCAGGGTGGCCAAAGGGACTCCCAGAAGAGTAACCCAGCATAAAACTGGGAAATTGTCCATCAGACCCCAATCTTATCCAAAGGAATATTGACAACTGATTGCCGCTAGATGAGGAACAGCTGGCCCTCCTAAAACAAAGACCTCTGCATAGGCTGACGAGATTCACCAGAAGGGCAAGAAGTGGGGAATGGCTGGGGGTGCCAACAACACAGCAGACAGTAGCAGGGATATCAGAGTATAAGGGCTCTAGTCAGGGGAGGGAGGCTATGGGGGAGTGCTACCTGGGAAGTGGGTGAATAAATAAATAAATAAATAAATAAATAAATAAATAAATATATAAATATAAATA
>NW_008358774.1:10373521-10378492 GCF_000622305.1 Nannospalax galili | reverse complement strand
ATATATTCATGCTCAGGTGCCAAGGAGCTCAGAAAGTAACCGAATGTGACTAGTAATAATCAGATATATAGAGATTAGAAACACAGGTGCAAACATCTGCATGTTAATTGCATTAAAAATGAATTTTTTCTGTATGAAACTGTATATTTTAATAATGAAATGGAGATCTTTTTCAAAGTTTAAAACCTCATTTAATTTTATGTCTTATAGGGTTTATGCAGAGTATAATATTGTATACCTGTATTAATTCAACTTAAACCTAAAAATTTACAGCCAATTTTGAAAGAGAAGCTTCTTAGCTCTAGAAATTGTTATTGAATATGTCAAGGCTATTGTAATGAAATGCCTCTTCTAAGTATATGGTTATTAAATAAATAATTTAAGAAAAAAAAAAAAAGAACCTCCTTACTGGAGGAAAAGTCTACTGGTGGTATTTGGGGAGAATTTGCTCTGTGATAAGGAGACACAGTGAGATCGTCTGCTGCATTTTTCCTTTTGGTGTCAGCAACTAAAGCAAAGTGGGCATAATGAATAAAGCTTGGAGTTTTGGCAGCATTTACCAGCCTATGGACATTTACCAGCCTATGGACAAAATGCCTATATGCTGATGGTTAATGCTGACTGTCAGCCTGTCGGGAACTAGAACCAACTAGGAGACACACCTGTGGGCACATCTGCTATGGAAACTAGATTAACAGAGATGGGAAGTCCCACCCTGGATATAGGCACCATCATTTCATAGGCTGTGAACCAGACCCCACAAAAAGGAGAAAGTGAGCTCAACACAAGCATTCGTCACTCTTTGCTTCCTGACAAAAGATGCAATGTAATCAGTTGCCTCAAGCTCTTGCTGCCATGAGGGACTGTAACCTTGAACTATGAACCAAAAGCCAACCCTTCCTTTCCTAAATCATTTTTTAAATATTTTTATTATTTTCATTTTATGTGTATGAGTGTATTGTCTGAATGTATGTAAGTGCACTCGTGTCACGCAATGCCCATGGAGATCAGAAAAGGGTGTTGGATCCCCTGGAACTGGAGTTAAAGACAGCTGCCATGTAGATGCTGGGAATCAAACCCGGGTCCTCTGCAAGAACAGTTGGTGCTCTTAACCACTGAGCCATCTCTCCAGCCCCCATGGTTTTGGGGTTTTTTTTAATGTGTTTGTTTGTTTTTTTGTTGAGACAAAGTCTACATGCAACCCTGGCCTGAAACTCATTATGTAAACCAGTAGGCTGGCCTTGAACTAGAGACAAGCAGACCTCTGTGTGATGGAGGCGAGCCTGATTTACATAGGGAGTTCTAGGCCAGCTGGGGCAACAAGGAAATCCTTTCCTTAAAAAAAGAAAACAAGAGGGCTGGAGAGCTGGTGCAGCCGTTAAAGGCTCAGGCTCACAACAAAAAAGACAAAAATAAAACAAGAAAAAGAAAACAGAAAAGGCTATGAAAGAAAATATGGAAAACTAGAAATTCTACCAGAGACTGCAATATGATTAAAGCTTTACTGTTAATTTTTTAAATATAATAATAGCATAATTTTTCAAAAGCCTATCATTTAGAGATACATACTAATGTGTACAGATGGAATGATGAGACGGCTAGAGTCTGCTTAAAAATAGGAGAAATAGCCAGGCGTGGTGGTACATGCCTTTAATCCCAGCACTGGGGAGGCAGAGGCAGGAGGATCTCTGTGAGTTCAAGGCCAGACTGGTCTACATAGTGAGTTCCAGGACAGCCGGGGCTACAGGGACCCTGTCTGAAAAAGACCAAAAAATAAAAAATAAAAAAATAGGAGAAATCATTTCTTAAAAATATCATTCCCTTATTTTTTTGAATATTCAAATTTCTATTTACTTACTTTGTGTATGTGTGCATGCGTGCATACATATGTGCACACATGGGTGTATGTGCACACATGAATGCACTCATGCCACGGCATGTGTAGGAAGGTCAGAGAACAACCTTCCAAACTCAGTTCTCTCTTTCTACCTGCTTGGGCAGGCTCTCTCCTTGCTTCTGCTGTACTTCGAACTCCAGGCTAGCTGGTCTGTGAGATTCCAGGCAATTCTCCTGTCTCTGCCTCCCATCTTGCCACAGGAACGCAAGAATTATGGATGCACACCACTACATCTGGCTTTTTTAATGTGCGTTTTGTGGATGGAACTCAGGTTGTTAGGATTGCTCTGCAAGCACTTTCACCCATTGAGCCATCTCACCAGGCCAAATATATAGATTTTTAAAGACCAGTCAGAGGTTGTTAACTGCTAAAAGCTGGATGGGAGAATGCAGTAATGGGTTAATAGACTATTCACTTTACTTTCACATTTATAGTTCTTTCTAAAGTTTTGTAAATAATAGTAACAAGGCATATTAATAATAAAGTTAGTATACATGATAGAGAAAATTTAATGTCTAAAGAACATTGAGATATGTTTTTCAAAGTATTTTATTATTTTTATTATATGTGTATGATCGTACTGCCTGCATGTATATAAGTGCACTCCTGTCATGCAATGCCAATGGAGGTCAGAAGGCGGCATCAAATTCCCCTGGAACTGAGTTACACACGGTTGTTAGCCACCATGTTGGTGCTGGGAATCAAACCCAGGTCCTCTGCAAGAGCAGCCAGTGCTCTTAACCACTGAGCCATCTCTCCAACCCCAACACTGAGACATGTTTTACTTAAGAAAGGATAGATGAAGATGTAGCTCAGTGATACAACACATGTGTGTAGCATGCACAAGAGTCAATCCCCAGCAACACAAGGGAAAAAAAAAAAAGCAGAATAACAGCAAGTAAAATTTATAATTAATCTTTTTATATTTAAATAGCTTTAATCTTAAAACTTCATCAAGTCACAAAATAAGAATCTCAAAACCTTACATTTAGAAGACATTCTGGTAAGAGTCCCACATCTCTCCTTCCCAGTCTGCCATCACCCCACAGCCTTCAAATCTTGGGAAAGCACATCTTCCAAGAAGTTCTTTTCCACTCACCACCTGCTCTACCTGTTAAAAAGTTCTCATACCAAGCAGGAAATGTTTCTTCTCCAAATTCCTCAGGATTACTCATAGAAAAATAATTTTTCAAATACAGATCACAGTCGGTTGGAAAGTTGTGACATTAAGTTAGTGGCCTGCTAACTGGAATTATATTATCATTAAAGAAAAAAAAAAAGTCTCAGAGCACAGGCTAAGAACTAATCTGTGAAATTTGTTTCCTTTATTTACATACATACACACACATACACACACACATACATACATACATATATGCTCACCCTAATGTAAAATCTTTTTCCAGTAAGTTTTGCCCCTTGAAAGTTAGAAAGCCAGTAATCAAAAAGCAGCTCTCAAGAAGCTGCCAGTTCCAACACATCTTCTTCCATTATTGCAAGAGCTGTATTCCTCCTCACCTAACACCCCAGTCACTTCATGACCATTGTTTCAGTCTGTCAAAGCTTCTATTACATTTCCTGGACAGATAAATATTTACTGTATTCTACGTACCCCTTAAATTGTGCAGTCTAAGTATTCCAGGGTAACGCACAATAATTATGGTCCATATTCTATACAAAATGTTTCATATATTCATTTTGGAATTTTCTTTGGAATACTGGTAGGAATTCTTTGAAGTCATGAATCCAGAGCTCAAACAATGGCATGGATAAATATCTGAGACTATGACAGCAGGTAAAGTTCTTAGGTGATAGAAAACTGGTCAGAACTAAGACCCAAAGGCTTGAGAACAAAACCTTGGGAAACAGAAACCTGAAAGAATAAAGAGAAAGAATTCCTCAAAGACTTTTCTAGAATGAAAAGAAAAGCCATAAAAGGTCAGGAAAAAATTCTAAAGACAATGTGGCTGGTCAACAATATCAAAAGCAACACAAAGCTCTCTTCCTATTCTCTATCGTGGTGGATCAAGGTGAAAAAGAGAACTGAGTGCAGGAACTTCACACCCCCAAACTGTGCCTCAGTATTTGGGGGGGTGGGGGTGGACACAGACTGACACAGCCAGCCAAGGTGCTAGGGAAGCTTACAAGCCAAACTCTCGTGATTTCCAAAGCTTCATATATGTCAAGTCCTTTGGCCTCAGGAGAAATTAAAGAGTACCATTCACAGCACAGTTGTGGGACCAAGACAGAAGACTTACAGACGTCTAAAATTACAAGAGTTTAAGTTACAAAAAAGTAACTTCTCAGAGTTTGAAAACTTTAGTTTGGTAAACCAGGAACACACTGATCTGGGCATCATATGCAATGGAAGCACTGGTATCTATGGCCTGATTTTCTCTGTAGTGCTGGGTAGATGAGTTTTCTCCATCACAGAAAACACAGGACTGGTTGCAAAGAGGTCAAATGGAATCAGGAAAGAGGAGGCCATGTGCTGGCTCCAGCTGAAGTATTATAGGATCATTCTTCCTGGCAAATAAACTCTAGCCAAAAAAAAAACAAAAAAAAAATTTTTCAGTGAAAGAAAAAACTATTTTTCTTAAAAGCATACAAGGAAAACCACGTTTGACAGATTTGTCAACTGAGTCATCCATTACCTGAGAAATTCTTTCAGTGGCGTGGTGAGGCCCTAAGAGTATGCCTGTAATGAGGAAGAAAGGAACCTACAACTTAATAAAGATTCACACTGAGAAGGCGGCACAAACTAGACACAATGGTACATACTTATAGTCCCAGGGCTAGACAGGGTGAGGAAGGAAGACTGCCATTAGATTGAGGCCAGCCCAGGTTACATAGGGAGGACCAGGTCAACCTGAGCTACACAGCAAGACCTTGTCAAAAAAGAAGGGGAGAATAGGACCAGTGAGATGGCTCAATGGGTAAAAGCACATGGTACAACCTGAGTTCAATCCTCAGAACACAGGGCAGGAGGAGAGGGCTCCCAAAAATTGTCCTATGACCTTCACATGTATACTGTGAACTAGTGTTCTTTCTCTCTCTCTCTCTCTCTCTCTCTC
>NW_008358774.1:10343072-10373416 GCF_000622305.1 Nannospalax galili | reverse complement strand
TTTTTTTTTAGAAGTCACACAATTCTAATCTCACTCTATTTTGAAATCTTTTCAAGGAGTCTATAATCAGCTAGGCTTTTTATATTTCATTTGTTATTTTTTATATGTATGAGTGTATTGCTTGAGCATAAGTAAGTGCATCTATGTCATGCAATGCCTTCAGAGGTCAGAAGAGGGTATTGGCTCCCCTGGAACTGGAGTTACAAACTACTGTTAGCTGTCATGTGGATGCTGGGAACTGAATCTGGGTCCTCAGGAAGAGCAGCCAGTGATCTTAACTGCTGAGCCATTTCTCCAGCCCCAATAATCAGGGAGACTTGATGGACTCATTTCTAACAAAGTTCATGCTGTCCACCTATTTTGAAACATGGCAATTTGTATACAGCTAAGTAGGTTTCCCTACAGACTTCTGTAAATCTACATAGCTAAAGAAGCTTAAGTCAGTATGTCAAAGAGACAAATGTGAGCCACCAGCAAGATGACTCAGCAGTAAAGGTGCCAGCCACCAAGCCTGACAACCTGAAGTCAATCTCTGGAGCCCACATGGTGAAAGCAGAGAACCACTCACACAAGTTGTCCTCTGACCTCTAATCCGATTCTACCCACTAACACAAAATAACCAAACTATTCTCACCATAACACTATGCCTAGGCTCAATAACCACACTATTCACAGCAATATGCACCCTAACACAAAATGACATCAAAAAAATTGTAGCGTTCTCTACCTCAAGTCAACTAGGACTAATATCCGTAACCCTAGGAATTAACCAACCCCATCTAGCATTCCTTCACATCTGCACTCATGCCTTCTTCAAAGCCATGCTATTCATATGCTCTGGATCAATTATCCACAACCTTAACAACAAACAAGACATCTGAAAAATGGGGGGCCTTTCAAAACCCATACCCTTTACATCCTCCTGCCCATGGTGCTCTGTAAAGTACATACTTAAAAAAATTACTATTCACAACAGTCAAGAAACAAAGACTCTACCACTAACGAATGAATAAGAAAATGTGGCTACATATACCCCTGTGGAACAGATTCAGTCACAAAAAGTCCTGTCACATGGGACAACATAGATGGGACTAGAAATCATTAGATTAAGTGAAATAAGTCAGGCACACAGAGAAAGACAAGTACCACCTATTCTCACTCATGTAGAATATAAAAAAGTTTATTTCCTAAAATCCCAAAATAAAATGACAGTTATTAGAGATTGGGGTAAGTAGAGGGGAAGCAGGGCCAGGGACTGCTTGACCAACAGGTGCTGTGACAAGAGCAAGATATTCTGCTGTGCTATTACACAATGGGGAACTCCAGGCAGTAAAAATGTGCTGTGTTATTTTTACAAGTTTAAAGAATGTAATTTGAATGTTTGGGGATATATACATTCAACAGGAGTCAAACAATAAACAATGTATATATGTACAAAAATATCACATCAAAACTCACAAATATGTACAACTCTCACAGGATTTTTGGTTTTTTTGAGACAGACTCTCATTTACTGGCCTGGAACCAGGCAATGTAGCTGAAGATGACCTTGAACTCCTGATCCTCCTGCCTCTACTCAAGAGTGCTGGGATGACAAGTGTACACCACCACACCCAGCTTATGAAGTGCTAGGGATTGAATCCAGGGCTTCATGCACTTTAGGTAAACACTCTACTGACAAAGCTACATCCCAGCTTAATTTTTATGTTTTTAAGCTATCAGTTTAAAAATAAATTTTAAAATAAATGTCACTGGCAAAATTATACTGGATAAGAAATGGCCAAAGGCATGTATCAAATGTTTCTCTACATAAGACATGATTTTACATACACACCACACACACACACACACACACACACACACACACACACCACAGACACATATACATAACATGAACGCAGACGTGAAAACTTCATTAACAAACACCATCATAAAACTTCCTTTGCTAAATTATTTTTCCAAAGTAGATATAATGATACCAAGAAAACTTTATCAAATGTTTTACCAAAATCCTCCATGTTTTTTTCCTCCGAGGAAGGACCTTTTAAACCACTTTTGCCACAAAGATAAATGAATGAGTCATAGACACATGAATTAGGACTATTTCACCATATTTGAACCACATAAGAGAAACCAGACATGAGAAGGAATATTCTTACCTAGTGCTTAGCAATTAGTGGGCTGAGAATGGAACTTGGGGCTACAGCCACTTCCTTCCTACCTGCTACTCCTTTCAGAAAAAGAGCAGGCAGCATCTGATTACCTGTCCTGTAACAATTCTAAAGACTCAGGACAAAGTCCTGTGAAAGTCTGATGCACAGGTCAATGTAATACACCAGCCACTGCAAGGTATTCAACTAAGACACAAGTTCTCACCATCCAACGCCACTTTGAACTATTGGCTTCAACAGTCCCTTTGTGACTTTTCAACATTCCATTTTAAAAGGTGGGGGAGGGGGAAACAAAAGGTGAGAGGAAAGGGACAAAGGCATGTATTATATGTTTCTCTGTACAGATAAGGTATGATTTTATAGACACACCACACAGACACACACAACATGAAAGCACAACAACTATTTGAGAAATACAGAAGGCCTAGTGGGGATGAGGACTGGCAACAGAAGGTAATGGAGAATCAAAGTAGATGACATACTGAATGAAAGTCAATTATGGTCAAAGTACATGATATACTTCAATGAAAACGTCCTTATGAAACCCATCACACTGTACAATGAATATAACCAATAGTTTTTTTGTTTTTTTCTCTTTCAAAATTGGCTGTAAATTTTTAGGTTTACAGTTGAATTAATACAGTTGTACAATATTGTACTCAGTATAAACCTTGTAAGTCATAAAATTAATAAAATTAAATGAGGTTTTAACCTTTAAAAAAGATCTCCATTTAATTATTAAAATAGTTTCCTACAGAAAAATCCATTATTAATGCAACTGACACTAAGATGTTTGCACATGCATTTCTATCTCCATTTCATTTTAAAATATACTGTTTCTTATAGACTCATTGTTTTTGCTACTAATGCTGAGATGTTGGCACATACGTCTCTAATCTGTTTGTATCTGATTATTACTAGTCGTAATCGGTTGCACTCGGATACTTGGTGCCTGCATATGTCTATAAAGTCATCGGGTAGATTTCAATGGTAATGTTTATCACCTCTACTAATTAACATGATGTAAATTTTTATGCTTCCTCCTCAAATGTAATACATTTTTTTAGTTTGTTGATTTTTTTGTGTGTATGTATATCACACAGAACATCCCAAACCATCTTACTATATCAACTCTAGACCCACTTCCCAGATGGCACCCTCCCATAGCCTCCCTCCCCCGACTAGAGCCCTTATACTCTGCTATCCCTGCTACTGTCCGCTGTATGGTCGGCACCCCCAGCCATTCCCCACTACTTGTCTATCTGGTGAACCTAGTCAGCCTATCTAGAAGTCTTTGTTTTAGGAAGGTCAGCTGTTCCTCATCTAGCATCAATCAGTTGTCATTATTCCTTTAGATAAGATTGGGGTCTGCTGTTCATTTTCCCAGTTTTATGCTGGGTTACTATCTGGGAGTCCCTTGGGCTACCCTGGCCAACAACTCAAAAGAAGGTAGCTCCTCTTGTTGCTTGTTGCTTGTTATGTACCTTTAGTTATACATATGGACTCTTAAAAAAAGGCCCCTTTAATCTTTGGTTATACTTTCCTTTTGGGTGTTTAAGGCCATACAGTTGGCCCAGATAAACCAATTTATTTTTACTCTTAAGACCGTTTGAGGATCTGTTCCTCAGGGGTCACATGGGCTTGGGAGGAGCCCCTGGCTCCTTTCTTTTACCAATTCCGCCTATGTGAAGGTAAGTCAAAGGTCCTGCTTGAACATGGCTGGCTTCTCTTGGAAACATGGAAGAAATGTTTCCTCTGTGTTGACCTTCCTCTTTGTAGACTGGACATTGATTCAAGTCCATCTGGTAGGGTCTCCGCAGCCTCCCTGATTAAGAGGACAGGTGACCCACCACAATTACAGGACATTTTGGGAGATGCTCATAGTCCCCTGGAACTAGTTGACCTAGGAAGGCAAGGAGCAAAAACTGTCCTTTATGTCTCTCTGACCAAATTAGTATAGGCCTCAAAGTATATCTGTTAAACATCCAAGAAGGTTATCTACAATGACACATAGTAATTAAAAATACCAGACTGGTGGAACGAACCAATAGTTTTTTTAAGGTAGAAGATAAGGGAGGGTGGGGGCAGGGAGGGATGAAAAGAGAGTATAATGATATATTTGTAAGAAAAGGTGACAAATGAAATTCATTATTTTATATGCAAACTAAAATAAAATTTTATATATATATATATATAAAGGTGGAAGAAGCATTTGTGAGGCTGGGGCAAGAGGTTCATGAGCTTGAGATGAGTCTGAACAGTGAGACCCTATCTTAAAAAAGGTAGAGGCAAGCAAATAGGGTCGCCAACAACTCTCTACATGCCTTCATAGTCCCTTCCTCATCACAACTCAAAACAGTCAAAGAACATAAGCAGAATCTCATTAACTACTTTCAAGTTGTTGAATGAAAACCACCTTCCAGTGACCAAATTATTCTCTAATGCACTAAGGTAGTATTGGCTGAGGGTAGGAAGGGGTGAAAATACAAACATGGCCTGGAGTTTACATATTCTTAGGGACAATAGTTAGAACTGAAGGCTTGGGAACCAGACAGCCTGGGTTCAAAGCGCTAGTCTGTCTTTAATTAACAGAATGACCCTGAACAAGTTCCTGAAACTTGAAGTGCCTCAATTTTCTGACAGGGCTCCTAGGATAACAGTATCTACCACACTGAGTTATTATGAGGACGAAATGTTTAAATATAAATAAAAGTTCTTAAAGAACAATGCCTGGCACATACTAAGTATCAAGCAATGTCATCTATTATCAGTATTTTATAATTCAATGCCTTTATCGAGAGATAATTCTCTTATAATTTAATAATTATAATTCACAGATTAAAATACAAATGTCATGAAAGCCCTGCTTATTAATTAGGAGAAGCACATCAATATTACCAACTGCCAGCTGAGGAAATGCTGCCAATGACTGGCATAGTTTTTTTTAATATTTTATTTGGGCTTTTTCTTAATTTTGTATGTATGAGTGCACTGCCTGCATGGAAGTGAACCCATGTAAGTACAATGCCTGCTGAGGTCAGAAGAGGGTGGTGGGTTCCCTGGAACTGGAATTACAGACAGTTGTTAGCTACTATGTGGGTGCTAGGAACTGAACCTGGGTCCTCTGTAAGAGCAGTCAGTGCTCTTAATTGCTGAGCCATCTCTCCAGTCCCTGGCACAGTTTTTAAATCCAGGCATGGCCAGTGTTTAAGTCATGCACCTTCCCCTCCACACTGCCGTCAAAACCATATACATGGCAAATGGGTTTCATATTAACTGTGCCAACAAGAAGAAAAGTGAATTAAAGGAAACTTCCAAGAAGATGTTCATTTAGTGGCTTTTCTGTCACAGAAGCAATTTAGCAGAGTACTGGGAAAAAGTAAAAAACTATCATAATAAACCCCCAAAGCCAGGCTGACTATGAACACTGTCTAACACACAACCAGGGCCACATTTGCTTTTAAAACACTTGTAAAAGCATTTGGCATCATTTTCCAATAATCCCAAAGGACTACCACTTCCTTGTTCTTTCAGTAGTATTTCAAAATGCTGACACATTTATTGAACTATTTTTGGAAGACCTAGCTCTGTCTACCTTCAGGCCTCAAGATGCAAATGTATAAAAGCTACAGGACATCCCTTTAGCTACGAAACTTGGCAGACTTCCTAGGTTCTCCAAGAAACTTCAATTAGCTTCTTTATGAACAGCATAAGCGCACAAAGGAAAAGGAACAACCCTGAACACAAGGAGACTCTGGCTATGTCTGAAGCTCCATTACTTAACTGAATGACTTTGGGTACATTTAACCTCTTCCTACCTTTCTATTCTTACCTGCCAGACCTACAGGACAAAGCTTTCTTTAAAAAAAAAAAGAAAATCTGCTGGGTGTGGTGGTACACGCCTTTGATCCCAGCACTGAGGAGGCAGAGGCAGGCGGATGGATCTCTGTGCATTCAAGGCCAGCCTGGTCTATGTAGTGAGTTCCAGGACAGCTGGGGCTACAGGGAGACCCTGTCTCAAAAAAGACCAAAAAGAAAATCAATTTGGCTGGAGAGCTGATTCAAGAGAGGACCTGGGTTCAATTCCCAGCATCCACACAGCAGCTATCAGCCATTTGGAATGCTTTACACTGTTATCAGGAGAAAAAAGAAAGTATAAAACACCAATGACCAAAGGAAATCATATTTGAAACCTATCCAATATGGGGGTTTGTTTGGTGTACAAATAACTGAAGTTGGAAAAAAGTCTCATGTAGTCAAGGCAAGCCCTCAAACTGTGTAGCAGAAGATGACCTTGAACTCTTGCTCATCCTGCCTCCATCTTCTGAGTGTTAGGAACAGGCAGGCACCACCTTGCTTGTCTTTTTTTCCTTTCGCAGTCCTGGGGACAATGCACCTAAGGTTTGACTAAACAAGTGCTCGACTCCTGAGCTATATATTCCCAGCCCCATAACGTACTTCCAACTTCAGTTATTTGTACACCAATTTTATAATGTTCGTCAAATCCTATATTAACTATTTAATACCTACCCTTAAGTTACTTTAAAAATACCCACCCACTTTGGCATGAGGCTAGTATCAATGAAATCAGTTTTGAGACCTGAGAACATGTTCCTGGTATGCAACTGCCTATCCCTCAAGGGCTAAAAACAGATTCATTTACAGAACACCTCAGTCATTCAGCACGCCATCATATCTGGGGAGAAATACTGTCCTTATCTATTGCCTACAATATACTTTCTGCTAAGGAATAGAGCATTTCAATTCATCAGTCTCTGAAACCGACTGGGCAACTTAACATGAATCATAAACTCACAACCATGGCGTTTACTGGAAAGCTCAGAGCACACAGCCGTTACTCCCCTACCACCTCAACTCAGAATCCATTTTTTGTTTCAACATCCCCAAAATCCATACACAAAATCCCTTAATAACTGTATATTCACGTTAGTGTGAAGCCCACTCCCACCTACACCTTACTTAGTCATGAAAATTTTCATCTTAACAATATTCCAAAGGTTTCCCTAATCCCCAAATAATATTCAAGTTTATATATGGCAACTATTTGCCAGTTTAAAGACAGGCAAACAATGCAGTAAATCCTAAAGTAACACTGTCATTTCTGATAGGTACATATTCAAATCTGTTATTATGTTTTGTCATATATTCCTCAAATACATAATATTTACGTTTATACTGAACTAGTTCTTAACATATCAAGGAAGCATATTTATATAATGCATTTACTGAACTCTTCAAAAGAAGCACCATTCTGTTCAAGGATATCATTCACTCCCATCCATTCTAAATGTTGACTCAGTCATCTGATTTTTCTGCCCATTTTTATATGTAACAGAAGTCAATAAGTGGTATGGAAAAAGAAATGGAATTTTATTATGGCTGAAATTCTCATCAAATGTTAAGTACCAAATAGTCCTCTGAACTTGACTTTTAATCAATGTAAAAACCCTAAATCCAGGGAACTGAACATAGGTTAATCCTCTCCTTAAGCCACACTAAAATGACAATAAGGAAAGGAGCAATAAATTTAAAACACATGAGAGGAAGCTGGAAGGTCGGTGGGTACACACCTATAATCTCAGGAGGCTGAGGCAGGAAGAGAGCTAAGAGTTCAAGGCCAGCCTGGGCTATACTGACCTAGTCTAAGAAAGAAACAAAACAACAAAAAAAAGAGAATGAGGGGCAGGTCAGCAGAAGAGCTATCCCAACACAACTGTAGAAGACGGAAAGTAAACATGCAAAACAACTGACTTAGTAGAGCGGACGTTGCAACCTGGGTTCCTGTTTTAGTGGGGCCTAATAAGAACAGCTTATTACTGAAGTCCTGAGAGCCTTAGGATTGCAGGTTCCAGGCACCTTTGGAGGGCTGAGTTAACATAGACCTAAATAGAGACGTCTGAAAGCTGCAGAAGATGCCCTCACACTTGGAGGACAAGTAGTAATCACTGACTTAGAAACTATAAAACTATCACTGACTATCACTGAAAATGGTAGATTTTTTTTTTTTTTTTTTTTTTTTTGGTCTTTTTGAGACAGGGCCTCCCTGTAATTCCTGCTAGCCTGGAACTCACTCACTATGTACACCAGGCTGGCCTCAAACTCACAGAGATCTGCCTGCCTCTGCCTCTGTACTAGGATTAAAGGTGTGTGCCACCATGGCTAGCTTAGAAGACATTTTAAGACATGGGTCTTAAGAAACTTATCTACCACTTAAGTCTCTTAGAAAACTACTAGGTAAGCTCATAAGAAATCAGTTAATACAAGACTCAGTTAATACAAGATATGGGGCACCAAGAGACATGGGACCCAGGGCAATAGGAAATTCCCTAAGTATAGCTAGCTATACAGAGGTCTTAGAAATAAAACAGTCCAGGATAATAGAGGGACCAAGAAGGACAGGGAGGAAGGGAGAGGCTGAGGAGACAGTGCAATCAGTAAAGTATTTGATGTGCAATCATGAGGCTCTGAATTCAATTCCCAGCACTACACAAACATCCAAGCATGGTGACATGCATTTGTAATCTCAGGGCTGGGGAGACGGATAGCTCCCTGAGGCTCATTGGGCAGCTACCCTAGTCTAATCTTCAAGCCCAGGACCCAGTGAGAAACCCTGTCCACAAGGTAGACAGCTCCTGAGGAACAACACCCAAGATTGACCTCCAGCACATGCATACATACACACACACACACACACACACACACACACACACACACACATATATAAAATGAACCTGAAAGATTATATTTGACCCCAGTGGCAGGAATTTAATTTTACAGCTTCCAACATAGCTGAAATAAGGTCAGACACCAAGAAAACCAAATGAATGAGCCAAAAACAAAACAATCTTCAGGAGAAAACTGTAAAAGAAAATATTAAAGTGTATTTTTAAAAGTATAATCAAAGCACTTTACATGGTTTAGCTTCTATATAAGGTGGAGAACAGAAAAGGAGAGCATGGGGCTATACGAGAAAAGAGTAAAACAGACTAACTCTAATCCAGATATAGTCAATACTAATTAAAATGTACTAAGTCAAGAAACAATACAGCAGCAAAGGTTTTTCAAATGCTGTCCCCCCCAAAAAACATCTATTTAAACAACTATTCATGCACAAAAATACCTTCACAAGAATTGAGAAGACCAGACAGAGGCCATTAAACGTCTGTGAAATCAAGGTTTTGACTTCCAATATGTCCTCTTCTCTTAGAAAATACAGAAGCCTTTAACAAATAACAAAATGAAAAAACTATTTTATTATTTTCTATAAGTCAAGAAACAAGAAAATTATGTTACTTAGAGACCAAACACACCAGAACACAAAATCAAAAGTATTGAGAATGATGGCCTCTGGGGAGCTGAGAGTTGTCAGAAGAGTTAGGGCACTGGCCTGCTGCTTCTATTGTTAATTCCTAAAATATTACCTGACTTTCTAATCTCATAAAAGTACTCTAGGGAGTGTCATTTGAACTTTAAATTAAATAGCAAAAAGTGCAAAACCACATAAAAGGAAAAACTGGTTGGAAAAGGGAGAGAGCCACATTTTGTGTGTCTTATACTTTGGCATATTTTTCTAATGTTGAAAAAAAAGATGAAAAATATTACAGAAAACAAGATGGTCAATTCCCCACTTCAGTGTGCTTCCAAAATCACAAAACTGGAAAAATAGCTCTGTGGTGTGCTTAGCATGCGTTGAGGCCCCAGGTTCAATTACCAGCAGCCAAAACAATAAAAATTAAAATTACACAACTGAAAGCAGTAGTCAGTATACTTGGTACACAATGCTTCAAGATCACACCTTACCAAAGAAAGTAGGAGGCACAAAACCAGCCAGGAAAGAAAGCCTGTCTATGAAAGTTAGATGCTGGAGATGCCAACAAACTCTAAAATAAAGTTCTTAGAAACAGCATCAAATAACTTAAGCAATTACCAGCCTTGGCAAGCAAAATTAACGTTTTAACCACACATAAACTGGATGTACTGAATAACTCATTTAATTTTCAAGCCTTGCCTTCATCTGTAAAATAAAAAGCCTATCAGCTATTCCAAAGGATTAGGAATATTAATATCTATAAAGTACAGGTTTATAGTCTGTACTCCAAAACAGTCATTCACTTTTTTTGGTTTTGTTTTCTGGAGCATTTTTTTTTACCTTGTTATTGATTATGGATGCACTTGGTCTTATGAATTACCTGCAATGGAACCTAGAACAAAGCCAACCCATAAGCATAAAATGAGCTTATCCACAATGTGATAGCATCATAGTCTTGAAGTCTGTAGGCCAGGAAGACAGCTCAGTGGGTAAAAGCCCTTGCCACCATGCCTGAGAACTCGATCCCTGGAACCCACATGGCAGAAGGAGGATCAATTCCTCTAAGCTGTCCTCTCACCCCGACAGGCACTCCATGGCATGTGGGAACCCACAGACATAAACACACACACCATTAATGTAAAACTAATTTAATCAACATGTGTTAAATAAAAGCCTACACCTATGGAGTAATCATGCAGAAATGGGAGAAAGGAAGCTTAGATCCTTCTTCTACATCCAATTACAAATCTAAAAATACAGGACAGAGGAACAGGTTAACTATACAAAAGGGTTGAAATCATCAAAATTCAAACTGTGGCTAACCATACAGGACAATCAATTAAATTTCTTCAATGAACAAACTGCAAGGAAAAATAAGAACTCAAGCGGCAACTAAATCTAAGCAGAAGCCTTATCAATGAAATGTTACTTACGGATCCCTACCCGATCTTGATCAAAAGAAACTCTTTCAAAACTGACCATTAAATAGACATTTGACTAGATGGGCACTGTGGCCATATGCTCAAGATCCTAACACTCAGGAGGCGGCAGCAGGAAGATCATCAATTCAAGGACAGCTTGGGCTACACAGAAGAGTGAGATCAGCCTGAGCTACAAAAGGCTTGTTCGAAGTCCATGTGGGCCACATAGTGAAACTGTCTCAGTCCTCCCATCTAAAAAACTGACACTTAAGAAAATCAAAGCTCTTGGGGCCAGAGAGATGGCCCAGTGATTAAGAATACTTCTGCTCTTGAAGAGGACCAGAGTTTGGTTCCCATCACCCACTTTGGCTCCCATCACCCCCATCAGGTAGTTCGCAACTGCCTATGACTCCAGGAGATCTGACACCCTCTTCTGGCCTTCAAAAACACCCACAAGCATATAAGCAGACACACACACACACACACACACACACACACACACAAACATTTTAAAAAAGAAAAGATCTTAATACTGACAACTGGACACTTGACACTGTTGAATGTTTAGGGTGGTGATGGAATTCCAATTAAGTTTTTAAATTTTATTTATTATTTTTATTTTATGTGTATGAGTGTTTTGCCTGCATGTGTACCTATGTATGCAATGCCCACAGAGGCCAAAAGAGGGCATTAGATCCTCTAGAACTGAAATTATAGAGGGTTAGCTGCCATGTGAGTACCAGAACTGAACCCAGGTCCTTTGCAAAAGCAGCCAGTGCTCTTAACAGCTGACCTGTCTCTCCAGCCCCTCCAGTTCCATTTATAAAACTGTTTCAACTACTAGAAACTGAAAATAAAAGGAAAAATCACAACAAAAAGAAAATTGAAAAGATTTTTCATGGGTTGTAGCTGTAGCTCAGTAGTACAGTGCTTGCCTAGTATGCACAAAGCCCTGGGTTTGATTACCAGCACCACATAAATCAGGTGTGGTATGGTAGTTGGTACACACCCATAATCTCAATACTTGAGAGGTGGCGGCAAGAGGATGGGAAGTTCAAGCTCATCTTCAGCTATATAATGAGTGAGGCCAGCCTGGGATACATGAGATTCTGTATCAAAACAGTTTCTCAAAATATAGAAGATACCCGAAGCAGGACTTCAGCTACACCATACATGAGGCCAGTCTAGGACATAGGAGACCCTTCCGAAAATGTGAATATGTAAGAAGGACTAATTTACATCTCAAGCTGCTGCCTAGAAATGGAAACCCTGGTTGTTCCATCCTTTGACTACAGGCCTCTGGTTATGATCAAAATGAACAACTAGATAATTAACTCACCATGCCCAGAGATGCAAGTAGTAGTCAGACTCTTGTTTTGTGGGCATTTTTACAAGGTATACACGTAATTTTCTCTATCTTCTGTAAGTCATGTAATCCCTGTTCTTTTTCAATGTTTAAATGATAAACCAGCACTGCTTGTCCATATAGGTCCCCAAATTCTCTTCCTTCATCAAAACACTGCCAATTCCTAAGACCCTAAATTGAATTCCTTTATAATTTCTGAGTCTGAAGAGATAGGCTAAACACACAATGAAGTATGAAAGGATGAAATGAAAAAGTATTTTTAAAAAGCCAAATAACACAAACAGGGCACAGTTGCAGACTGTTTAAGAACAGTAAGTCAGGAAGTCTAGATCCAAACCAGAAACACACTTCCATATGTTACTTAGGGCCTACAGCATACTGGACATTGATTAACTATGACCCTGATGGTGACCCAAAAGAAATCCTTCACAAAGGGAGAGGCAGGAAATGACTGCTGGCTCAAGAAGCAGAAAAGCCCTACTGCCAGCAACACCCACTTTACACCATACAGATCTAGGCTTTTGTTCATCTTTCAATTAATATTTAGTAAAAGAACTATAGACTGAGAAATCAGCCACCTAATACAAATGCATGAAATATCTACAGGTAAAATGAAAGAAAATGGCAGGAACTAAGGCAATGTGGGTTAAGAATTACCTGCCCAAAGTGGGAAGTCTGGCTGACAGTCCTTACAGGAGAACATGGATCCATGCTGCCACTGCCCTCCAAGTTTTCCACCCAAAATAAAAATAATTTATGTGAAATTCCAGTTTCATAATGTTGGCAGATAATTTAAAATTAAAACACTATACTGGGGGAATATATGTCTACAAACATTACTTCACACACACAAAAAAAGGTGTACTGGATTTATAAAGGCTACAATTGAGTACCATAAGAAGACGTTTAAACAATCAGTAAAACTTTCTCTATTAGCCTTATTACAGCAAGTTTACTGCAATTAGAGAAAGTAAGTCACAACACAGCATATGTACACATATTTTATACTTGGAATTAGTCATCTCAGCCAACCACAGAAAGACTGCATTGTCCCTGTGTTGTTGAAATCAGACCTCATAGCTTTACCATAAACGATCATTCTGTGCATTACTAAAAAAGATGGACAAAGTGTATTAAGTCAAGAGTTTTGTAAAGGTTCAAAAATTCAAAAGATACTGTACTAAAATAGTTTTGAAAAGGAGTTTCAACCATTGGAAATTCCAGCCTCATATCACAGACTGTCCACACAGATAACTGTCCCTGACCATTGCAAAAAAATGTACTTAGTGCATACTCACAAGTAACCTCACTACATCTTTTCTTAACCTTGCAATTTTCACAGATGCCAGGCACTATGTGAAGCATTTTACAAGCACTGGCTCATTTAATCCTCATGGAACTCTTAACATAAGTAGGATTCTTTTTTTACCACCCCCAACCCCAATCCCCAAAACAAACGGCTTTGAGAATTATTTTGTCCAAAGTTTCTGACATGGTGGTATCCTAGCCAGCACCAATAGTACAGACTTGTTAGCAATCCTCTCCAGTCAACAACCCCACTAAAAGAAATGTGTGTGGAACTAAAAGCAGTCATATTAAGTTCACAGGTAAAAATATGAGTAACAAAGACTGTATCAGAATTGAGTTTCAACTAAAGAACTCAACTAAATCTATCCTGCTTAATAGTTTTAAAATCTTAAAAAAAAAAAATTCAATTGAATGGAATAAGCACAATGAGGCAGGGAAGGGGAAAAAATTATGGAAGTACAACAGAACAACAAAAAATAAAGAAATAAAAGAATACTTCTGAAAACTTTGACTCCCTAATCTTAACAGTTAAAGAAATACATCTGGGGATGTAGCTCAGTTGGTACAGTGCTTGCTTACCCTGATTCTCAGCACCACAGAAACTACATACCAAGTTCAAGGCCAGCCTTGTCTGCATGAAACCTTGTTTCAAAAGAAATTAAAAAGAACTGAATTAGATCAGCAGTCTGTAGTCTTTTCTGATTCCCCAAATAATCTCATATTCATATTTTATCTCTTTCTCTGTATCTCCTCCACCTCTGAATCTCAGTCTCTCTTTCACATAAACATAACTCAGGCTTGATTTGCAGGCTAAAGTATATACCCCAAGCAACATATTCCCACTAACCCTTTCTCCAACCTTGGGTCAGGAGTCCAAATTAAATAATTTCTAAGCTTCCTTCTGGCCTGCTTTTGTTTTGTTGGAGATTTTTTTTGTTTCGGGGGTGTGTGTGTGTGTGTGTGTGTGTGTGTGTGTGTGGGGTGTGTGTGTGTGTGTGTGTGTGTGTGTGTGTGTGTAGTTTGGCTTTTGGTTTTTTTCTAAACGGTAGCCTCTTTGGATAAAAAGAAAACAACTGTAGCAAAATATAAATTACATTTTAATGTGCTTAAACTACTGAGATGGGTACCCATATTGGGAGAAGACTGAAGTTTTAAAAAATGAAGAAACACAGCACTATCGTTCTGACTATGATGGGCCAAGCTCTGAAGTTCATCAGGAGGTCTGAAAACATTGAATTAAGGCCTAGAAGGTTGATAGTTGAAAATTGGCCTATATGACAAGCTTTTTAAAAGCCACTAAAGGGTACCATAAGTATTTTAAGTAACTGGAAATTGCTTTACAAGGGTTGATAGTCAAGCCTTATTAAAAGCAAAGCAAGAAGAAACAGACTTTTCAATTTTACCATGAAAGATTAGGCTTACATGCCATGAACTTCCCAGCCTAGGTAATAAAGTGCTATGTATAAAAGGGGCCCAAAAATTTCTTTGAAACCCTTTCTATGCCCTGTGGTTCTTAACCTGGAAAGAACATCACATCCCCAAGACGGTAGATTTAGTTACAGATGTAAAATTTAAGTTTGGCTATCTAAAGTAAAATCTTTGGACCTCAGAAGCTTATTCTCTAATTTATTCCATATTAGCATAAAGACTATTTGAGACTTGTCTGAGTGTGTGCGTGTGTGTGTATCTGGGTGTCTGTGTGTCTGTGTGCGTCTCGGTGTCTGGGTATCTGTGTGTGTCTGTGTGTGGTATATGTCTCTGATATGCTAAAATTTAAAACTACCAAAATAAGAGTTATCTAAGTGAAACACATCTTAAAAGTAACTGAGAATATGAAACTCAATCTCCATCTTGAGAAACCAAAGCCAGAAGCAGTATGAAAGCACTGGTGGGTTATATAGATCTAACCTGGTTAGACATTATCATTTGAAAAAAGGAAATTCAGAAAACCTTGAAATTCACATTTACTCTTCTAGAGATGGAAATACACATTTAAGAAACCTATATAGGTCCCAAATCAACCAAAAACCAAGGGGGAAATATATCCAACAATTTTTAAAAAGCAAGACCTCTTTGTTAATTACATGATATTTCTACATAAGCTATAATCAGTTTCTACAAAGTCAACTCCAGTTTTCAAGGCACACAATTGGAATCTCAAGACTTATGTAAGTAGAAGCAAGAGGATCAGAAGTTCAAAGTTAGCCTTGGCTACATAATAGGTTCAAAGCCACCCTGGGCTACATGAGACCCTGTTTTATAAAATACACACACTCAAAAAGGTTCAGTGAATAAATCCTTATTTGTTTGTTAAGTATAGTGTGAAGGTTCCTCACCTTTATAATATATAGGCATATATTTCCTCCTCTCTCATACAAAATATACACACACTTTATAGAAAAATTACCCAAAAAAGTTTTATCTATCATCCATTCTTCAATGATTCTAGAGATGATTATTTGTTTCCTTTCCTGGCTTACTTGTAACTTCTAAATTACACTATTGATCGCTTCTGTGGTGACATTCCCCTACAGTTAATGACACAAGGCATTCACACCATCTTAGAATTAGTCTGGGGAGCTGCCCAGACAGAAGAGAGAAATCATCTAGCTACCAAGTTACTGGTTTATGCCAAAATATGGCATTCCCAAAGGATGCTCTGTCTGCAATCTGTGCAGAGATCATATACAAATCTCCCATTTACTCGGATCTTCCAAAGAGGCTAGAAATGTCTGCGTGTAGAGGAGAGGAGGGCCAAGAGCTAGGAGCTAAGAATGGATCTGTGGACTTCTAAAAGTTCAGCCCTGAGATTCCAAGATTCTATAAAAGAGCAGTAAATTAGGGTTTGGCTCATATTTCCTGACTACTGAAGCCAGCATAAACATTTACTTGAGGCTTTTAAATTTGTTAAGGGTACCCAGTGGTTAGGTACAACAATTCTGAAACTGAAAAAAAAAAAAAAAAAACACAAGCCCACTGGAAACAGTTCTAAATAAAGGTGGAGCAGAGGAGATAGGCACATTTCCTTTGTTTTCTCCAAGTAAACAGTACAGGCTTCAGAAAGGCAACCTGTATTGATCTCTACAATCTTCTACTGCCTCATTTTGAACAACAGCTAGCAAGTCATACTTTTAACACTACCCATACCTACCTCCATTCAAAAATAAGAAAAACTGCTTTACTGTGGAAACAGAAACAAAATCAAACTTTCAACGTTTAGTCGCTATATAAAATATAAATCCCACATTCCCCCCCCAAAAAAATACCAACTTGTAAGTCACTAGCCACAGTAATATGAGAGTGGTAATTCAGATTAGAACTTGATGTTAAACCTAACTATACAGTATTACTAATTACAGAGAAAATTTGCCAATAAATATTTTGGTTGAGGACTGCTTTGTCATCTTCGTTAAGTATTTTTAGTTGAAAGCAAGCAGTTGGGTAGTACACATGGACATGGTTCTGATTTTTAAATATCTACTTTTACATTCTGGTCACCAGTTAGGTTTTCTAAACTCCAATTCTTTAGAACTGGTAATTTGGAAAGGGTAAACCACAAGAACATTACATTAAAAAGCAAAAGATCTAACAAGCTCACCAGTTCAGATCAACAAAGCTAAGTTGCAAAACTCAGGGTTCTTCCAAATCTAAGGATGGCTCTCCCTGGAACCGACTGGCAAGGAACATAGAAAGGTGTACATGAGCAGACTATCCTAAAGCTATGTCTCAAAGTAAGCAAGACTTCTGTGTTTCCTTGTTTTCTATTTGCAGGTCGTTTTTGGTGAGCCTCCCTTCAGATTCTTTCCCTAAAGTTCCAAGTTGGCTTCTTTCTAGTTGAACTTAAAATTTCAGATTTTAAATATGCATACCCAATTAGTGCAAAATGTTTCATAGCAGTGTAAGTTTCTTAAATAACAAACGTGGTTGCTGAAAGTCTAGCAAAATGGTAAGTAATGACCTATCACTTTTGATTCTTTTAAACAATCCCCATCTAATTTAGATCTTAAGGGTTTAAGGGATGGTGGCTCAATCCATCCACACATTTTCTTTGGAAGATTTTTGCACGCAGTGCCCTACTTCTAGAGGTAAAAGATTAAAGAACTGTTATGACTAGGTCTTTCTTAAGAGGGATGTTTTTAAAGGAAAGACACGGTCCCCTCCTACTACTCTTAATGAGCTGCCTCTTGTTCTCAGCAGTCAGTCTGCACACAAGACTACTACTGACTTCAGTGGGAAGGCCCTGACCAGGATTCAAGATTGCATTACAACGCACCCCCATCAGCATCAGCGGCTGCAACAGCAAACCAGTAACTTCTCAGAGCAGAAGGCTGCAAACAAGCTGAATAGCACTAAATGCAATTCATTCCCCACAGGAAAACCTGTACAAATATTGAGAATCCTAAACCCCATCCCCCAGTGGCAAGAAACTGACTCAAGTTTCCCTCAAACCCATGGGGAAGCGTGAGAGGGCAAGCTAAAAAACTAATTGTCAATGCAGTATTATAAGGAGATGGAGAATACAGAAATAACACGAACACATTCCCATGAAAGAACAAGAGAAAAAAGATTAAGGAAAAAAATAATTAAGAAAACTGCTAAAGCCATTTCCTTTAAAGCTAATCACAGCAGCAAGAACAAAATGCCCTGTACACACATTTCACACGCAAGAAAGTTCAAGAGACTAAGCCGTGATTCAGATAAGAGCTATAAAATAGACCCACAGCTCCTCTGGGTTCCACCCACCCAGGGCTCTAAAAGCTAGGGGCAATGTTTGGTGATGGGGAAATTTTCTGAAGGGCGCCCTCAGTTTGTTCAGAAGGCTCCACGCAGAGATCACTTCCCCAAAACATGCACTCTAAAGCGGGATCACTTCTATTCTCTCTCTCTCTCTCTCTCTCTCTCTCTCTCTCTCTCTCTCTCTCTCTCTCTCTCCCCTCCCCCCCGGCCTCACCAGAGGTTGGCATCTGGGGAGGCATAATAACTAACGTCCATCGCAGACGTCCCAGCTGGGCAACGTCTGGGATGGAGCATGTGGGTCCCTTGTCGCCAATCTCAACGCCACCCAGATTTAGCAGCTCGGCTAAAATCGCTCCCAACTCTCAGCTCCCAGCACAGGAAAAAATCCGAAGCCGACGGTGACCGGGCGGCCTGGGAGTCGCCAAGAAAAAGGACCACAGGAGAAAACCAGCTGCGTCTTCGCAGCTCCCAGACAGCGCCGGTGGCGGGGTGCAGGGTCTCTCGCCCACGCCGGGCCGACCTGCGCCCCGCAAAGGGCTGACGCTGCGCCCTCCTCGGCTCCCGCAGTCCCGACGCGCGCCGTGGGCTCGTGCCTCCCGCCCCCGAGCGACCGAGCCCCGCGCCGGGGACGGAGCCGGATGCTTCGGCTGCAGCTCGGCGGGGCCCGGACGCGTGACCCCGGGGGGGACGGCGCGGTCCTCACCGTGTCGCGGGGCGAAGAGGCCGCAGCGGAGCGAGAACTCAGCCCCGCGGGGGGAACCCGGTCACGCGGCCCGAGGGACCGCAGCCAGCCCCGCAGCCGGCCCCCTCCCCCGCCCCGGGAGGACAGTCCCGCCGCTTCCTGCCCAGGGTCGGCTTCCCGGCTGGAGCCTGAGGGAAAAGCTGCTCTGCCCCTGCAGCCCCGCGTACACCCGACCCACGCCGCCACCCGCCGCCCTGCAGCCCGCACGCCTGCTTACCCGGACGCCGCCTCTAACGAGCTCGCTAGTCCGGGGACCCGACCCGTTCCAGCCGCCGTCCCGCCGCGCCACCGCGCAGCCGCCTCCTCCCTCCGCTAGGTTTCAAATTGAAATTCCCTGGCTGGGGCCGTCAGAGAACTCTCCGCGCAGGCCCCGCCCCCTCGTGGCGGAAAGCCCCTCCCCGCGCCTGAGCTCCCCGGCGCGGAAACCACGCCCCCAGCGGGTTGGCCACGCCCAAGGGCACCGCCCGGGGTGGGAGGGGGCCCTTCCCGCGGGATTTGCGCAGCTCTGCCGCCCAAGCTCTGCGGCCCAGTGCCCGGTTGCAGGGGCGCATTTCGTCCTCAAAGCGACCCTCGAAATAATGTCAGCTAATGCATGTATGCGAGGCGTTCTTTCTGAGAATCCTGGCCTTAAATGCCCTCTCAACTTCTAAAAGTTCTTTCTTCTAAGTGCATTCACTGACTAAACCTTCACTGGGTGCCTAGACAGTAAAGCAGGTCCAGGAAATAATAGAATTAGGAAAACTGGGTTCCCCTCAGTCTACAGTGAAAGAAGTGCTTTCACAGAAAAGGCTTGAAAAGAAACCATTTATTCTTCTTGTGGGACAGACTGGAGAGATTGGGGAAACCCCGTGGAGGAGAGGGGCTTTGATGCTCAGCCCTAAGTCAGTAGCATTTCTCCTGGCAGATGCCTAGAAACCTGGATTGCAAAGTATGACAGGGCTAAGGCCGTGCCTTTTAAAAAGTCTAACTTGGGTCAAATTGCGGAAAGTTACAGAAAGAGGGAGCCTCCCCCGAGTCTTTTGTACAATTAGACCTCGATCTTTTATTCTACTTTTTTGTCTTTTATGAGCATTAGATGTCAAACTGTCAATGTCAGCTCACTGCCTCCAGCATCTGCCCCCCCATGTACCTCTTGTCCTTTGCTTCTTCCCACCCTACTAAGAGCTTTAGTGATTCACCTCTGCCAAAGTCTCTTTTTCTTTCTTAAACATCATAAAATTAGCAGTATCAAATAAAACCACGGTGACATCTGTGTGAATGTTTTCCACATAAAACAACAGTCATCTGTTTTGTCACGTGACCCTCACATTACTCCTGTGAAAAAGGCGGTGCAGGTACCATCTTTACTACATCAAAAAGTTGGGAGATAAGTTATTTGCTATAATTCTTCTTGTATATAATAAAGTTATTATGATAGCCAGCATTCATTGCATACTTTGGGTACTAGGCATTTAACATGAGTTGATTTACTTGATTACAGTCCACAAGTTAAATTTGTTATGGTATGTGCTAACACAGTAGAATCCTGATTATGTGCAGATATGGTAAGGAGGACCTGAGAATGTGTGCTGGTTTTCTACTGCTGTGAGGAAATACCTGAGATAAATAACTTAGACGGTTTATTTCTGCTTATAGTGTCAGAGGTTTCCATCCATGGTCACATGGCCCATTGCTTTGGGTGGGTGGCCAAGCATTACAGCAGGATGCAAATGAAGCAAATCATCTCACCTCATGGAAGCTGAGAAGCAAAAATTGAGAGAGAGAGAGTCTGAGGTCCCAACATACCCTCTAATGGCATATCCCAGGGACCTTACTTCCTCCAGCTAGGCTCTGCATGCAAAAGTTCCCACCTCCCAATAACATCATCAGCTGGGAAACAAATCTTTCAACACAAGAGCTTTTGGAAAACTTAAGACTTAAGTCAGGTATGGTGGTGCATGTCTTTGATCCCAGCACTCAGGAGGCAGAGGCAGGCAGATCTCTGTGAGATTAAGGCCAGTCTGGTCCACATAGAGAGCTCTAGGCCAGCTGAGGGCTACAGAGAGACCTTGTTTCAAAAAGACCCCTCCCAAAAAAGAATATTTGCTGTGTAACCACATGAGGGATCCCAGCACCCACACAATATGCCAGACATAGTCTCCCAAGTGCCTGTAACCCTTCCACTGTGGGAGGTGACACAGGAGGATCACTTGAGCTTGCTGGCTGCCAACCTAGGCAGAGAAGCTCTAGGTTCAGGGAGAGACCGGGCCTCAAAGGAATAAGTTGCCAGAGAGTGATGCAAAGGACACCTGACGCCCTCCCCTGGCTATACACCATACACACACACACACACACACACACACACACAGTGTTGATCAATCACAAATTAATCCTCTTTAAAAATACTCATGCAAAATAATAGATGATAGAAGTATAAATAATAGGATATAATAACATTATAAGAAATGACATCCCTAAATATTCTCTGTTGCAGTGTGTGAATCATTTCTACATGTCACTCTTTTTTCTCTCCCCGGATGAGAGATTGAAACATGTACATGTATCATGTAGCCCATGCTGGCTTCCAGTTTACTATGTAGCAAAAACTGCCTCCATCTTCCATGTGCTGGGATTATAGGCGTGTGCCACCACACCTGGCACTATGCCACTTTTTAAGACTATTAATGAGATAATTATATTCATAAATGAATTGGGTTGTCCTTTATGTGGAAGCCAAGAACATTTAGCCTGAAGAAATGATTTAAGGTGATTAAAAGGTTATTACTAAATATATAAAGGCTGGCCTCCACCTATTAGATGATTTTTTAATATTTTATTTATTTTTTATTTCATGTGTATGAGTGTATTGCCAGCATATGTGTAAATGTACCCGTGTCTTACAGTGCCCACAGAGGTCAGAAGAAGGCACTGGATCCCCTGGAACTGGAGTTACAGACAGTTGTTAACCAACACAAAGGTTCTGAAAATCGAACCCAGGTCCTCTGCAATAGTGCGCAGTGCTAATAAATTGCTGAGTCATCTCTCCAGCCCAGAAGGTGGTTTTTTTGTTTTGTTTTTGTTTTTTATGGCATCATTTCCATTCTTTTTTGGAGGGCAGGGGAAAGACAGGGTCTCCCCCTAGTCATAGCTGGTCTGGAGCTTTCTATGTAAATCAGGCTGGCCTCATCTCACAGAGAGATCTTGAAACCAAGGACCACACAAGAATGGAAGAAACCAACCAAATTTCACAGGTTTACCATGACAGAGCCTTATAGGGGAATCTGCCAGTTTTCACCCTGGATAGGTAATTGTTTAAAAATCAAAAACTGAGGTTAATTTTTTTTTTTTTTACTATGTATGTGTGCATGTCTGGAAGTCAGAGGACAATTTTCAGGAGTTTGTTCTCTCCTATCACATGGGTTCTGGAGATCAAACTCAGGTACTTGGGCATGATGGCCAGTGCTTGAACCATCTTCCCCAATGGCCAAGGGACAAGTGGAGAAGTGGCCCAAACATAGCACATATCCTGTGGTGGTCATTCTTACCTCCTGGGACCCAGAAGAAAACTGGTATGAGGCGGCCAGAACCCCTGTATCCTTGGAAAAGGCTTTAGGGGTCCTGGCAGATGCCTTGCCAAGAAAGAAATGGATAATGACTGGAAAAATAGGCTGGTTGTTCCTGATTGCACTGAAGGTTGGTCATGAAGATGCCCTGCAGTGGGAAGCTGGGTGTGTGAGCTGCAAGCTGTGAAGGAGAAGCTGGACTCCTGATTATATGATTTGGAATGTAACCTTCACAGGACCCCTCTACCAAAGGTGAGACAGAGTATAATAAAATGCCCCACCTGCCACTACATCCTAGACGAATCATTTGGCAGAAAATAGAGGCAGAAGACAGAGTAGCCCTTGGGTCAGAATAATCAGGCTCAAGGGCAGAGGACAGCTACAGAGCATAGCTCCTACACTCCCTGTGCCAGGACAGAACTGCAAGAGCTGGGAAAGCAGTACAGATAGGCTGGGAAGAGGGGAGATAGTCCCAGCTTGGTTGCTCATTAACTGCGGAGGTGGAAAAGTTGGCTTTTATCACCACCCAGCCCTCTCTAAGCCAGTGCTTGCAATTCTTGAGACCACAGACTTGGGTAGGACACTGGCTAAAGAGTTAGGTAACAGCTGGAGCCCATCTGCTGTGAGCGGATGCTGATGAGTCACCAGAGACAGTAAGTCATCAGGATTTTTACATGGATTTGATGCAGATAATCTGAGAATTAGGAATGCACCAGGCCATGTTTGATATAAAGTCCCATGGCCCAGGCTTCACTACTAGAGTGCTTTACTAACAGAAGAAGGGATTTGAGCTTAGCCACTGCTCCAGGAAATATATTTGGAACTTTTGGCTGTGGTACTAACCACTATGTAGGTCATCATACACAGGAGGTGACCACAGCAATGGCAGCCCTCAGGGACATGGGAAGAGAAAGGGACAGCAGTATGAGCCACCTAGATAGTCCCCAGGGGCAAAACATGGGCACACGCCCAGATGTGAGCAGACCTCATTCTAGCTAGAACTGATATGGAGAAGATATGTAACCACCCAAATGAGGTGCTGTTAGCCCTGTAGAACCAACTAAAGCCAGCTCAGCAGTACCAGGGGCTCCCTAAAAAACTGGACCCGAAACCCAGGCCAGCAGGAGCATGTGAGGTATACCTCTAAGATTTTTCTGGCAACTGTACCATGTAGACTCTCACACATTTGGGCCAGAATTGGGGCTGAGGTGCCCAGCTCGTGTGGACTCCAGAGGACCAGAGGCCTCATGTTGAACTGACTAATCATTGGTTATGCAGAGAGTGTTGTCCCTTGTTGATACTGGAGCTTTAGTCCATGGAAACCCAGATTCATTTCCTGGATTGACTGTATACACAGATGGCTATGGCAGCCTCACAATTGAGGGCAAGTCAGTGACTGTAACTTTGGGAACCTGTGGATTGTACCCATACAGTGTATGTCTCTAGTAGTTGAATATACCTCAGGGATGGATATTTGGTGGGGGCTGGCAACCTTCCAATGACTGCTGGTGAGTTTAGACTGTGTAAGGACTATAACACCCTCCACAAGTGTTGCCAGCCCCCAGGAGGGTGGTTCAAGTACACCAGTATTGGCTACCTGGGGGACAGAAAGAGGTTCCTAAGACTATTTTGCACTTAGAAGCAGCTGGTATAGTGTGGGCACTGTGGAGCCCTTACAGCTCCCCCTTGTGTCAGTTAAGAAACCAGGTGGAGCATGGAGAATGACTGAACTGCAGAGAACTGAGTAAGTTGACTCCACCACGCAGGCTGCGGTGCCATCCATCATGGGCTTAATGGAGCAGTTGACTTTGACTTTGGGTCCATACCACTATGCGGAATCTGGAAGATGCCTTTATCTCCATTGGCATTACCTTGGAGAGTTAAGAAAAATTTGCCTTCACTTGGGAAGGTCGGCCACGGGCATTTGTTGTCTTGTTTCAGGGTGTCTACACAGCCCCACCATTTGTCATCGATTGGTGACTCAGGACTTGGTGTCCTGGAAATGGCCCCAAACAGTTACATTGTGTCATTATATTAATAATATTGTTCTAAGCTCTGATTCTCTTGTAGATTTTGGAATCTGTAGCTTTGAGTCTGAGAGCTGCCCAGTAACTCCAAAGTGCAAGGGCCTGGTTTGTCTGTCAAATTCTTGGGAGTTGTCTGGTCAGGTAGGGCCAAAGCTATACCAGAGGCTATAACTGACAAGGTTCAGGCATCTCCTCAGCCAATGATCGTCAAGGATATACAAACCTTTCTGGGGTTGTTGGGTTATTGGAGAATATTCATTCCCCACGTGTCCCAGATATCAGGGTGATTCCTTGAATACCTTATGTAAAAGAAGTAACATAGGGGGTTGGAGAGATATCTCAGAGTTTAAAGAACACTTACTGTTCTTGCAGAAGACCCAGGTTTGAATCCCAGCACCCACATGGCAGCTAACAACGATCTGTAACTCCAGTTTAGGGGATCGAAAGCCTCTTCTGTTCTCCATGGGCATTGTGCGACATGGGTGTACTTACCTACATGCAGGCAGTATACACATACACATAAAAATAACAATAAAATAAGAAGAAGTAACATAGAACTGGACTGAGGCAGCTGAACAAGCATTTATAGCTGCCAAGGAGGCTACTGACCAAGCACAAATGCTTAGGACCATCAACTAGACCCCAGCTAGTTGAATTGAATGTAACCATTGACACAGGTTTTGGATAGGGAACTATGGCAATGTTTGGGAAAGAGGTGAGTGAATAAACATAGGATTTTGGCCACAAGTGTGGAAGGGAGCTGAGACCCATTACACTCATATTGAGAAACAGCAGCTTGTACAGGCTGATGCAACTATCACAGGAAGAGCCGGAGTCCTAGTGAATGCAATATACCCAATTGCTAGATGGGAAAAGTCTTAGACAATCTCTCCAAAGTCAGGGAAGGCCCAAACCTCTACTTTAGCTAGGTGAAGAGTCTACCTAGACCAGAGGAGAATACCAAGTAGTAGTTCCCTAACAGCTATAGAACAGGAGGTCCTGGGACCGGAAGAATATGTAACAATGCCAGACATGGGTCTCCAAGAGATGGAGCCCATGGAGCCAAGTCCCTATTGAGAAGGGTCTACTCTGCTGCCAAAGTCTGGTACACTGATGTTTCCAGCAGGAGGCCACAGGCCACATGGATAGCAGAGGCATCCAGCTGTCCACCGACATTATCTGGACAGGGATAAGAGTTGGGCAAAGTATCCAGTGAGCTGAATTGAAGGCTGTATGACTGATAGTCATGTATGAGGCCTATCCCCGTCGTGTGTGCTCAGGTTGAGCAGTGTACAGTGGATCCCTACACTGATGACTTGGGATGTACAAAGTATGACCAAGACACAGGTAAATCCAGATGGAAATTAGGCCTTTCATGGGAAGAGATGTGTAATGTCCATGTCTGGTATGTGCCCAGGCATTCCCCAAGCAACAGTGACTGAAGACCCCCTATATCAATGATGAAATTACATCTCCACTAGCCTAAAGAGGACCATCCTAATCTCAGGAGGTATAACCTGTTTTATTGATCATATATGGTTGCTCCCTATATTTTCCCCTATGGGCCTGTTAAAGCACCTGCTATCTGAAAAGGAAAGACTGTAGAACATCAAGGCAGTGAGGGCCTGTTTATGTTTAGACAATATGGTACTCATATGGATTTCTGGCATGCACCAAGATGGCTAAGGCTAGACATCTGGATGGCTATGAGTCAGCACAAAGTAATTGACACTGGATGTCCAGAGACCCCAAGAGTAAAGTGATGTAATCCAATTTTGGATGTAAGCCAATTTTGGCAAGAAGCTACATTTATAAGATGTCCTATACAAAGTCCTTGGATCCAAGGGCACAGTGGCCTGTGTACCCTCACCTGGAGAAAATAAAACATGTTCCATTTGACAAAAATAAAGAGTACTTACTATGCAACCATGAGGGATCCCAGCATCCACATAATACACCAAGCACAGTCTCCCAAGTGCCTGTAACCCTACCCTACCACTGTGGGAGATGACACAGGAGGATCACTGGAGCTTGCTGGCTACCAGCCTAAGCAAAGAAGCTCTAGGGAGAGACCCTGCCTCAAAGGAATAAGTTGACAAAGAGTGATAGGGGAGGACATTTGACACCCTCCTCTGGCTATAAACCATACACACACACACACACACACACACACACACACACACACATACACAATGTTGATCAGCCACAAATGGATCCTCTTTAAAATACTCATGCAAAATAATGAGATGATAGAAGTATAAATAATAGGATATAATAATGTTATTATAAGAAAAGACATCCCTAAATGTTGCAGTGTGTGAATCATTTCTACTTGTCAATCTTTTTTCTCTCCCCTAGGGGAGAGATTGAAACATGTACATGTATCATGTAGCCCATGCAGGCCCAGAAGATGTTATTTTATTTTTCATGGCATTATTTCCATTCTTTTTTGGAGTGCAGGGGAAAGACAGGGTCTCCCTGTAGTCCTAGCTGGCTTGGAACTTGCTATGTAAATCAGGTTGGCCTCATCTCACAGAGATCCTCCAGCCCCTGCCTTCTGAGTACTGGGATTAAAGGCTTGCACCTCCATGTCTGGTGTTATTTTTTTATTGTTTGCAAATTTCATACTTACATACGTACATATGATTTTCATCATATTCCACATTCCCTCCCTTTCAACTGCTCCCTTATAACTCACCACTTTTTTTTTCCAACTTCATGGGCTCTTTTTAAAAAAAATATTTTATTTATTGTTTTTCTTTTATATGAGTGTATTGGCCGCATGTATGTAAGGGCACCTGTGTTATGCCCATGGGTCTGGAGTTAGGGATAGTTGTTAGCTGCCATGTGGGTGCTGGGAATCGAATCTAGATCCTCTGTAAGAGCCACCAATGCTCTTCACCATCTCTCCAGCCCCCTTGGGCTCTCTTTTTTGTCTTAGACCCCACTGAGTGTACTAGGTGCTGCCTCTGTGTGCATGGACATATGGCTATCGACTAGAGCATGGATAGCCTAGGGGTCACATCCCTAAAGAAAACTGACTCTCTCTCATTCAGCAGTCATCAGTAGCCAATAGCTCCTCATCTAAGAGTGGGACTTTGTGAGTCCCTCTCCTATCCATGCTGGAATGGCTTCCTGGCTTGATCTTGTACATACATGTCTTGTGCATACTGTCACAGCCACTGTGAGTTCATGTGGGCAACATCCTTGTCATGTTCATAAACTGTTTTGCAGCAGTTATCCACTACCTTTGCTCTTACAATCTTTCTACCTCCTCTTCAAACATGATCCCTGAGCCTTAGAGGGAGGGACTGTGATAGGAAATAGTTTGAGAAGAATCAGTTTTAGTTCTTTAAAAGTCTGATGAAATTCTGCAGTAAATTCATCTGTGCCAACACTTTTTGGGGGAAGTCTTTTTGAGACAGGGTCTCCCTGTACCCTCAACTGGCCTGGAGCTCGCTATGTAGACTAGGCTGGCCTTGAACTCACATCAATCTGCCTGCCCTGCTTCTGGGATTAAAAGGCGTGTGCCACCACACCTGGCCCGGGCCAACACTTTTTTGGTTGGAAGGGTTTTTACTGCTGTTTCAATCTCACTACTTGTGATGAGTCTGTTTAAATTTTTTTTAACTCGTCTTGGTTTAACTTTGGCAGGTCCTATGTGTTATGAAATTCAATCATTTCTTTTAGGTTTTCCAACTTTGGTGGAATATAGGTTTTTGAAGGACATTATTACAATTCTCTGGATTTAACTTGTATCTGCTGTAATATCTCCTTTTTATCTCTAATTTTGTTAATGTGTGTCTGCATTTTCTTCTTTTGGTTAATTTGGCTAAAGGTTTGTCAATCTTATTATTTCAAATAACCAATTTTTCATCTCACTGATACATTGTGGGGCTTTGTTTTTGTTTTTCATTTCTATTTCACTAATTTCTGCTCTGATCTTGATTACTTCTCCCCTTCTATTGGAAGCTGTTCAATCTTGTTTTTCCAAGGCCTTAAGGAATATCATTACTTATTTGGGTTCGTTCTGATTTTTTAATGGAGGTACTTAGAGCTATAAGCTTTCTTCTTGGGACTGCATTCATTTTATCTCATAGATTTTTTGGTATGTTGTGTTTTGATTTTCATTAAGTTCTAGGAGATTTTTAATTTTCCTTTTTTATTTCTTCAATGATCCATTCATCATTTAATACTATGTTTTTCAACCTCCATGACTGTGTGTGTTTTCTGTGGTTTCTATTGCTGTTGATATCTAGCTTTATTCCATTGTGGTCAGGTAAGATACCAGGAGTTATTTCAGTTTTCCTATACCTGCTGAGAGGTGCTTTGTGTCCCAATATGTGATCTATTTTAGTGAACATTCCATGGCTACTGAGAAGACTGTATACTCTCTAGTGCTTGGATGGAATGTTCTATAGACATCTGTCAGGTTCATTGGATCTCTGATGTAATTTAACTCCATTTTTTCTGTGTTCATTTTTTTGTCTAAATATTCTGTCTTGGTAAAATTGGGAGGTTGAAGTTTTCTACTATTAATGTGTTGGGGGTTAATCTGTTGCTTTATGTCTAGTAGCATTTGCTTATGAAGTAGAGTATACCTGAGTTTAGTGCAAATATGTTTAGGATTGTAATATCTTCCTTTTTTTTTTTGACAGGGTCTTCTGTAGCCCCACCCCACCTGGAACTCACTATGTAGACCAGGTTGGCCTTGATCTCACAAAGATCTGCCTGCCTCTGCCTCCCAAGTGCTGGGATTAAAGGCATGCACCACCATAGCTGGTGTTGTAATATCTTATTGATGGGTTGTTCCCTTGTTCAATATGAAGTGACTTTATCTTTTCTGATTAGTTTGGTTTGAAGTCTGTTTTGTCAGATATTAGAATAGCACCTCCTGCTTGCTTCCTGGTTCTGTTTACTTTGAATAGCTTTGCTCATCTTTTTACTCTAAGGTAGTTTCTATCATTGGTGCTAAGGTGTGTTTCTTGGAAGCAGCAAAATGACAGATGCTCTTTTAAAATCCAAACTGCTGGTCTGTGACTTTTGATTGGGGAGTTGAGACCATTGATGTCAAAGTTATTATTGAAAAATGTGTATGGAATCTTGTAATTTTGTGGTTTGTGTGGTATTTGTTTTCTTAGTCTTCCTTTGTTTAATTACTGATCTAGCATTGTGTTTCTTCATTTCTTTGTTTGGTTTTTTTTGTTGCTGTTGCTTCTTCTGTCACCTCTTGGATCCATTAATCATTTTCTTTAGTCTACAGTATTTATTTCTTTTAGTAACCTCTACAGGGCTGGATTGGTGGCAATAAATTTCTCTAACCTGCTTTTATGGTGGAAAGTCTTTTCTTTCTGCTCTGATTATGACAGATACTTTAGCTGGTTATAGTCTGGACTGGCATCTGTAGTCTTCCAGAATTTATAGTACACTGGTTCAATCCCTTCTACCTTTTAAAGTCTTCATTGAAAAACAGCTATCTTTTAGCCACTTATCAGATAGACCTCTCTTTTTTTTTTTATAACTCATTTTTCAAAATGTGTTGCTTAAGGGGTTGGGCATTTAGCTCAGTGGTAGAGTGTTTGCCTAGCAAGTGCAAGGCCATGGGTTTGGTCCCCAGCTCTGAAAAAAAAAATTGTTGCTTTTTTGTGTGTATATCATACAGAACATCCCAAACAACCTTTTTTTTCTTTTTTTAAAAAA
>NW_008358774.1:10339184-10342980 GCF_000622305.1 Nannospalax galili | reverse complement strand
GATGCATCTTTTTCAAACTTGGCTGTAAATTTTTAGCTTTACAGTTGAATTATTACAGTTATACAATACTGTACTCAGTATAAACCCTATAAGACATAAAATTAAGTGAGATTTTAAACTTTAAAAAAGATCTCCACTTCATTATTAAAATACACTATTTCATAGAGAAAAATTCATTTTTAATGCAATTGACATTAAGATGTTTGCCGTTAACAACTGTACGGAAACACTTTGCCTTCCTTTGCGCGAGGGCAAACGTCAAGGTTCATAGTTTCTAGAGCATCCCTTCTTCTACTGGTCTAATCTGTCTGCAGAAGTTTTTAAAAATTATTTATTTAATAACCATATAATTAGAAGGAGTATTTCATTACTACAGCATTGACTTATTCAATAACAATTTCCAGAGCTAAGATGCCTCATCCTCAAAATTGGCTGTAAATTGTTACGTTTACAGTTGAATTAATGCAGTTACACAATATTGTACTCAGTATAAACCCTATAAGACATAAAAGTAAATGAGATTTTATCCTTTAAAAAAGATCTCCATTTCATTTTAGGATATATTGTTCCTTGCAGAAAGACTCATTATTTTTGCTACTAACACTGAGATGTTGGCATATGCATCTCTAATCTGTATGTATCTGATTATTACTAGTCATAATCGGTTACACTTGGATTCTTGGCACCTGTGTATGTCTATAAAGTCATTAAATACATTTCAATGGTAATGTTTATCACCTCTACTAATTAGCATGACATAAATTTTCATGCATCCTCCTAAAACATAATACATTTTTTTAAATTTGTTGACTTTGTGTGTGTGTGTGTGTATGTGTGTGTGTATCACACAGAACATCCCAAACCATTTTATTCAACTATACACCCACTTCCCAGATGGCACCCTCCCATAGCTTCCCTACCCCACTAGAGCCCTTATACTCTGCTATGCCTGTTAATGTCTGCTGTGTTGTCGGCACCCCCAGCCATTCCCCACTACTTGCCCTTCTGGTGGAACTAGTCAGCCTATCTAGAGATCATTGTTTTAGGAGGGTCAGCTGTTCCTCATCTAGCAGCAATCAGTTGTCAATATTCCTTTAGATAAGATTGGGGTCTGTTGTTCATTTTCCCAGTTCTATGCTGGGTTATTATCTGGGAGTCCCTTTGGACTCTTAAGAAACTATATTGTCCCCTTAATCTTTGGTTATACTTTCCTTTTGGGTGTTTAAGGCCATACAGTTGGCCCAGATAAACCAATTTATTTTTACTCTTAAAGTCATTTGAGGATCTGTTCCTCAGGGGTCACATGGGCTTGAGAGGAGCCTCTGACTCCTTTCTCTTACCAGTTCCGCCTATGTGAAGATAAGTCAAAGGTTCTGTTCCACCATGGTTGGCTTTGCTTGGAAGCATGGAGAAAAATGATTCCTCTGTGTTGACCCTCCTCTTTATAGACTGGACACTGGTTCAAGTCCATCTGGTGGGGTCTCCTCGGCCTCCTTGATCAAGAGGACAGGTGACATACCACAATTCCAGGACATTTTGAGAGATGCTCATAGTCCCCTGGAACTAGTTAACCTAGAAGGGCTAGGAGCAAAAACTCTCCTTTATATCCCTCTGATCAAATTATTATAGGCCTCAAAGTATGTCTGTTAAACATCCAAGAAGGTAAGTTCCACCAGTCTGGTACTTTTAATTACTGTGTCATGTAGATAAATCTTGGGCAAAGATCAATTGTTCTCAGATAAACCTTACCTAGACATATATTTCTTGAACTCCTATGTATAATTTGTCAGTATATTGTAGGAGTAATATGGTTCTCTCTGGTTTTCAAAACTAGGCATTATTTATCTCTCACATTGTCTCACCCCTCCATTATGGTTTTCCCACTTAAGTGCCCCCATTTCCCCCTTTTCTCCCTTAATAATACCCTTCTCCTACAGTCCTACCTCTCTTGAGCTCTGTCTTTCCCTTTATCCCCTAGGTTCCTTGTATACCCCCCTCCAAACTAACCATTAAACTAACCCAAGTTTTATCCATATCTTCCTTATTAATGTCTGTTCCCTACTGTTCTTCTCTTGCAGGTTCTTTCTTTTCCTTTAGCTCCCTGGTTCCTTTCCATCCTCCTGGTTATAGTCATGTCTGGGTACATACTCATTTATTAGGATTTGGTTCTAGGATCCACATATGAGGGAGAACATATGTTGATTTTCTTTTTCTGAGTCTGTGTTACTTCACTTAGTATAACAGTTTTGGTTCTAGGAGCCACATATGAGGGAGAACATATGTCGATTTTTTTTTTTGCATAGTCTGTGTTACTTCACTTAGTATAATAGATTCTAGTTCCATTCATTTACCTGCAAATTTCATGATTTCATCTTTCTTTACTGCTGAGTAAAACTCCATTGTATAAATGAACCACATTTTCATTATCCACTCGTCAACTGAGGGACACTTGGGTTGCTTCCATCTCTTAGCTATTGTGAAAAGAGCAGCAACAAACATGGATGTACAAGTGTCTCTGTAATAGGATGAGGTCTTGGGGTATATGCCAAGGAGTAATATAACTGGGTCAGATGGTAGATTCATTTGTAGTTTTTTTAAGAGTTCTTCACACTGCTTTCCATAGGGGTTGAACCAGTTTGCAGCCCCACCAGCAATGGATGAGTGTTCCCCTTTCCCCACATCCTCTTCAACATTTGCTATCATTTGTTTTCTTCATTTTAGCCAGTCTGACTGGGGTAAGATGAAATCATAAAGTGGTTTTAATTTGCATTTCCCTAATTATTAGTGATGTTGAACATCTTTTAAGATGTTTCATAGCCATCTTTACTTCTTCTTTTGAGAACTCTCTGTTCAGCTCCTTAGCCCATCTTTTAATTGGGTTACTTCTTGTCTTGATTCTCTGTTTTTTGAGTTCGCTTTATATTCTGGATATTAAACCTCTGTCAGATGTGTCACTGGTGAAGATTTTCTCCCATTCTGTGGATTTTGTGTTCATTTCCCTGATTGCCTCCTTTGATGCACAGAAGCCTTTTAGTTTATTGAGGTCCAGGTTAATTCTTGACCTTGTTTCCTGAGCAATTGATGTCCAGTTTAGAAAATCCTTTCCTACACCTATATCTTGTAGATTGTGGCCAATATCTTCTCCTAATAGTTTCAGGATTTCCAGTTTCACATTGTGGTCTTTGATCCATTTGGAGATGACTTTTGGCCAGCACCATTTGCTGAACATGCTGTCTTTCCTCCAGTGAATATTCTTGGCCCCTTTGTCAAATATCAGGTGGCTGAAATTGCATTTACTCATATTTGGGTCTTCAATTTTGTTCCATTGAACTATGGGTCTATTTCTGTGCCAGTACCATGTTGATTTTATGACCAAAGCTCTGTAATACAGCTTAAAATCTGGTATAGCAATCCCCCCGGCATTGTGCTTAGTGCTCAGGGTTATTTTGGCTATCGGAGGTCTTTTGTGCTTCCATATGAATCTTAGGATGTTTTTTTCCAATTCTGTAAAAAATGTCATGGGAATTTTGATTGGGAATGCATTGAATCTATAAATGACTTTTGGTAGGATGATCATTTTCACAATATTAATTCTTCCAATCCATGAGCATGGGAGTTCCTTCCATCTTCTGGTATCTTCCACAATCTCTTTCTTTAAAGATTTAAAATTTTCATTGTATAGCTCTTTAATGTCTTTGGTCAGGTTTATCCGAGATATTATTTTTTTTGCTGCTATTGTGAAGGTGAGTGTTTCCATGTGCTCTTTCTCTGATTTCTTGTTGTTGGTATATAGAAA
>NW_008358774.1:10338229-10339001 GCF_000622305.1 Nannospalax galili | reverse complement strand
TTTTGGCATCTCTTAGATATAATATCATCTGCAAAACAGATAATTTGATCTCTTCTTTTCCAATTATTACTCCTTTAATTTCCTGCTCTTGTCTTATTGCTCTTGCAAGAGTTTCAAGCACTATGTTAAAGAGAAGTGGAGACAGTGGACAGCCTTGTCTATTTCCTGATTTCAATGGGAAAACTTCCAGTTAGAATGATGTTGGCTGTGGGTTTGTTATATATGGCTTTAATTATGTTGAGGTATGTTACCTCCAGTCCAAACCTCTCTAGGACTTTGAACATAAACACATGTTGAATTTTGTCAAAGGCCTTCTCTTCATCTATTGAGATGACCATGTGGTTCTTGTCTTTGAGCCCATTTATATGATTTATGACATTTATTGACTTATGTATATTGAACCATCTCTGCATCTCTGGGATAAAGCCGACTTGATCGTGGTGGATGATCTTTTTTATGTCTGTCTGTATTCGGTTTGCAAGTATCTTGTTGAGAATTTTTTTCATCTATGTTTATTAAGGATATGAGTCTATAGTTTTCTTTTTTGGTTGTATCTTTACCTGCCTTTGGTATTAGAGTGATGCTGGCTTCATAGAAGGAATTTGGAAGTTCTCCCTCCATTTCTATGTTTTTGAATAAATTAAGTAGTATTGGATGTAGATCTTCTTTAAATATCTGATAGAATTCAGCTGTAAATCAATCTGGTCCTGGCCTTTTCTGAGTCGAGAGGTTTTGTATGACCGTTTCAATTTCTTTTTGTGTTATGGGTCTT
>NW_008358774.1:10300332-10337883 GCF_000622305.1 Nannospalax galili | reverse complement strand
CTTAATTTCTCTTTTGACCCATTCATCATTCAGGAGTGTGTTGTTTAATCTCCATGTGTTCATGTGGTGACTAGGGTTTCTTCCGGTGTTTAAGCTTTATTGCATTGTGGCCTGATAGACTGCATGGAACTATTTCAATCTTTTTGTATTTGTTGAGGTTTGTTTTGCGCCCCAGTATATGGTCGATTTTGGAGAAGGTTCCATGGGGCGCTGAATAGACAATATATCCTTTGGTGCTTGGGTAGACTACTTGGTAGATGTCTGTTAGGTCTGTTTGATGTATGGTATTGTTTAATTCAGATGTCCGTCTGTTAACTCTCTGTCCTATTGACCTATCTATTGGAGACAGTGGGGTATTGATGTCCCCTATTATTGATGAGTTGTGATTAATCTGGGTCTTAAAGCCCTGTAGTACTTTATGAAGTTGGGTACACCAGAGTTTGGTGAATATATGTTCATGATTGTAATATCTTCTTGGTTTATTGTTCCTTTGATCAGAATGAAGTGGCTCTCTTTATCTGTTCTGATTAGTTTTAGTTTAAAATCTATTTTGTCAGATATTAGAATTGCAACGCCTGCCCAGGGAAGCAAAGGTGGGTGGGGGCAGAACCAGGCCCAGAGTGATAGGCCTATCTTTTATGTTACTTGGTCTTTCTGTCTTGCAGCTTTCAATATCCTTTCTTTGTTCTGTACATTCTGTACATTTAGTATTTTGACTATTATATGCTGTGGGGAATTTCCTTTCTGGTCCTGTCTAATTTGGTGTCCTGTATGCCTTTTTCTCCTGGATAGGCATCTCTTTCCTTAGATTTGGGAAAATTTCTCCTATGATTTTGCTGAAAATATTTTCTTTACTTTGACCTGGACTTATTTTTTTCTTTTACATCTATGATTTATAGTTTTGATCTTTTTATTTTTTATTTTCATTTTTTATTTTATTTATTATTTTTATTTTATGTGTATGTGTGTACTGCCTGCATGTTGGTAAGTGCACCCATGTTGTGCAATGCCAGTGAAGGACAGAAGAGGCTGTCAGATCCCCTGGAACTGGAGTTACAGACCATTCTTAGCTGCCATGTGGGTGCTGGGATTCGAACCCAGTTCTTCTGCAAGAACAGTCAGTGTTCTTAACTGTTGAGCTATCTCTCCAGCCCTGAACATTTTATTTTTTATATTTTCTAAATTAATTTTTTATGTGTGTGAGTGTTATGCTTGCATGATATGAGTGCACCCATGTTGAACAGTGCCCACAGAGGTCAGAAGAGGGCATTGGATCATCTGAACTGAAGTTACAGATAGTTATTAGCCACCATGTGGGTGCTGGAATTTGAACTCAGGTCTTCAGCAAGAGCTCTTAACTGCTCAGCCATCTCTCCAGCCCCCAGGTTTGGTCTTTTTACAGTTTCCCAGCATTCCTCCACATTATGTTTGTGAATTGTTGTTACGGTTGGATTTATCATTTTCTTTCACTGAGTAATCCTTTTTCTCTACCTTGACGTTAATTCCTGATAAGTCTCTCTTCCACTTGATCCATTCTATTGATGAAGCTTTACATTGAGCTTTTAAACTTTTTCACTTCAAATTTTATTTCATTTTGGGTTTTCTTTGGAATATCTCTTTATTAAACTCTGTATATCATAAATTGTTTTCCTTATTTCATTCAACTGTTTGTGTTTTCTTGGTCTTCATTTTGGCATTTATTCACATTCTCTTTGAGTTCCTTCAATATATTTACAGTGTGTATTTTAAATTCATTGTCTTATGTGTTATCTAAGATACTTTCCTCAGGGAACATTCCAACAGGAGGACTCATTTTTGGAGGAGACATATTGTCTTTGTTTTCCATGCTGTTTGTGTTTTTATGATGGGACCTGTGCATCTTGTGTTAGGTCATTGGTAGTATCTTTTGGTATGGTTATCCAGTCCTCATGTGGTGGCAGCTTAGGGTCCGGGTGAGGGTGGGGGTGGGGGTCAGTGTGGTGCTACCTGTGGAAGCATGGCTCTACATGATCCTCAGGTCTAAAAGATGATCTTGTACTTTGGATCCTCCTACCTCTGACCTCACAAGTGTTAGAATTACAGGCATGAGCCACATACCTAGTTTACGCAGTTCTGGGGATGGAATCTAGGACTTTTTGCATGATAGGTAAGCATATTACCAACTGAACTACAACCCCAGCTCTTGTAAAGGCCATTATCAGAAAAAAATATGTTATTCTGTTACTGCCTATGACCCCACTCTCTCCAGAAGAAAATCTTCTTGGAAAGCATCATCACTAAGAAGAAAAACATAACCAGAAAATATAAAAGGCCCTGAAACTATAGGCTTTATGACGCAGAACTTATTCTGCTTTGTATACCATTATATTTTAGCTCCAAGCACAACCAGTCAACTAACTCTTTTTCATTAAGTATTTATTGAAATAGTAAAAGCATGTCTTTAACTAAAAATAAGTGAGGCAACTTCTATTTCCTAGTTTGACAGTTATAATATTCACAGGGGAATTCCCAGAACACCTACAAATGACAGATATATTTTGTGTGTGTATACATGTTCATGTGTGTGTGCACATGTGGGAGTGGTTCTGTGTGTATTGATGTCAGAGATCAAAGTTGGTGTCTTCCTCAATCACTCTCCACCTTATTTTTTTAATAGTATTTTTATTTATTCTTAGACTCCCCTTTATTTTTTTGAGACAGGGTTTCTCACTGAACTTGGAACAATTCAATTAGACTGCCTTGCCAAGTAAGCCCCAGGGATCCTTCTGTCTCAACCATCCTAGAGCTGGGATTCCAGGTGCAAACTATCAGCTTTTATGTAGGTGTTACGCATAAAACTCAAGCTTGACCAGCAAGCACTTTACTGACTGTTCCATTACCAGCCACCAGATTTTATATTTTAAAACATATCGCTTGCTTTTAATCCAGAACTCAGGCGGCAGAGGTAGGTGGATCTCTATGAGATGGAGGCCAGCCTGTTCTCCATAGTGAGTCCAGGACAGCTGGGGCTACAGGGGACTCTGTCTCCAGAAGTCAAAAACAAACAAACATATTGTAAATGCACATAAAGGGAGAGTAACTTTGCCCAGAAGAAGGGCAAATCTCCAAAGAAAAGCAGATACTAAAACTGGCCTCTGCACACATTGATAAAGTTATGCAATGCACAAGAGCACTCAGTCAAGGTGAAACAGGGAGTATTTAACCAACACTCTGTTCCTTAGAGCTTGAAACAGTTTAGAGGAAGAAATGCCTTTTTAAAATAACATCACCCTTAGGGGGTGCCATTAATGCTATTTGTGCTATCAAAATCAGTGGTCTGACTTTTACCTGGAGTCATCTACATATTTCTGATAGTTTTAAACCTTTCTTTTCTTTTTTTAAAAAATATTTTATTTTTTTTATTTTATGTGTATGAATGTATTGCCTGCATGTAGGTAATTATACCCATGTCATGCAGTGCACGTGGAGGACAGAAGAGGCTGTCAGATCCCCCACAACTGGAGTGACGGACAGTTTTTAGCTGCCATGTGGGTGCTGGGATTCGAACCTGGGTCTTCTGCAAGAACAACCAGTGTTCTTAACCACTGAGCCATCTCTCCAGCCCCTAAACCTTTGTTTTTCATAAGTCACATTATTAGAGGACATTTGAGTATGAAAAGCAACACTTCTAGTTTGCCTGAAATTGCTATGACAAAACATTCTGACCAATACCAACTTGGGGAGGAAAGCGTTTATTTGGTTTACATCTTCTGGGTCACAGTTCATCAGGGAGCCCAAGGTAGGAACTCAGGGCAGGAACCTGGAGGCAGGAGCTGAATTCAGCACAGATCATGGAGGAACACTGCTTACTGGCTTGCTCCCCTGGCCCCTGCTCAACCTGTTCTTATACAATATCAAACAACCTGCCCAGGGGTGGCATCACCCACAGTGGTCTGGGCCCTCCCACATCACTCAAAAATCAAGAAAATACCCCACAGACGTGGCCACAGCCCTGTCCAATGCAGAAAATTCCTCAATTGAGTCTCCCTCTATCCAGGTGTGTCAGGTTGACAACTAAAGCTATCCAGCACACTTTTATGAGTAAATTGTGGAAAGAGGAAGCCTTCTCTATAGAAAGATTTCAAATTAATTCCTTCCAATCAAAAGATACAGAGAGAAGGGCAAATAGAGCAGCGCATGCCCAGAAACCCAACATTCAAGAGGCAGAGGCAGGAGGATCACTGAAAGTTCCTGTTCCTGGCCTCCCTAAAAAAGGCCAACCTGTTTTATCCAGGAAAGGACATGAAGGTAGAAGAGCATGTGTTGGAGGTTCAGGTGAAGTAGGAGGAGGGTGTTGGGGGTGGATATGATCAAGACATATTGTCTATGTGTATAAAATTGTCGAATAGGGCTGAAGAGATAGCTCAGGGGTTAAAAATATTGTCTGCTCTTGCAGAGGGCCCAGGTTTGGTGGCTAAGAATTGTACTTAGCTCCAGTTCCAGGGTACTCCAACGCCCTCTTCTGATCTCTCGGCATGGAAGAACATGGGTATGTTCACATACATGCAAGCAATACACTTGTACACACAAAATAAAAATAATAAAATATTTTAAAAATTGTCAAATAATAATTTTTCAAAAACTGTAATAAAAAGAGCCACATGTAGTGTCCGTACATAGATTCCTAGAATTTAGGTGACAGTAGGATGGTAAGTTCAAATCTGGTCTGGGCTTCATAGAGAGATCCAGGCTAGCCTTGTTTACATGGTGACACTGCATCTTGTCAGAGAGAAAGAAAGAAAGAAAGAAAGAAAGAAAGAAAGAAAGAAAGAAAGAAAGAAAGAAAGAAAGAAAGAAAGAAGGAAAGGAAGGAAGGAAGGAAGGATGGAAGGAAGGGGGGAGGGAGGGGGGAGGGAGGGAAAGAAAGGAAGGTAAAGGCAATATATAATGATAAAAGGATCTGTTCAATAAGAGGAAATAAAAGTTAAAAATTTATATACACCCAATGCTGGAGAATGCAATTATAAAACATTTAAAATATGTAACTAGGGGTTTGTGAGATTGGTCAGAGGGTAAAGGTGCCTGACACGAACGCTGACAATTTGGGTTAGGTTCCTGGAACCCACTTGGTGCAAGCACGGATATAACTGACTCCAGCAAGTTGTCCTCTGACCTCCATATACATGCTGTGGCATGCTCGTGCCCACATACACACACATATAAATAAATAAATGTAATAAAAAATTTAAAAATGCAAAATAATCAGTAGTGATTATTATTAATAAGTGTCCACATATGTGCCAAAACTGATGATGGGGCAATCTTCACATCATCTTGTGGTAGCAGGGAAATCAGGGCCAAAAAATTACAATGAAAACTGCAATCAGAGGAAGTATATTATAGATCTAGTTAAAAGGATGATAGGGTGGTGGGCATGGTGAGGGATGTCCCAGGGCATGTGGAGCTCAGAGGACAACTTTGTAGAGTCAGTTCTCTCCTTCCATCTTTACTTGGCTTACAGGGTTCGAACTCAAGACTCTAGGCATGTACAGAGAGCACCTTTACCTGCTGAGCCAGTTGTCAGCCCTGGTTTATTTTTTGAAATGAACCAATTCAGCTGGGTGTAATGGCACATACCTTTAATCCCAGCACTCAGAAGGCAGAGGCAGGTTGCAGATCTCATAGAGATTGAGGCCAGCCTGCTCTACATAATGATTTCCTGGTCAGCTGGGGCTATAGGGAGACCCTGTGCAAATTAATTAATTAATTAATTAATTAATTAATTAATTAATTAATTAAAAATAGTGTTTCCTGCATCCTTTGTATTTTTATGTAGTTCTTAAAGTTTCCATTATTAATTTCTGTTCTGATTATTATTATTTTTGTCACCTACAGATTTGCAGTTTGACTTGCTCTTGTTTTTCTATAAGTCCCTGAGCTGCATCATTAGCTTATTTGAAATCTCTCAGGTTTTTGTTTGTTTGTTTTTGTTTTTACATTTTAATTAATTTGTGTGTGTGTGTGTGTGTGTGTGTGTGTGTGTGTGTGTGTCTGTGTCTGTGTCTGTGTCTGTGTGTGTGTCTGTGTTGTGTATGGTGGGCTGGGCATGGACCATAGTGTTCATGTGGAGGCCAGCGCAGCTTTTAGAAGTTGGTTCTAGGGGGCTGGAGAGATGGCTTAACAGTTAAGAGCACTGGCTGCTCTTGCAGAGGACCTGAGTTCCCAGCACCATATGGTGGCTAACAACTGTAACTCTAGTTCCAGAGGAATCTGATGCCCTCTTCTGACCTCTACAAGCATTGCATGGCACGTGTGAATGTACATACATGCAGGCAATACTCTCATACACATAAAATAAAAATAATAAAGAAAATTTAAAAAGAAGTTGGTTCTTCTGGAGATAAACAGGTCATCAGGCTTGACAGCAGGCACTTTTATTTGCTGACCCATCTCCCTGGCCCTTTTCTCACTTGTAGTTTTTTGTTTGTTTAACATTTTTACTCTCTTTTTAATCTAAGCATTCTTAGCTATGAACTTTCCCCTTAGAACTACTCAGCTATAATGCAAAGATTCTGTAAGCTGTTCTTTCATTTTCATTTCATTCTAAGATGACTTTCATTTTCTCCCTGAATTTTTCATGGAGGAATGTACCGGTCAGTCTCCAACTATTGATGTGGTTTCCATGGATTGACACACTACATTTAGAAATTAGCATACCTTGAAAACATAGCAATGAATGCCAGTTTAATTTATTTATGATCCAGGAGAAGAGATAGCATGCCCCAAGTCATTCATAGCAGGAAAGCAGAAGAAAGATACAGTAGGAGAAATCTTCAGACCAATTTTATCAACAGGCAAAATAACTTGAAACTTAGTTAAGAGCATTAGCAATATAAAGAAAAGAATGATAAATTTTGATTTAAAGGTATTGGGGCATTTGACAAAGTGTGTGACTTTTGAGAGGAACCACATGAACAAAAGCATTAAGGCTTCAAAAATAAGCCTAGACATTGTAGAAAGTTAGGCATCACTGCAGATTTCCATAAGATGGTTAGCTTATTAAATGTTTTGTCCATGCATTGTAAATATAACTTGTCCTAAAAACCTGAAAGCATAATTTAATTCATTTAACTCTAACTTCACTAATTAAGCAAATATTGTCATGACTATGAGGAATAAGCTGAGTAGACTTAATAGCCGACTCTTTCCTCACCAATAAAATCAGTGCTTGGCTGATAACTACCTAACTCATTGCTCAATGATGCTTGAATAAGTTAGTGGCTAGGTTAAAATTGTTTTATTATCTGTCTCCATTTTAATTTTTATGGTCTTAATATGTTAGTTAGCATGTAAAATAACTTGTTTCTTTATGACATTTTCATACATTTATATCATTATGCTTTTCTCAGATACTCCTCCTTTCTCCCCATTCCTTCCTCCCCAAAGTCACATGTCTACTTTCACATCTTATAGATCCGTATATATATGTATTACATATATACATATAGATTCTGTATATGACAAAATATGATGTTTGTCTTTCTGAGGCTAGTTTATTTTACTTAGCTTGATAATCTCTAGTTTTATACATCTTTTTTTTCTGAAAATGCTATGATTTCATTCTTTATGGATAAATAAAATTCCATTTTATATATATGCCATATTTTCTTTACTCTTTTATTGATTGGCATCTACGCTACCTCTATACCTTGGCTATTTTGAATACTGTAGTGATAAACATGGACATGCAAGAATCTCTGTGGTATACTGACATAGATTCCTTCAGGTAAAAATGAAAAAGTGGTTACTGCTTGTTCATATCGTTAGTTTATCTTTAAATAATTTTTATATTAATTTTTATTTTATGTATATGAGTGTTTTGCCTGCATATATTTAAGTGTATCCATGTATGCAATGCCAGTGGATGCCAGAAGAGGGAGACAGATGCCTGGGAACTGAAGTTGCAGACTGTTGTTAGCAGCTATGTGGATGCTAGGAACAGAACCCCAGCCTCCTCTGCAAGAGCAGCCAGTGCCCTTACTTGCTGAGTCATCTCTCCAGCCCCTCTTCATATATGTATTCGCCATTTGTATTTCTTCTTTAGAGAACTATCTGTTCAATTCATTTACCCATTTCTCAATTGGATGTCTTGGCTCTTGATGTTTAATTTTCTGAGTTCCTTGAGTCTATTTATGTGCTGCATGACATTTATTGCTTTGTATATGTTGAATCATGCTTGCATCCCTGGAATGAAACCAACTTGGTCATGGTTCATGATTTTTATGTCAGGTCAATAAACTAACATGTCCATCAAAACAAGTAAAAATATAAAGAAAGATAAAAATATACCAAATTTTCAAGAGAGGATGGTGAAAACATAAACTAGTACAACTAATTTGGAAAACATTTGGCAGGGCTGGATATATAGCTCATTCAAGAAAATGCTTGCATCTCAAGCAGAAGGACCTGAGCTGGATCCTCAGAACACATGCAAAAATGCCAAGCATGGGTAGTGAGCACTTATTATTCCAGCACAGGGGAGGCGGAGACAGGAGACTCTCTGGGGCTCCCAGACCAGCAATTCCAGTCTAATTGGTGTGCTCTAAGTCAATCAGAGACACTACCACAAAAAAGTGATCATCATTTCTGAGGATGACACCCGATATTATTCTCTGGTCTCCACACTAATGCATACTTATGTGGACAAGTATCCTCCCACACCGCGCGCACGGGAAAACACACACACACACACACACACAAACACACACACACACACACACACACACACACACACACACACACTTGAAAAAGACTTGTTTGGGCCAGCTGTGGTTGCACACACCTTTAATCCTAGCACTCCACTTGGGAGGCAGAAGCAGGGAAATCTCTGTGAGATTTCCAGGCCAGCTGGGCCTACATGGAGATCCTGCCTCATAAAACAAAAAAACAGAAACCTGTATGGCAGAATATAGTATAGTATAGATGAATTTATGTACATCTTAGGGCCCAATAATTATACTCCAAAGACTATTTTTAAAGAAATGTAGACATAAATGCACCCAAAGACATGTATGCAAATGTGCATAGCAGCATGTTTTTGCAATAGTCCAGATAGCAAAACCTCCACAAATAACAGAATTGTAGTATGTTCATATAATCAGCTATAATAAAGCAATTAAAGCAAATAAATTATTGGTATCACTAAACATAGATGTACCTAAAAAATATTAATTCTGAGTGAAAAAAGAAGCCAGACACAAAAGAATATTAAACAGTGTGTCTCTTTGTTTTTGCTTTTGGTTTGGGTTTTTTTGAGACAGTGTCTCCTTATTGTCCCAGTTGGCCTAGAACGCCCTATGTGGACTACTCTGGCCTCAATCTCACAGAGATCCACCAACCTCTCTGCCTCTCAAGTGTTGGGGCTAAAGATGTGCACCACATGCCCAGCTTGAGTGTATCTCCTTTTATATGAAGTTCAAAAACAGGGTTGGAGAGATGGCTTAGTGGTTAAGAGCACTGGCTACTCTTGCAGAGGATCTGGATCAACTCCCAACACCCACATGGCAGCTAACAACCACCTGTAACTCCAATTCCAGAGTAATATAACACCCTCTTCTGACCTCCTCAGGCATTGCATGATACAGGTGCACTTATACACAGGCAGGTAATACCCTCATATGTGTGAAATAAAAATAATAAATAAGGGGCTGGAGAGATGGCTGAGTGGTTAAGAACACTGATTGTTCTTGCAGAAGACCCAGGTTCGAATCCCAGCACCCAAATGGCAGCTAACAGCTGTCTGTAACTCCAGTTCCGGGGGACAAAACAACTTTTGTCTTCCTAGGACATTGCACAACACGGGTACACTTGTCTACATGCAGGCAATACACGCATACACATAAAATAAAAATAATAAATAAAATAAAATAATTATAACAAAATGTTTTTTTTTAAAAAAAAAACCTAAAGTTCAGAACCAGGCAGTGATGGTCTGCAATGCTAACCATCAATGGTAACAGATTAACTTTTTTGGAGTAGTGATGACTGAGAGGAAACTCTGGGCACTGGCATGGTTTCTGATATAGATGGTGACTACCTTAGCGTGTTAATTCTTGCAAAAAGGAAAATCATTGAGTGGCAAATTTAACAGTTGTAGGGCCAGTGAGATGGCTCAGTAGGCAAAAGCCCTTGCCATGCAAGCCTGGAATGCAGAGTTTGATCCCCAGAACACATATAAAAATAGAAGGAGAGGGGCTGGAGAGACAACTCAGTGGTTAAGAGCACTTGCTGCTCTTGCAGAGGACCCAGGTTCGAGTCCCAACATCCACATGGTGGCTAGCAACCATCCATAACTCCAGTTCCAGGGGAATTTGATGCCTTCTTCTGACCTCTGTGAACATTGTACGACATGGGTGCACTTACACACATGCGGGCAATACACTCATACACATAAAAAAAGTCACACGTACATTACTGCATGTGCACCCATGCAACCATATCATGAACATATATAATAATCATAAATCACAATTGTTTTTAAAAAGAACTTAGCATTTGTTCACTTTTCTGAAGCAATGTTAATGCTTTAATGCTTAAGTAAAAATAAAAACAAATATTGAGAAAAAATCCATGTGATCTGTAAGTTGTAGTTGTTCTCTGCTTCTATCTTAGGCCTATGTATCTCAAAGAATTACATAGTTCATTTTGTGACTATACTTTAAACTGTGTTAAAAATATTACAACCAGGTGCTGGAGAAACTCAGTGGTTAAGCCCCCTGGCTGCTCTTGTAGAGGACCTGGGTTCAATTCCCAGCACCCACATGGGAGCTAACACCATCTATAACTCCAGTTCCAGGGGATCTGATGCCCTCTTCTCACCTCCTTGGCCATTGCATGACATGGGTGTACTCACAAACTTGCAGGCAATACACTCATATGCATAAAATAAAGTAATAAAATATTTTTTAAAAATTACAATGAATTTTAAAACAGCATATTGTCTTTGACATTTGTTTTCATAGTATTGACCTTGATCCTACACTGTAACCCATTAATGACTGCTGTCCAAGTTACCAGCTCTTCCATTCTGAAAATTTTGTTTTTGTGGTTTTTTTTTTCTTTTCTTTTGGTTTATTGAAACAGAATCTCCATATGGAGTCCAAGCTTACCTAGAACTCTGTAGCTCAGGCTGGCCCCAGTCTCCCAAGCACGGGAATTACAGGCATACATAACCACACGTTTGAAAAAAATTTAAAGAAGAAAGCTTGGTTGTCACAATTAAATATTGTAAACATTTTTGAGTACATGAATAACTGTATTTATATTTGCCAACAGCAGTTTTACTTTGTGCTCAGGAATAATTATTAACTTTAAAATACTCACATGCAGGAAATGTTCTTCCCTCTCTGACTCTAGTTGCACTGTATGTAGTCTTTATTTATGAACAACATGACAACATGAATGGCTATGATGGCTCTCTATGAGTATCCCAGGAATAAGAACAACAAAACAATTGGATTGGTAGACATGTGCACATGTGAAGAAAAATATGCCTCATCACATAAAGTGGCAAATATTAAAAAACAACAACAACAACGACAACAAAAACCAAAACGCACTCACAGAATATAGGAGGCATAGCCTGGAAGAAAACTTATCTAGACGGAAGTGAAAAAAAAAAAAAAAAAGGAATAGGTTGAGAAAAGTAAACAGGTTATTATGGTGACATAGTCCTTTCTTTGGATCATGGAACAATTCTAATAAAGAGAATTCCCGGAGGAAAGAATGGAAAACAAGACCCAGGAAACAATGTGATAAAAACAACTTAAAACCACTTCTAAATAAGCATTTAATCAATTGTTTGGAATATAATGCAGTTAATTCTAAGCAGGTGGAATTTTCTACTGCAATAATATTTACAACTTGTACTCCAGGTAAATTTCTTTAAGCTATATTTTAAAAGTCAGCTTGCTACAAGAGGGCTGAGGTCTCCTCGTTCCCAGCAGTTCTTACTGGTTTAGTGCTCTGATGTAAATCATGTAAAACGGCTTTTAAAAACATTTTTATTTATTATTATTATGGTTTTATTTTATGTGTATGCATGCATTGCCTGCATGTAGGTAAGTGCACCCGTGTTATGCAATGCCCTCGGAGGACAGAGCGGGTGTCAGATCCCTTGGAACTGGAGTTACAGATAGTTGTTAGCTGCCATGTGGGTGGTGGGATTCAAATCCAGGTCTTTTCCAAGAACATTGTTCTTAACTTCTGAGACATCTCTCCAGGGCTTTTGGTGTGGTGATGCAGGCCTTCTGTCCTAGCTACTGTGAGGCTAGGGCAGCAAGATCGCTTGAGGCCAAAAGTGTGGAGACAGAGCCTGTGCTCACATAGCAAGGTAACTGTCTCTTAAAACAAAGCAATAAAATGTTATTTACCAATTAAGTTGGCAGCGGCTAATGAAGAGAAGGCAAGGGGCTGGGGATGTAGCACAGTTGAAAAAGTGCCTAGTGTACAGAAAGCTCGGGGTTTGAGCCCCAGCACTGCATAAACCAGGTGTGTGGTGCATGCTTATGATCCCAACCCTTAGAAGGCAGAAGAAAGAGGATGAGGAGTTCAAGGTCACCCTCAGCTATGCAGTAAGTTAGAGGGCAATTTGGGCTATGTGAGACAGTCTCCCCCAAAACAAAACACAAACACCAGTACCCACTGATAGGTAAAGTAGGTGATGAATGAATTTGGTTGATGGGGAGAAAGCCCAGGACAGATAAGCACCAGATAAAAGTCCAGGGGAATAGAGTTTATTAGCAAAGGAACACATGGGATAGATTCCCTTCTGGGTAGGGAAAATGTCTGCCCTGGGGTTGTGAGCTGGGGTCTTTTATAGGGGGAGGCTTCTGGGAGGTGCAGAAGGCGGGAAGATATATTTTTTAAAGATTGGGGTGGGGGGAGAGCAGGACTGTTAAAACCTGCCCTTTTTAGAGATCAAAGGGGAAAACCTGATGTGTTGGCCAAACAGTGGAGAAAAGTCTGCTTTTGACTTCAAAGACCAAGGTGTTTTTCTCAGAGCTTGAGGAACCATGAGGCCCTCTTGGTGAGGGGGCAGCGCTATCTGACCCCTAACACCCACCACCAACCAAGGCCTGATCCCTTGCTCTTATCTTCCGATGCTCAGGATTTGGAGTTTAAGTATTATCTTTAAGTGGATCATTGTTATTCTAGGGGTCAAGCCTAGGGTTTATGCATGCTAGGCAAGCAATTTATCACTGAGCTACATCCTTGGTGCTTTCCTTTTTTTTTTCTTTTAATTGTTACCAATTTCATCTCACCTTCACTAATTTTTCTTGGAGATTAAGAAAAGCAAACTTCGGCCTGAGAAGATGGCTCATTCGATGAAATGTTTTCCTTGTAAGCACAAAAGACTTGAGCTTAATCTGGGCATAGTGGCACATGTAATTCCAATGCTGAGCAGACAGAGACAGGCAAATGTTAGGAATTGGGTGGTCAGCCAGCCTAGACTACTTGGCAAGATCCAAACCGTTGAAAAGCCATGTCTCAAAAGGCAAGGTAGGTTGCACCTGAGGAACAATAGTAGCAGTTGTCCTCTGTGGCCTTCATATGCATGTGAGCCCCTGCAACACCCCCCATGAACATGTCTGCATTCTGCTTGCACTCATCACGTACACCATTTACAAATAAATAAATAACACACATATAACATAAACAAGTATGGAATGCATGTGACTGACATCAAGCAGAAATTATTGAGAAAGAAAGAAAATAAAGAGTAACATGCTAGAGATGTAGCTTAGCAGAACACATATGCACAAGCACTTAGCACTGAAAATAAAAAGTCAAAAAGAATGAACGAAAAAAAGAAAGAAAGAAAGAAAGAAAAAGAAAGAAAGAAAGAAAGAAGGAGGGAGGGGGATTTCACTATTCTTATCCCCAACAGAAAATTCTAGACTTTTTCTTTCCTAGACAGACTGTTATTTACTTTGACATTATCTCACATACCAAGTAAATTGTTTAACTCTGTTACCAGTGTTAGTTGACTTGACAATTACAGTACCGCACTTGACCTTCTGTGCTAGAGAGTGTCTCCTTTGATGTCAGTAAGACTTTTGAGCATATCAAGTTTACCAGTCAATTGGTAAACATTGAAATAAAGAGATATGAACATGGGAGGTAATTTTGCCATTATTTCTTTTTCATTTCTTTTATAATCTTATACAAAAGTCTATAATCCTGTATTTATTATAAGACTATAACCATGTAAACCACTTTTAAGTTATGACTTCAAAGTTTTTCACATTGCGAGCTCTCACACAGGAGAGAAGACTTATTTAATCAGCAATGAAATTCAAGAGTTTTAGAAGTTTCAAAACAAAATTATCTTAACATCTGGAAGCCATTAAGAACTGAGGAAGTGATGCCACGGTTACATTCAGAAAGGCATTTTTATTATAAATTCCTTTAAAGTCAGTCTGTGGAAAGCAAAGTTAAATTGCCCTTAGCATTTTACTCATATTTCTCATACTAATTAGACATATTGTAATATTGAAATATGAAATTATTCTTGGGAGAGAACAATGGCTTAGTGCTTACTTGGAAAAGTAAAGTGGATAATTAAGATTATGAGATTTTGTGCATAGTTGCTGATTTTGATTATAATGTAAGATGTTACTTATAACATTCTGATTTTCATTAAATGTATTAAAATATGATGGCTTTCCAAATCAGTCAGCATCGTAAGTTTCACCTTCACCATTCACTAGTCGCAGGAAGAGGCTTAATTGGCAAGAGTCATCAATTTGGAGCCAGATGCTATTTATATAGAACACAGATACTCTTGCAATACAAAGTGAGAAAGTGAGGTACAGATTGAACACCCTTTATCTGAAATGCTTGGAACCAAAGGCATTTCAGATTTGAGACTTAAAAATTTTGGAATATTTTCATGTATGAGGCATGTCCAACCTGTGCCCCACTGGCCAAATATGTCCTGGGTTAACTAGGAATGTAGCTCAACACATATGCAAATGACCCATTGTGTGGCAGTATCGAAAGTTTGGATATTGTGCATAATGAGAAGCTTTGGGAGAGGGACCCAAGTTTCAATATGAAATTCATTTATTTGTGTTTCATATATTCTTTATACAGATAACCTGAAGATAATAAAAATCTTTTATATTCATTTATTATTTGTGTGTATATGGGAGCCTGTGCATGCCACAGTGCCCATGTGGAGGTCAGACAATAACTTGTGGGAGTCAGTTCTTTTCTTCTACCATGTGACTTCTGGGGATTGAACTCAGGTCCTCAGACTTAGCAAGCAGCAAGTGCTTTTTCCCTCTGAGCTCTTTCACTGCAACCTGAAGGTAATTTTATACAGTATTTTAATTATGTCTGGAACTTACCACACATGAATAAGTTTCTACTTGGTGGTATCATGTCAAAAGTAAAAAAAAAAAGTGGGGGAGCTGGTGCTGGAGATTGAATCCAGGGCTAGGCACCTGCTCTGTGTTAAGCTACATTAAAACCTTTTAAATTTTACTTTAAAATGGGATCTCTCTAAATTGCTGAAGCAAGCATTGAACTTGATAGCCACCTACTTCAGGCAATTGAGTAGCTGGGATTACTAAGGTGTACACATGTCAGTTCGAGTGTTTCACTTTCATATTTTTCAGATCAGAGAGGCTAAAGTTTAATACCTTGAAGGGACTAACAGTGTCTAGTTTGTTATTATTATACTCAATAAATGTTTCCTTCCTCCTTTTCTTTTTCTTTAATTTTGCTTCTTTCTCTCTTTTACCATTAGTCTCAATATGTTACCCTGGCCTTTCACTTGAAGGTCTAAGGGGACATAACATGAAAGTTTGTAAAATTTCCCATATTCTTTCCCATTGTTACTTTCCCATAGTATAAAACACCAGACAGTCTCAAGAGGACCATGTTTCATTTCAGGGACAAGAGGGTAGGGGAAACTGTCAATATATTTTGTTTGCCATTCAAAGACTAAGAAAAAAAATTGCCCTGCTCTGAGTCATATACTACATCAGATTTATGGTATTTGCTCATTTTTATCCTTACCACTGCAGACTTCTGGCTATAAAGTTCATGTCATTTTTTCTAAAAAATTCTGTCATTAGGTTTTACAGCTGTGCACAGTCCTGTTAGTAGAATAGTGCATGTCGGAGTTTTAAAGTACTGAGTTTGAAATGGATGCAGAAAGCCAGGACAAATGAAAACGGGGGGATACTTAAAAAACAACAACGGAAAGGGAAGAACCTAGGCTTATAAATAGATCAAGAGTACTGTTGCCTGAGAAACCGCTCACTGATCCCCTGAGCTGTGGAAAAGAGGTGAATACAACAGCTAAAAATCACAGCAAGGCCTGAGGCCAGAACAGACAAAAACACAAGGCAAACTGAATGAACTTAGGCTGAGATGTAAATGGTGAGTGCATTGAAAGGAGGCTGAGAATCTAAAAACAGGGTGTGGAGTGAATAAAGCCAGGTGACTCATGAGGTAAATCCTCAGAATACTGCAGAACTTCCCCACTTTGGAGAAGCTCCTTAAAGGCCATTAATCTGGCTGTATAAATTAGACCAGAAGGAAGTATCCTTCCTAGTCAGCCAGTTTTATTTTCTGTAAGGAGCTGTGTTTTTCCTTGGAAGGCATAGCTGTCTGTCATCCACACTTTAGTGAACTGTGCATTGTTTTATGAGTGATGATAAAAACACTGAAGTAGGGTTGGGGAGATGGCTCAGCAGTTAAGAGCACTGGCTGGTCTTGCAGAGGACCAGGGTTCGATTCCCAGCACTCACATGGTGGCTAACAGCAATTCATAACCAGTTCCGGGGGATCCAAGGCCCTTTTCTGACCTCCCTCCTTGGGCAGTGCATGACATAGGTGCACTTACATACATTCGGGAAGTACACATAAAATAAAAATAGTAAAGTATTTAAAAAACAGAAGGAATACTTGTTCTTTTTTATAATTTTTTAAAAAAATTATTGAACTTTTGCAATTTTCATAATTTGATGGTATTCACATCCCCTCCCCTATGTGCAACTAACTCCTTTTACTGTCCCCTGCCAAATTAATGTACTTTAGTAGATATATAATATGGCCTACAGAGTCATATTTGTGTCCCCAAATGTCCTCAGTGTGAGTCTATCCACTGGAACCTGGCTAACTTACCAAGACTTTTAAGTGACCGTCTCTCCCTTTCCCAGCAGTTATTAATTGTCCAAAGTTCTTTAGGTTGGGTTGGGGTTTCTTACCAACTTCCCCATGTCTATGCTGGGGTTTTTCTGATTTGAGCTTGCATGGGGACTTGTGCATGCTGTCACCACTTTTTTTTTTTTTTCTGAGAAAGAGTTTTGCTCTATCACCCTGAATAGCCTGGCATTCATTGTGTAGCCCAAACTGTTGTTGAATTTGCGTTAATCCTCCTGCCTCAGCCTCTGGACTATTGAGATTGCCCATATGCACTATCCCTGGCTGATGGAAAAGATTTCATTATGAGTAAATGTAGTTTTCTTTTTTACTTGGATATACCTTTACAATGACTCCTTTGTCATTTTTTTTAAAACCAAGTTAAACTAGATTATTATTTTTTACACTTATCTAAAAAGTGTATTATTAAGTAATGATGATTCAAATTTTGCTTCTTCCTAGCTAGGTGTGGGAGTTGGCCTTGGTTCCTCCTTCTATATATATACACTGTAAATTTAAGCAAATTATCTAACTCCTCTGAGCTTGTATTTTCTCATGGGTGTAGGCATTATTGCTAGTATCTATTTTAACTGGGCAAACTGAGACTGACAAAGTGAGATGGTGGTGTTCTTAAGCACAGCAGCCAAGCCTGGCTCATTAGATCTGTAGGTAGGTTTGGCTTACAGACTCTACTTTCCCAATATTTCAAGACGCATTTCCTTTCATCACTTCAGCTCTCTGGTGTTGGCCTAAACCACCATCATTTCTCACCTAAATTACTGAAATAACCTAAGTAGTTTCAATCTTTGAACCCTTCAGAATTTTATCAGCGTTATAACCAGCATGAACTGCCAAATAAAGTCAAATCATGAGTTGGCCCATCTGCCCCTCCCTGTCCTTGTGAACCAGAGCTCTCCCATCTCTATACTTCTACACTGCACTTCCTCCAGGAGCACACTCACATCACCTTAGGTAGATGCTTCCCACACACAGAACCCTAGCTGCCTGGAACATTCTTTTCCCTTTGATATGCCTGAGACTTGTTCTTTCTCGCCCTTCAATTCTTTATTTAAACATCATGTCCTCTGAAGAACTTTCATTCTTTGAAGTCTATGTAATCTTTCTTCTCTCTCCCTACTCCCTCTTCATCCTTCTCTCTGATTTATTTTTCTTTATTTGCTTTTAATCATCACCTAACATCCAATTAGAGTATAGGATTCTAACTTTTTTTTTAATTACTTATTTTTATTCTGGGGCTGGAGAGATGTCGCAGCATTTAAGAGCACTGGCTGCTCTTGTAGAGGACCCAGGTTTGATTCCCAGCACCTATATAGCAGCTAACAACTGTCTGTAACTCAAGTTCCAGGGGAATCCGACGCCCTCTTCTGACCTCAGCAGGCATTACACAACACAGGTACACTTAAATACATGCAGGCAATACATATACACATAAAATTAAAATAATGTTTTATAATTATTTATTTCTATTTTATGCATATGAATGTTTGGCCTGCATGTATATAATTGTACCATGTGCATGCAATGCCTGTGGAAGTCAGAAGTGGGTGTCAGATGCCCTGGAATTGGAGTTACTGATGGTTGTTAGCCACCGTGTAGGTGCTGGGAACTGAACCTGGGTCTTTTTCAGGAGCAGTTAGTGCTTTTAATCACTGAGCCCCCTTCTCTACAACCCCCTATATTCTAATTCTTTATTGTCTAACTGTCTTCATTAGAATGAATTCTATAACAGCAATAATTCTAATCTGCTTTATACCTAGCCTATAACACAGTGCATGGCATACAGCCATAATTGAAATGGTAAATCAATCAATCAACCAATCAATCAATGTTGAAGCAACAGATGAATAATGGGGAATACATAATATGGCTCAACCATATACCCGTAGTGATACACTAGCTCTGTACTATAGGATACGTCATCTTGGATGACTTTTCTTCTTGGTGAAAACTTATCCTGTTGGTCAACTATAGACAATAGGAGACCTCTAAAATGTAGCCCTTGCTATTGGGGTAATGATTCTCCAGGGCCCAAGGAAGCAGAGAAGGAAAGAGTAGTTCCTAGACTGCCTCATTCAAATTAGAGGAAAAGCAGGGTATCAATTCCCAATCCCACAAGCTGAAGAGAGGAGGGGAAGGAGGGAGGGAGAGAGAGAGAGAGAGAGAGAGAGAGAGAGAGAGAGAGAGAATGGGACTTCTATTGGTAGGCAAGGGGCATAAACTGAGGAAGAGGAGAACTTTGATGTCAATCAAGCCAGTGGTTTAGGATGAGGACATTCCATTCCAAATGAAGAGAGGATGTCCATTACAAAACCCTTTTCACTGCCCTTATGTGGCAGAGAGATACAGGAGGAAAGTTCCTCATAGGAAAGCAGAAAGACTCTGGGGCATTCTGGAAATGTCTTTGTGAACCTGAATATTTGAGACATTTTCTATCTTCTCTAGTTTATTCATTCAACTCCAAAATTCTTGTATAGTGTGAACCCTCATTTCCAGGGAGAACTTGACAAATGGTTGGAGGTTAGCTTCTTGGTGTCCCTGGAGTGAGAAGGATACAAACTATTTACATGTATTCCACAGCCATGAACCACTGTGTTAAATGATGTTTCTCCTTGACTCTTTCCAGCTCACCAGTGCTACAGAACACCTTAAATCTTCATTCAAAGAAGGTTTGGATTTCTGTTGCTGTTTTTTAATTAATCAATTAATTAAATTTTATTTTATATATGTATATGTATGTATTTTGCCTGCGTGTATATAAATACACCACCTGCATGCAGTGCCCGAGGGAGGTCAGAGGAGGGTGTCAGATCCCCTGGAACTGGAGTTATGGATGGTTGTTAGCTCTCATTTGGCTGCTGGGAACCAAAGCTAGGTCCTCAGCAGGAACAGACAGTGCTCTTAACTGCTGAGCCATTTCTCTGGCCCATTTTGTTATTTATTTTACCGTGATAAAATATACATAATACAAACTTTACCTTTTAATCAGTTCAGTAGCCTTAGGAATATTCTGTATTGTGTTATCTTTTTTGAGAATTGTTTTCCATTTTGAGAACCTTTCCATCACCTCTGAAAGAAACTCTCCATTAATTAAACACCAACTTCTCATTCCCCCACCCATTGCCCCATCAGCTCCTGGTAACCTGGTGATTTATTTTCTGTTTCCATGAAACGGTGTCTGTTCCAGGTACTTCACATAGGTGGGATCATAGAGTATCAATCTTTTGTGTCTGATTTTGCATAAGGCTTCAAGTTTTATCTATGTTGCAACATGTGCCAGAATTTCTTTCCTTTGAGAAACTGAGTAATATTTCATTATAATGCATATATACATCACATTTTGTTTATTCTTAAATTCATTGATGGACACAGGTTATATCTACCTTTTAGCAATGTGAAAAATGCTGGTATGAACATTGCTGTACAGTATTTTTGCTTTAAAATAGTGTATTAGTTTTTTTCCTGATGCTGCGATAAAATGCCATGACCAAAAACAACTTATAGAAGAAAGAGTTTATTTTTCCTTATGGTTCCAGAGGGAGAATCCATAATGACCCAGAAGGGATGGCAGTGTGAGCAGAAAGCTGACTGATCACATTTCTATCCCTATACAGGGGACAGAGAGAACAAGCAGAAAGTGGGGTGAGGCTAGGAACCCTCAAAGCCTGTGCTCAGAGATATACTTCCTAAGGCTGCATCTCCTAAAGGTTCCATAACCTCCCCAAACAGTGCTACTAACTGGGGACCAAGTGTTCACATACATGAGTCTATGGAAGACATTTCTAATTCGAATCATCACAGTTAAAATAGTATTTTTCTCTGGAATGATTAAAAGATCTTTTTAAAAATATTTATTATTTACTTATTTTGTGTGTGGGGTGTGTGTGTGTGTGTGTGCGTGTGTATGTGTGTGTGTGTGTGTGTGTGTGTTTTTATTATTTACTTATTTTGTGTGTTGGGTGTGTGTGTGTGTGTGTGCGTGTGTGTGTGTGTGTGTGTGTGTGTGTGTGTGTGTGTGTGTATGTGTATCCCACTCTTGCATGTTTTACATGTGGAGGTCAGGAGATAACTTGCAGTAGTTGGTTCTCTTCTTCCAGCATGTGGGTTCCAGGGATTAAATGCAGGACACCAGGCTTGGCAGCAAGTACTCTTATCTGCTGAGTGATCTCAATGGTCAAGATTTTTTTTAAATTAACTGTTGCCTGACCCCATGGTAAATATATCCTCAGATGAAATCAATAGTTATGGGCTAGAGAGATTCTTCAGTGGTTAAGAATGCTTGCTACTCTTTCAGGGGACCTAAGTTCAGTTTCTAGTACCCATATATGGCAGATCACAACCGCCTGTAACTCCAGTTCCAGACCCTCTTCTGGTTTCCATGGATGCACACACACGCACGCACGCATGCACACATACAGAAAAATAAAAATAAATCTTAAAAAACCCTGTCATTAAGAGTATTTAGGAAGTCATTCTAAAAATTCTCTGTTTATAAAGTGGAAAACTCAGAGTAGGCAATGGATAGTTACACAGAGGCTCACATGCAGAGGCCTCTACATTATTAGAATGTAATAATCCCTGCATAGGACAACACAGTCAGGAGCTCAGTGGTAGACCACTTGCTCAGCATGCATGAGTCCCTGAGTTTTATCCGTGGCACTGAAAAAGGAGTACAACGCAATCAGATTTTGGATGTGGGCACAGGCATGGGTATTTTTCCAAAATCTCTTTGGCTGAGTCCATTGTGTAGTCAGGAATGGGAACCCCCGATCCAGGGGAATCTGGTATCAAACATCAGAACTACGAGTCAAGCTTGGCTCTTATTGGAGCCCTCAGAAAAGCGAGAGGAGGGATATGCTTCAGCTCATATTATACATAAAGATATTTATTGTGACTAATTTACAACTAATCTACAGTAACATTACTTGGATTTCCTAAAGTTGCCATAAAGGCTTAATTTCATATATTATGGCTACCAACATTAGGCTTGGATCAGAATACTAAAAGATGCATAGTGATCCCTGAGGCCAGGATAGTTGTGCCAATAAAAACAAGCAAGTAAATGAAGTGCAGTGGTGTACACCTGTAATCCCAGAACTTGACAGGTAGAGGCAGGAGGATGAGGACATCAGGATCATCCTTGACTACATGGTGAGTTTGAAGCCAACCTGGGCTACATGAGACCCTATTTCAAAACACAAACAAAAAATGCTACCAACAAAACAAAACAAAACAAAAAACAATGAATAGAAATACAATTGAGTAATTTTCAAGAGACAGTTGACTGCCTAAGCCTATGCTGTGGGCTGGATTCTGTGACACTGTTCCCACCACCACCATGTTGAAACCCTCACTCTCAGTGTAGTTATTTGGAGATGGGCCCTAGGCAGATACTATAGTTTGGATTTTGGATGCTCCCTAAAGGCCCATGTGCTAAAGAGGTGGTGTAATCTGTAAGAGCTGTGGTGTAGGTGCTGTGAACACAGCTCAGTGGTAGAGCGCTTGCATGCACCAGGCTCTGGCTTTCCTAGCCAGGGTTGGGTGCAGATGCCAAAGAGATGGAATTAATGTGAGTCCTGGATCATTGGAGGCAGGTCCTTGACTAGAATCCTGGGACCCTGGCCCTGTCCTCATTTTTCTTTGCTTACAGTAAGTGGTTTTATTTTTTCTGCTGCACTTTCTACCAGGTTGTGCTACCTCATCACAGGCCCAAAGCAACAGGGCCAACAGGGATGGAAACTCCAAAACTAAGAACCAAAATAACTTTTTCCTCTTATAAACTGATGATCTCCAACCGGGTGTGGCAGCACATGCCTTTAATCCCAGTACTTGGGAGACAGAGGCAGACAGATCTCTGTGAGATCAAGGCCAGCCTGGTCTACATAGTGAGTGAGTTCCAGGTCAGCTGGAGCTGCAGGGAGACCCTGTCTCAAAAAGACAAAAAAAAAAAAAAAAAAGAAGTTGATCTCAAGTAGATTGTCATGGTGACATAAAGCTGACAAATAATAGAAGTTTAGATGAGGTCATGAGAGTAGACCCTGATCCAATTCTGGATCCAGTTTGGACTTATAAGAAGAGATACCAGAGAGCTTATTCTCTCTCCATGTACACACCAAGAAAAAGCCATATAAAGTTATATGTAGTGGCACATGCCTGTGATCCCAGCACTTGGGAGGCAGAGGCAAGCAGAAGGATCACCTATAAGTTCCAATACAGCCTAGTCTACATTGTGAGTTCCAGGCTAGCCAAAGCTACATAGAAAGATTCTGTCTCAAAAGAGCCAAACAACAACAACAACAAAAGACCTGGTGAGATTATAAAGAGAAAACAGCTGATTAAGCTGACTATAAGTCAGAAAAAAAGTCTTATCAAGAGCCTACCCTGCCACACATTGCTGGATAGCTTCAGCTGTCAACTTGACAGACCTGGGAATAGGGAACCTCAATTGAGGAATTTTCTCTATTGGATTGGTCTGTGGGCATATCTGTGAGGCATTTTCTTGATTGTTGAGTGATGTAGATGGGCTCAGCCCACTATGTATGGTGCCACCCCTGGGCAAGTGGTCATGGATTGTATAAGAAAATAGGTGGGCATAGGCCAGAGGAGCAAGCCAGGAAGTAGCACTTCTCCACGGTCCCTGCCTTGGCTTCCCTCAGTGATATACTGTAATTGGGACATGTAAGGCAAATAAACCCTTTCCTCCTCAAGCTGGTTTTGGTCATGGTGTTTATCACAGCAGAAAGTAACTAGAACACACATACATGGGCCTTCCAGCTACTACAAGTGAAAATTTAGAGGTCATGAGACTGTCACAAGAAAAGGAGGCGGGGGCACCTTCATTCAAACCCCTAAATAATAGTACTAGTTGTTTCCAGGTTGATAACATTCATGTGTCAAAAAAATTGGTGCACTCCAACTCTACAGGAACAGACACTGCTGTGCTTAGGACACTTCTAGATCTTTTTCTATGTATATCTTCACCTGGTTGTTTATATGCATTTTGTATAATAAACTAACTACTGGAATAAGTAAAATGTTTGAGTTCTTTAAGACTTTCTAGTTACTGAACCTGCATAAGAAAACAGGAATCTTGACTGAGCAGGTTCCCAATTGGTCAGAAACATATGCCTGGCATCTTAGATGAAGACTGTCTTGAAAGACTGAGGCCTTGAACCTGTGGAATCTGGCACTAACTTCAGGTAGTCAGTTTGGAAGTTGAATTGATTTGTGAGATGCCCAGGTGGTATCTAGGGAGTCAGAGAACATCTTGTTCCTATGGACAACAACCTTTCCCTATATTTGGTGTCAAAAATATTTTGAGTAAAAGGTACACAGAATATCACATTAAACATGAAAGCAAAGCCCAACAAAAGCAGGAAGAAGAGAAAGTTGATAAAATGGATGCCATCTTGCCAGTACCTTCCAAGGAGCTTCAGATTGTCCATTAAGGAAAAGCAGAAGCTGGGGGAGGTGGGGGTAGGTGGAGGGAGTTTGAATCAAGCCTGGGCTACCTGGGACCCTGGCTCAAAAAGACAACCAACCAAAACAAAAGAAAAAGAAAAGGGAAATGCAGAAGACACTTTGACCTACTGGTTCTTATTCCAAACCACAGCTGTTTCATGGGATGTCAATCCCCCTGACATCTCCAGTGTGCTCTTGTTTGAATGTTGGGTGGGTCCCTGTGCAGTCAGGAAAGCCGAGAGAGAGAGAGAGAGAGAGAGAGAGAGAGAGAGAGGAAGAGGAAGAGAAAGAGCGATAGAGACAGAAGAGACAGATAGAGATGGAAAAACAATACACCGGAGACAGGGTATCATGAGGTAACAATTGCATGAAGTGGTCAACTACAATAATGAACAGTGACTGGATTAAAATATGCCAAAATGAGACATGATGTGAGAGATGCTCAGTGCAGGAAACTTTTGGAGACTACTCATTCTAATCCCCACTCCTAGCTCCAGTCACAGCCTTCACACCAAGATCATCCCTCCATTTGAAGACTGACTATAAGAAAACCGATAGATTTTCTCATAGTGAGCCATCCACCTCTTATTTCTCATACTGACCCTCAAGGGATATATAGTTTTAGAAAAACAAGGCCAGTTATTTAAGAAACAACAACAAAAAGTAGTAGCCAAGTGCAGAAAATTGTACGGAGAGCAATTCAACTTCCAGACAGCATGGCAATTTTGAATATAAACTTTTATTTATTTATTTATTTATTTATTTATTTATTCATTTATTTATTTATTATTTTAATTAGTTGTTTTATTGTTATTGCTTTGAGATAGGGTCTGATGTAGTTCAGGCTGCCCTCAAATTTGCTATGTAGCAAAGTCAGCTTTGAACTCCTGGTCCTCCTGCCTCCACCTCCTGAGTGCTAGGATTACAGGCATGCTCCATCATGCCTGGCTTTATTTTTTTTTCATATCTTTTAGCTTACAATCACTTGGAGCCTTTCTCTGTCAGTAGCTAAAATTTCTCATCCAAGGAAAGTTAGGTCTGCTACACCCAGAAATGGACTCCAAAGACTACCATCTTTCAGAATTTTGGTACAAAAGTACATTATATGCTTGTCATTTATTTATTTGCAATTTTGTTATGTTGCCTACAGATTGTTTATACTCATCTACAACTCTTTCCTATTTTATAGATAATAATCTCTGAGATCAGGGATTAGCAGGTTATACTCTAGTGTATGCCTGTGTTCCCTTTCTTTGGGTTGAACCAGGGCTTTGCATATTACATACAGGTGAGCTATATGCTTAGCCCTACTGTCTGTTTTTGAGTGGGTTGCAAGATAGGAATGGGTTTTTACACTTTAAGTGGTTTCTATGAAATAAAAAGAAGAATGTTTTTTGTTACCTGAAAATTATACAAAATTCTAAATTGTGTCCATGCATAAAGTCTTATTAGAACAACAGTCACACATTCATTTACATATTATCATTAGCTGCTTGTGTTCAGGAAGGGAGAGTTCAATAGTTGCAACAGGGATGGGGATGTGACTCAGTTGGCAGGGTGTCTGCTTAGCATTCATAAAGTTCTGGGCTCGATCCTCAGTACCACATAAAACCTGGTAGCACATACCAGCACTCAGGAAGTGAAGGCAGGAGGATCAGAAATTCAAAGTCATTCTTGAATACATAGCAAATTTCAGGTCAGCATGGGCTATATAAGACCTTTCTCAAAAATATATGTATAAATAAGTGCAAAATAAAAAAATAATTTCAACAAAGATGGCATGGACTTTAAGCCCTAAAATATTCATTATATGGCCCTTTATAGAAAAATGTTTGGTTTTACTGACCCCTGTCCTTGAAGACAGCAGGATAGTTGTACATTATCTAGCCTTAGGTGCCCAGGAACTTTAAGCTACTTTCTAATGATGATAATAATTTCTATGTGTGAGTAGAAAATGTAGCTTAGTTGGCAAGTGCTTGCCTCACATGTATGAAGTCCTGTGTCTGATCACTAACACCACATAAATAGATAGATATCGTGGTGCATGCCTGTAATCCCAACAATGGGGAGGTAGACGCAGGAGGATCAGGAGTTCAAGGTTATCTTCAGTTACATAAGGAATTGAAGGCCAGCCTGGGCTACATGATATTGTAGCTCAAAATAACAATTTACATATGCATTGCATTATTATTATTGTTTTAATTTTATGTGTATGAGTGTTTTGCCTGCATGTAAATACACCCACATCATACAAAGCCTGTGGAGGCCAAAAGAGAGTGTCGTATCCCCTGGAACTGGAATTATGGAAGGTTGTTAACCACTATTTGGGTGCTGGGAGTTGAACCTGGGTCCTGAGCAAGAGCAGCCAAGAGCAGCCAGTGCTCTTAACGGCTGAGTCATCTCTCCAGTCCTGTCTAGCATTGCATTTTGACCAGGCCACCCAGAATCTGTGATAGGAAATAGTTTACTAAAGTTGTTTTATTTCGTCACAAATCTAGTACATCGTTGTATATGTATGATACATGTTTACCAGATAAATTAGTGAATGAATGACTGGTGAATCTGGCAGCACGGGGCTTCAGACAGAAGCCTAGGAAGAATGCACTTGTTCTGGCTTCCTATTTACACAGAGCTTAATGACACTTCAAGAAGCATATGTGTATATCTGAGATGACACACTTTTTCATGAGGAGTTTATACAATGTTAAGGACCCTCTCATGGAGACCATATCTTAATGGAATAATAAAACTAGGAGGGAAGCCTTGTACAGCTGCTGACTTTAAGCAGCATTATACTTGAATCGTTCCCACAAAGTAAGTTTACTATTTAATAATAATAATGATCCAGGAATTCTTTACAACTTCCCGTGCTTAGCTAGCTCAGACCTATCACAACTAAACTCTTCAAAGTTCTCTTTTTTACAAGATTTGTTTTTATTTTCAATTATATGTATGCCTATGTGTGTGGAGTTATGTGTACCTGAGTGCAGTTGCCTGCAGAGACCAGAAGAGGGTGTTGGATTCCTGGAGCTGGAGTTACAGGCAGCTGTGAGTCACCTGATGTAGGTGCTGGGAACCGAATTTCGGTCTTCTGCAAGAGCATGCTCTCAGCTGCTGAAGCATCTTCTCAGCTCCTTTAGAGACATTTTTAATGCCATTCTTTCAGTAACTTCATAAAGAGCACTGGCCTTTAAGTTAACAGCTGTACTTCCTCTCCCCTAGTGACCTAATTCTCAGTTTTTAAAATTGTGTGGTAAGAATTACTACTGCCATAACTATCCACAGTGCACACATGGTGGGAAGCCCCTGCCCTAGCTGAGGATCTATTGGCCTCAATTGATAGCTGTTGAAAGAGGGAGAATCAGTTTTAAGGGTATGACACCTGGTGGGTTGACCAGATTCCAAGGGATGAACCCACACCCAAGAACATTTAGGAAACACAAATTAGACTCGATAGGCCTTTAAAAAATGAAAGATAGGCTGGAGAAATGGCTCAGCAGTTAAGAGCATTGGCTACTCTTGATAGGAACCAGGTTTGATTCCCAGCACCCACATGACAACTAACTCCAGTTCCAAGGGAATCTGACACCCTTTTCTGACCACCCCTGAGGGCATACACTTGAATAAATGCATGCACTTGAATACATGCAGGCAATATACTCATACACATAAAATAAAAATAATAAATATTTTTTTTAAATCTGAAAGATAATAGAGGACATGAGGTCCCTGGTGGGTGAGTGTGTAGATGGGGGAGGTGGTCTGAATATGATAAAAATACATTGTATGAAATTCTCAATGAATCAATAAAAATATTTTATAAAATCCGGTGCTAAGAGTATTGGATTTATTTTAGTTCATTTCGACTATTATATAAATATAAATGTACTCAGTTTATGATTGGTATATAACCGGATATTGTAAGCATCAGAAGAATTGTTTCTCAGTCTTTTGGGAGCTGAGACATCTAAGGTCAAGGCTTCTGCAAACTCAGTGGTGTCTGGTGAGGACCTACTTTCTTGTAGATGGTGCTGAACCTCCTCCCAAGAACCTCATCTCTTAATACAGATACTGGGGATCAAGTTTCAGCACAGGAATTTTGAGATGGGGTATATAAACATTAAAACAACAGTAGACAGTGTACAAAAAAAGGCAAGGTTTGGTGGCTACGGATGTAGGTCAGTGGCAGAGCACTTGCCTAGCATGCCTGAGGCCCTAGGTTCAACCCCCAGTATTACAAAATAGATAGATAAATAAATAAGGAGCATTCAGCTTTGGCTCTCACTTAGTAGAGTATGTACAACAGACTGCTTGATGAATAGCCACTGATCCTTTTCTCTGAGAAGCTAGATGGCTGTCACCATATCTGTTCTTTTGTTTTCTCGTCTATGAAATATGAGAAAACACTTGCTGTGTTTGATTATTTCTATTTATATATTTCTGAAACATATTGAGCCATGAAGCATAATAGAGCAGCTAATAGTTATAAGGAAATGACAATTCAAAAATAGAAGAATGTAATATAAGAATACAAGCTAAATGAGAAAATCAGAGAGCCAGGTTAGGGTGGTACATGTCTGTAATACCAGTACTCAAAAGAATGAGGCAGGAGCATCTTGAGTTTGAGGCTAGCCTGAACCATAGTGAGTCCTAGGTCAGCCTGAATTAAATGGCAAGAGCCTGTCCAAAACAGAACCAAAAAGAAAATAACAACCAAAACCAAAACACCAATTTTGAGTCAGCATTTGCCCATGTCCTTAACCCACTCGCCACTAGATTTAAAAGAAAGAATGTTTACTTCTCCTTAAACACAGAACTGTAGGTCTACATTGAAGACCAGCTTCTTCATCCAGGTTCACAGGGTTATGACTCTGTTGAAATTTGCACTGCAGATTTTTTTACATGAGTAAATATTTAAAAAATAATACACTTTAGAAGACATGATTTATTATGTAAATCAAATATAAATGAGTTTGCCTAGTGGTTCAAGGAATTTAGATAAGTATTCCTTCCTTCCTTTTTTCCTTCTTCCTTCTTTCTTTCCTTTTCCCTTCCTTTCTCCCCACCCCCACCCCTCCTTATTTTGAGGCAGAATCTCTCCATGTAGCCTAGGCTCACCTCCAACTCACTATACAAGTCCAAGCTGGCATCAAATTCTTGGTCCTCCTGCTTGTGTCAGATTCAACTTAAGAATCTTGAGATGGGGTACAGAAACATTTAGACAACAGTAGGTATGTAAAAAAAAAAATCAAGGTTTGGTGGCTAGGAATGTATCTCAGGGTTAGAGTGCCTTACCCACCACCCAGTCTCAGAGCTATGCTAAATAGTCAGCTTTCTGTCTTCATAGTAACCTATAGGGACTTTGATGGTCTTGCCACCTCACAGGATTTCATCCTGGTCCACCACCTTGGTGACATCATGATGTTTGGGCTATAATTACAGTTGTGTTGCCACCATGCCTTGCTTGATAAAGAGCTTCTAAACAGGGCCTGGAGAGATGGCGCAGAGGTTAAGAACACTGGCTGATCTTGCAGAGGACCCAGGTTCAGTTCCCAGCACCTGCATGGCAGCTAACAACCATATTAACTCCAGTTTCAGAAAATCCAACACCCTCTTCTGACCTCCGTGGGCATTACATGGCATGGGTGCACTTACATACATGCAGGCAATACACCCATACACATAAAATAAAAATAATAAATATTTTTTAAAAAGAGCTTCTAAATAAATTTATTTGATTAAATATTGAGGGAACAGTACTGTTTTGTACTAGAATATAAGACTTTGGGGAAAGTCCACAGAAATTGATATTATTTCAGATTTTTGAAAAATTACTTAGTTTAAACCATCAAAATTAGTTGTAGTGCAGAGGTCTCTGTTCTAACTACTGGATCTATTCTTTTCTGTGTGAGTGGTGTGTGTGTGTGTGTGTGTGTGTGTGTGTGTGTGTTGTATGTGGAGGCCAGAGAAGGCTGTTATGGTGTCCTGCTCTGTCATCTTCTACCTTAAATCTTTGGGACAGGGTCTTTCACTGAACCCAGAGGTAGGCTGGCAGCTAGCAAGTCCAGTGATCCTCTTTCCCATAGCCTTAGGGTTATAGGGTGTGTAGCCACACCTACTTTCTATGTGGGTGCTGGGGATTGGAACTCAGGTCCTCATGTTTGAGCAACAAGTGCTCTTATCCACTGAGCCATCTCCCATTCCCAGCACCATCTGTTCTTTGTGGTATCAAAGCAGTCAAATCACGTGTAAATGAATGGGCATGGCTGTGTTTCATAATCTTTATTTGCAACACAAATTGGTTTTCTGACTTTTGTTTCTACTAATATGTAAAGCCTATCAGGATCTTCTTACTTCCTGTAGAAGAACAACCCTCACACACCACTCTTGTCTCAGAGCTACGCTAAATCTCCAGCATTGTCTTCATAATAACCTCTAGGAACTTCAATAGTCTTGTCACTCCACAGGATTCCACATTGGCCCACTTCCTTGGTGACATCATGATGTTTGAACTGAGTGATAGGAATGCACAAATATTCTTCATGCCTCTGAAGACATGTCACAGAACATGGAAAACAATATTTCAAAAAAAACTTCAGGGCCCGCCAACTTGGTAACGTGCCTAGGAGTCCTAGGGTTCAACATAGGCCAGGGTGTTAATGAGGGAAAAGCTGTATTTCTGCAAATGAATCCCCTACCATCAAGGAACCAACTCCAGCTCATAACATGTGCAGTCTCAGAAAATTATCTGATTCCTCTTGAGGATAATGAGTTTATATATACATCAATTATTGTCACTCAATGCAATTTCTGATGGTGTTTATTTGTTTGTTTGTTTGTTTGTTTGTTTGTTTGTTTTTGAGACAGGGTCTGTGGTGGTTTGAATGAGAATGTCCCCCATAGGTTCCAAATATTTGGACATTTTATCCCCAGTTGATAGCATTATTTTTGGAGGCTTTAGGAGGCATGGCCTTGCTGGAGGAAGCACATCACTGGGGACAGGCTTAGAGAGTTCTTAAGCCTTGTGGGATTTCCAGTCACACTCTACTTCCTGTGCCTGCTTGAAGATGTGAGCCTCTGCTTTCTGCTCCTGCTCCAGCCACCTCTTGCCACCATGCCTCCTTGCCATGATAGACTCTAATTCCTTTGGAGCTGTAAGCTCAAATAAACTCTTCCTTCTATAAGTTCCTTTGGTCACAATGATTTATCACAGCAACAGTAAAGAAATGAATACAGAGTCTTTCTATAGCTCCAGCTGGCCTGGAACTCACTTTGTAGACCAGGCTTGCCTCAATCTCTGTGAGATCTGCCTGTCTCTATTTCTTGAATACTGAGATTAAAGGCATACAACAGCACATCCAGCTTCTTTCGCTTGTTTTTGAGGGGGGTGAGGCTCTTTTATTTGAGACAGATTCTCCCTATAGCCGTAGCTGGCCTAGAACTCACTTTGTAGACCAGGCTGGCCTTGAACTCACAGAGATCTGCCTGCCTCTGCCTCTTGAGTACTGGGATTCTGGTTTTTTGCTTTTTTATACTCCTCTACTTCATTCATTGGGAGCTGATGAATAAGAAGTACATTCCCCACACTATCTTACCAGAAGAGTTCTAAATACAATTTACATTCTGCTTACGAAGTTTCATATGCCTGAAGTAGAAGGCAGAAGAGAGCTAAAAGTCATTCCTCTTTCTCTACTTGTAATAGTGGATTTGTGACCTTAAGATAGGGCTTTTAGGTGGACATAGTGGTATACTCCTGTAACTCAGGTACACAGGAGGTGGAGGCAAGAGGATCATGAGTTCAAAGCCATCCTTAGATACTTAGCAAGATCCTGTCAGAAAAGAAAATAGGCTGGGCATAGTGGTATATACTTGATCCCAACACTGTGATTTTGGGACCAGCCTGGTCTATATAGCAAGTTCCAGGCCAACCAGGCCTACATAATAAGATCTTGCCAAAAAAAAAAAAAAAGTGTTGAAGAGCTGGCTCAGTAGTTAAGAGCATGTACTGCTCTTGCGGAGGACTGGAGTTAGATTCCCAGCACCAACATCAGGCAGCCCACAACTGCCAGTAACTCCAGCACTAGCACCAGGGGTATCTACAACCTGTGGCTTTGGTGGCATACCTACACACAGATACACATACACATAATTAAAAATAATAATAAAACAAGTCTTTAAAAACAAACAAAAAAGATAGATAGATGAGCTGGGGAGATGGCTTGGGGGGTAAAGTACTGGCCATACAAGCATGAGGACCTGAGTTCACATCCTCAACACCAACATAAATGCTGGGTGGACGTGTGGCCCACCTGTAATCCCAGCATTGGGGAAATGGAGATATGGAATCCCCAGAGCAAACAGGCTAGTTAGACTAACAAAAACGACAAGCTCTGGGTTCGGGTGAGAGACCCTGCCTCAATATATAGGGTGGAGAGTGAGTGAGGAAAACACCAGCATCAACCTCTAGCCTCCCTAGGCATCTACATATATGTTTACAGGTACTTGTATCACATCCACATGCCCTCAGGCAAGTAAGCATACATACACATATGCATTTACACCACAAATACATACACACGCAGGAAGGAAGGAAGGGAGGGAGGGAAGGAGGGAGGGAGGGGGGAGGGATTCCCAGGACTTCCAGGCCTGTTGTTAATTTTGGTCTATTGCATCTTCCTGGCTTCTGAATGAAAACAAGATTCAGATTCTTTGGATTTCCATAAATATGAAAGATGGTGGCAGCTTCTATAACTTATCCTTCAACAATTTATAAGTACTAAATTCTCTATAAATTTAATGCCATGCTGGGCATGGTGGCACATTCCTATGATCCCAGCACTCAAGGAGGCAGGAAAATCAAATTTGAGTCCAACATGGCCTAAATACAGAATTTCAAGCCAGGCTGGGCTATGTAGTGAGAGCCTGTCACAAGAAATTCTAAAAAATTAAATGCTTTCTCTTTAAATACTTAACTGAATCTCCATTTTCTTGGCTGAGACTGGACTGTGTGCAGGAACAGGATCTAATCCATGTTTTCATTTTTTACATAGCACCTAACAGATATCTGTGGGTAAAACACATCAGAATAAATAAATATTTTGTGTACCATATTATGATCATTTTATTGGTACAAAGCTTTTCCTGTCATATTTCTATTTTATTATTATATTTTTTTCCTTTCTTTTAAAAAATGACATGCAATAAAATTGCATATTTATGGAATACCATGTGACATTTTGATATAAATTGTTATATTCCTTCTAACAGAACAGGTCCTTATGTGTGTATGTGTATCTGACTCACAAGTAAGCTAGTCTTCCTAAAGGATTAGTGCAGCAATTATCACTCCCTGCCATCTGGCTATCTGTCATAAAGATATAAGCAAGATGTTAGTTGCGACACAACAAACAATCCCAGTGGATTTAAAATTACACAAATTTTGATTCTGTGTTCTGGGGCTATTTTTGTATCATTTCTTAGTAAGTAACCTCAAGAGCACAGATAAGAAAATGCTGTAAAATAATCAGAAAGCAATATGCTTTATATACCCATGGCCTAGTTTTGAAATTATCAATTTATTGAGATATAGTTCACATTCACATATACAGCTCATAGGCAATTCTATTGTTTTAAATATACTTATGGGGTTGTGGAGCTATTGCAAGATCTAATTATATAACATTTTCTCATTCCAAAAAGACCCTGTAGCCTTTAGCAGTCACACCTCTCTCCCCCAACTCTAGACAACTGCATATTTTTTTGTTTGTGTGGATTGCTTAGTCTGAACTTTCTGATTGTTCCTCATACTTGTCAGCACTTTTTATTGTCTATCTTTTTTTATTATTACTACTCTAGTGCAGGTGAAATAATATCTCTGAAGCTTTGAGTCACACTTCTCTGAAGATTGTAGATGTTGACAAAAAAAAAAAAAAAAAAAAAAAAGGAAAAAAGAAAGAAAGAAAAAAAGCAACAGACAGGGATAATTCCAGATACAAGCCTCTAGCAAATGTATGATTTGCAACTACATTTCCCTTCCTTGTAGGTTTGCACTTTCATTCTTTTCTTTCTCTCTTTCTAGGGCTGTGAGGGAGTCAACCCTGGCCTCATGCATGTTATACAAATATTCTACCACTGAGCTACAGCCTCAGTCTCTCATTTTCTTGGTGGTATCTTTCGAAGCACATTTTTTTTTTTATTTTGATGAAGTCCAATGTATAAATTTTCCTTTTGTCACTTAAACTTTTGATATCATACTTAAGTCATTGCTGAACCTAAGTATAAGTATTTAACTAATTAATAGTAAATTAATTTGTGTTTTTAAGTAGACTCTCAGCCCAGGCTGGCCTCCAGATCACTGAATTCTCCTTCATCAACCTCCTGAGTACTGGCTTTATGGACATGAGCTACTACATTTAGTTCCCCAAGTGCAAAGACTGACTGTCTGCTTATTTTCTGAGTGTTTTAGTGGTTAATTATTACTAATTATAATTCTACATATTTTTTGAGTCAAGGTCTCCAAGTTTACATAATTAAAAAATAAATTTAAAAAATTTTAATGTGTATGAGTGTCCTGCATGTGTGTAAATGTACCACATGAATGCAATGCTCTTGGAAGCCAAAAGAGGGCATCAGATTCCCCTGGCACTGGAGTTTCTGATGGTAGTTAGCTTCTATATGGTTGCTGGGAACCAAACCCCAGTCCTTTGCAAGAACAGCCAGTGCTGAGCCATCTTTCCGGTCCCAAGTTTATATAATTTAATTTTAAGAAATAATCAATGTTAATAACTACTTCTCAAAATCCTGAAACTTTGGGTTCAAGTGATGGCACATTGGTTAAGAGTAAACACTGAGACTTGAGTTCGATTCCCAGTATCCATGCCAGGCAGCTCACTACTGCCTGTAACTCCAGCTTCAGGGGACCTGACATAAACCCCCACACATACACACACGATTAAAAATAATTTTTTTAACCCTGAAACTTTAACAAATGGTGTTCACTATGTGGTAGCAGCCAGATCTAGCACATCAGTACCACTGGTGCTGAAGGCATACAGTGCTGTATGAGCCAAGGAGAAAGACAAGTTAGAACTCTGACAATGGAACTGAGAGAGAGCAGGTAGGGGCCCTAGTCACTCCCTGTTGAAGGCACAGTTGCCAGAGGACTCTAACCGCACTTTGAAAACTGGTCTTCCTGAAGGCAGCAATAAAACTATCCAAGGCTAATCCCATGAGGACTCGCAGATGTGGCTCCAGAAACTGCTGTTAAAAGACACCAGTAAGTATAGGATTCCCTGTGACAAACTCAGAGGGTGGCATTAAAATGGCTTTGCTCATGAAATTTCCTCAGGAGATTTAGCCTGTAATCCCAGTACTGGGGAAACGGAGGGAGGAGGATCAGAAGTACAAGGTTATCCTCAACCACATAGTGAGTTCAAGTTTAGCTTGGACTATATGAGGGTGTTTCTCAAAAGAGAAAAAAAAAAAAAAGGCAAAAATTGACTAAAAAGGTACAGCCACTCAGAGACTTTGGTCAGGAAATTGGTAAAATATCAATTTGAAGATGTATTAAATTATGTAGAAATTTCCTTTACTTCTTAAAATTTTAACGGAGATGTGATGGGGTCTCAGGGGGTAAATGTAGATCAAAAAGAAAATCATGTGTGCCCTATGTACTCAAAAGATTCCTAGGTTTCCTTAAGGCCTTAAATATTCAATAATAGTGGAATTTAACAACCCTAAAAGAGGTGAAAATAGAACACAGTAGTTTCACAGTAGAGAATATTTTCAATTGGTTGGAAAGACAAGATGAAGGGAACACAGGAAATGAGCATAAAAGGAAGCAATGGAGGTTCTCCTTCAAATACCGAAGATACCAGAGATGAACTGCATGCACTGGAGAATAGTCACTAGATGTCTTTAGAGACACTTAGGGAACAGAAAAGGATGAATTTATTTGCTGTATTGAAAGGCAATATAGCAATAGACAGCAAGGGTGTGGAGAGATGAATTGTGAAGCTTCAGATGCAGAGCTGAAAAATTCATAATTTCATAGGAAACTGTAGTTGTGTGGAAGTCAGTCACAAAATCTCACAGCATCTGGCTTTCAGAGTCATGTTCTTACCAGTTTACTATGATGCCTGAAGTTGATAATGCCTACTTTCCACATGCACTAAAGTTTGTGATAATTTATTAGACCCTTGATGAATATTTGATTAATTGAAAATTTTCAAGCATTGCTGATGACTTAAGAAGCCTTGCTGGGCATTGTGGTGCATACCTTTAATCCCAGCACTGAAAAGGCTGAGGCAGTCAGATCTCTGTGAGTTTGCGACCAGCCTGGTCTACATAGTGAGTTCCAGCAGCCAGGGCTAACTAGTGAGACCCTAGTTAAAAAAGAAAAGGTCTTACTCCGGCTGGAGAGATGGCTCTGCTGTTAAGAACACTGGCTGCTCTTGCAGAGGACCAGGGTTCAGTTCCCAGAATCCTCATGGCCACTAACAACTATCTGCAATTCCAGGGGATCCAAAGCTCTCTTCTGGCCTCCTCAGCCACTGCATACTTGGTTGCTTTTGCATATATGTAGGTAAAACATTCATACACATAAAAAATTTCAAAAAAGGAAAGTGATACAAAGAAAGTGTACGTGGGGAGTGGGGATGAGGGTGGGGGAGGAATCCAAAGAGTATTTGTGAATGCATTCTACTAGAAAGCCAACTTCCCCAAATCTTGGCGAACTGGATAAACAAATGATGATGTGTTAATGTACCAAACATTAAAATTTAGGACCCTGAGAACGTAATTCAGTGGTAGAGCACTACCCCCTAGCACTAAAAAAAAAAAAAAAAAAAAAAAAAAAAAAAAAAAAAAAAAAAAAAC
>NW_008358774.1:10288890-10300305 GCF_000622305.1 Nannospalax galili | reverse complement strand
AGAGATGGCTCAACAGTTAAGAGCACTGGCTACTCTTGCAGAGGACCCAGGCTTGATTCCCAAAACCCACACTGCCACTAACAACTACCTATAACTCAATTCTGGGGGATCAGATGCCCCTCTCTGGCCCTTTCAGGCATTGCATGACATGGGTACACTTAGGTACATGCAAGGCAAAACACTCATACACATAAAATAAAAATGAAATATTAAAAATATATTTTAAAAAACCCAAAACAAAAGAATCCCAAACAAACCATCATAATTGAGTACAAATTATACTATATGTAAAATAGCAGTTGAAATATCTACTTGAAAAATAAAAACTGATGTAAATAGTATTACATATTGTTTAAATACACAAATTATGTCTATAAAATCTACACTACACTATAAAGTAATAAAGACTGAAAGAGTGCAGAGGATCTTGGGTCAATATGTATACTGAAGGAACTGTTTCAAGCTTGTTTATAATTATTTTGATTTTCTTTCATTATTTGACTCGATTCTCAGAAATGAAAGATAAGCAAAAAATTGTAAGGTGATAAAGGTCTCCAAAAGAAATGATTATTTCTAAGGCAGCTCTTTATGGTGTAAGGGAGAATAAACTCAAATTTCCTCCATTTGATTCTATCTGCTTCTTTTAAACTTAAAAAAATGTTTATTTGTATTTTATGTGTATGAGTATTTTGCCTACATGCATGCAAGTGCCCATGGAGGCCAGAAGAGGGTGCCAGATCCCTCGAACTCAAGTTACAGACAGTTGTTAGACACCGTGTGGGTGCTGGGAACAGAACCCAGGTCCTCTGCAAGAGCAGCTAGTGCTCTTAACCACTGAGCCACCTCTCCAGCCTATCTGCTTCTTTAAACATTTTTTTTTATTTATTATTTTTATTCTATGTGTATGCTTGTATTGCCTACATGTAGGTAAGTGTGCCCATGTCGTGCAATGCCTGCGGAGGACAGAAGAGGCTGTCGGATCCCCTGGAACTGGAGTTACAGACAATTGTTAGCTGCCATATGGGTGCTGGGATTCGAACTTGGGTCTTCTGCAAGAACAGCCAATGTTCTTAACTGCTGAGCCATCTCTCCAGCCCCTATCTACTTCTTTTACCACTTAACTTGCCCCCATTTTCTCCCATTTCTTATGCCTTCTAATTCTTACATTATTCAACGAAAACTTCATAATTTTTTATTATACTTGACTTGGAATGCTAATAAGATTAATCTTGCCAGTCTTACTTGATGTACGCCTAAGCTATCAGCCACACAAGTACAAAACAAGGACTACTTATGCCAAGATGCAATGAGATGACTAAATGTGAAAAGATACAAAAATCTGCCAACACAGATATTAATATTCGACTAATATAATCTGTTCATCTCTCTCTGAATAGTCATACACTTTGAAAATGGACAGTGAGATCTTTCAATGCAAACAGCATCGCTACTTTCTGGCATGGCAAGAAAACCAACAAACACCAATACACAGCCCTGATGATCTAGACTTGGGAAGTTGATTCAGCCTTTAACACTATTTTAATATTCAAAGAGTCTTATCAGGGAATAACAACAAATCATAAAAGGAGAATGGCCTGTTGGAAAGAAAGATGATGATGTGTATAATATCCCAAATAGCCAGAAAACACAGTATTGAATAAGATAAGCTATCAGATGAGGAACTAATCCCCAGCACTAAGCAGATTCTAGAACCCTAAAGTAGTTAAACCTAATCTGCCAACCTGGCACTTGCTCAAAATGTGGTCAAGAGAATTAACAACTCTGGGGAATAAAAATAGAGATTGCAAACTGGGCCTCTTTGTGCAGGTCTGTCATCCTAGTTACTGGGAAGCTGAAGCAATTCAAAAGTGAAGGCCAGCCTGGGCTACAGAGTGAGTTCAAAGCAAATTAGTGAGACTCTGTCTAAAGGTAGAAGGGAAAAAGAGGGCTGGGGACGTAGCTTAGTGGCTAAGCATTTGCCTAGAATATGCAAAGCTCTAGATTTGATTTCCAGTATCATAAAAATAAATAAATAAATAATAAATAAATGAATATAAAAGCAAATATAAATAAATAAAAACCGAGGTTGTCTCAAAACCAGGGATAGAAGACATCATTGTCTTCTGAGTAGCAATAAAAACTAGCATGTGTCTCATAAGTAAATGTTCTCTTTTATTTTGAAGAAAGAGTCATCTCACCGGCTCCCAAGTCAATATTCTTGTTTTTATTTATTTTTTTTCATTTTATGTGTGTGAATGTTTTGCCTGCATGGATGCAAGTGCTCCTGTATCGTGCAAAGCCTGCAGAGACCAGAAGAAGACATCAGATGCAGAGGCCAGAAGAAGACATTAGATCCCCTAGAGTTAAGGTCAGTTGTTAGCTGCCATGTTAGTGCTGGGAATTGAACCCTGGTCCTCTGCAAGAACAGTCAGTGCTCTTAACACTTGAACCATCTCCCCAGCCCTTCCAAATCAATATTCTTGATACATTTTCTTACAGTGATTTTCTCATTCTTGTCTAGAAAAGTAGGAATGTAACAAATAATAAGAATATATCTAGTCAGACAGTTGAAGAAGTATATGAAGAATTAAGATTATTATCACAAAGATGATAGAAGTATTCCATCCACAGCCCTCTAATTTTCCAGTTGTATAACCCTCTCCCCAGGTGGCCTCAAGCACAGCCAGGGCTTCAGTGACCACATGTGCCACACCTATTACTTGCAAATTGTTGAGAGTCCTTCAGTGGCTGCTTCCCTTACCTCCAAATGAATTCATCATCCATTTTCAGATTAAGAAAACTGACATCTTGGGTTGGCAATGTAGTTCAATTGGTAGAGTGATTGTCTACCATCACTCAAGTGTGGAGGAACATACCTAGTACTTGGAAATTAGAGACAGGAGGATCAGGAGTTCAAGGTCAACTACATACAGAGTTCAAAGCCAGCCCAGGATTCTTGAAACACTGCCTCAAAATAAACAAAAACAACAACAAACTTAGTCAAACCTAGTGGCACAGGCATGTAGTCGCAGCTACTCAGGATGCTAACATAGGAGGATCATCCCAGGCTGTAGAGTAATGAAGCTATGAAATTTAATGAGGCCTTGTTTCAAAATAAATAGTAAAAGAAGGCTGGGGATAGAGTTCAGTGGCACAGTGCTTGTATGGCATACACAAGCCCTAAGGTTACATCTCCATCACTGCAAAATAGATGAGTAAATAAAAAACCTGTCTTAACCACGACCCATTCAAATGCTTATCAAGAGCATCTTTTCTAACTTGCTTCCTATGTGAAAAACTGTATCCTCCCATGTTACTCAGTTTTTCTTCCTCTCTCTTTACTGGTTTCTATTCCTAGATACTTAAATAGAGCCAAACTAAATGTCTTTGCCCTTTAAGATCTAGCTCAACCTGGTTCCAATTCTGACAACATATGAAAGCCCAGCCTAAGATTTCTTCAAATTCTTCTGAGCTTCTGATCACAGCCTCTAGGCACAGTAGTGCTTGTGTGTACACTGTTCCTCAGTCCTGGCACTGGATTCCAAAACAAAATCACTAAGATTAATGAATTTAGTTGTTGACTTTACTAAAGACGTCTGAGAGATTGAGGGAGGTGTCCCATTCCCCAGCACACATTTTCTGTCATCCTGCTGGCTGGATTCACTTCTTCCCATTCTCCCAGTTACCTCTTTGTTCTTGACTGTTCTGAGAACATCCAATTTTCCTCCACTTCAATGTGCTGGGACCAGCGAACTTATTTTCTCTTTCTCTACATTATCAATTCCTGAGTTGGTCACTAACTATTGTGTTACAGACTTTTTTTTTAATTTTAAAAATATTTTATTCATTATTTTTATTTTATGTGTATGCATGTATTGCCTGCGTGCAGATAAGTGCACCCGTGTTGTGCAATGCCCGTGGAAGACAGAAGAGGCTGTCGGATCCCTTGGAACTGGAGTTATGGACAATTGTTAGCTGATTTGAACCCAGGTCTTCTGCAAGAACAGTCGGTGTTCTTAAACTCTGAGCCATCTCTCCAGTCCCGTGTTACAGGCTTTTAAATCTTGTCACTTTTATCTTATTTCTAACCAACAGTTTTGTTTCTGCCCCAACAATGGGATTATTTCAGTATCACTGTGAACTTGGTCTTGGGTCTTCAAATCTCTGTACTCTCTAATAAACCCTGTAGGGTCCTGAAAGATGTATCTTTCAGAGAATTCTTTGCCATATATGTTCCAAGGCCAGAGGATTGTCTTTAACAGTCCTGACTTTTGTGCAGCAAAGTCCCATCTGCTTAGCCTGGCACTGAAGACCCAATCTTAGTCTCCAGGCTTATTGCCCACTCCTCTACCATCTGAACCAGTCAAAGGTTCATCTATCTGCATAGCCCTGGCTCTGTAACCCTGGAATGCGTTTTCCCTGATACTCCAGCTGGATTCATCTGCTCATCTGGATTCATCGTCTCAAATATTAATTCCTCTTCCAGGTCTTTTTTGGCACTCCCAATTCATAGAAATCTCTTTTGATGCTGAGGATGCAGCTCAGGGGTAGTTTCCACCTAGAAATCCTTTCCCCTTTGACCCACTGTATTAGTTGCTTTTCTTGTTGCTCTGTAAAAATACCTGAGAAAAGTAATTTAAAAGGGTTTTTGTTGTTGTTGTTGTTTGTTGATCACAACTTGTTGGTGGGGATGACATGGTGGCAGGAGCTGAGGCAGCTGGTCACTCAAGAAGCAAGGAAAAATGAATTCTGTTGTCAACTAGCTTTTTCCTTTTAAAATTATTTATTTATTTTTATTTTATGTGTATGAGTATATTGCCTGCATGTATGTAAGTACACCCATGCCTTACAATGCCCATGGAGGTCAGAAGAAGGTGTCAGATCCCCTGGAACTGGAGTTATGGACAGTTGTTACGTGTCATGTGGGTGCTGGGAATCCAAGCAGGGTCCTCTGTAAGAGCAACCAGTGCTTTTAACTGTTGAACCATCTCTCCAATCGCTAGCTCTCTCCTTCTATGTGCTGCCCACAGTTAGAATGGTTCCCCCCACTTCAGTGAACCTAATCTAGGAACCATTCACAGACATGGCTAGAGGCTTGTCTCTTCAGTGATTCTAGATCTTGTCAAATCAACAATTAATATTAGTCATCACTCCAATTGTTTCATTTCTCCTGATATGTATTAGAGTGGTAACTTCCACTGTCTGGGACTGAGGAGTTTCTTGGAACATAGGCCCTTCAGTGCTAAAATGTCCAAGGCAAACCAGGACAACTGGTCACTCTATTTGTAGTATATATGACAAGGATCTTAGGAGCAGGAAAGGAAAGTGATTTCCTTTGGATATCTACTGTGGAAACTCACATGGCAAAAATAGCCATGAAAACTCCAGAGAGAGAAAAGGGGAAAGAGTAATGGAAACACTCAGACCTGATGATAGGCCTGGAGCAGAGAACTTCAAGTAAGCACACAACCAGAAACTGTCGGACACGCTTGGAAGTTTCACCTGAAACATTTTTTTCTTTCTCGTCTTTTTAAAAAAGGAATTGAAGTAATTGAAAAAGGAAAAAAAAAAGATATCTTCTAAGTAGAGGGTCTTAATAGGGATCTAAGTGGGTGGAGAAAAGTGCAGATCGTAAAAAGGAAAACCTAGACAGGTAAACAGCCTTTTCCTTGTATTGTTACCTTGGAAACAGTCAAAATCCGAGCTGTTTGCTACTAGGAAAAATAAGTGAAATCCGGAAGTCAAGACCAAATTTTCTGATGCCAAGTTGAAATTCAAGATGAGTTTTGTAAAGGTTACTTTATAAAAGTTTGGTGAAACAGCAGCAAATTAAACAGAGAATTGGATCAGAGGTCTGTAATAAGTACTACAAAAGTTACACTACTTTGGAAATATCAAATCTGTTATTGAAGAAATGAATGAGTGAACTAAGATGTGTAATGCACAAATAAACATTTACATACATTTATAAATATTTATACATTAGAAATGTTAAATGCAGATGCATATCAAAAGGGATGGAAGGACTAACAGAATCTAATAATGGTGAGACATGACATATATAAGAGGACCTGTGGCCTTACTGTGACAAAATCAATCTAAAGTTGGAAAGACTTATTTTGGCTTAAGTTTTCAGAGGTTTCTGGCCATGACTGACACTGTTGCTTTTGGGCTTGTGGTGAGGCCAAGCATCATGACAAGGTGTGTGTGGTGAAGGAAGGCTGCTTTCCTCAGGGACCTAACTTCCTTCCATTAGACATACCTCCAAAGGCTTCCACCACCTCCCAATAGTGCTACCACCCTTTGCTTCCTTGGAGTTTGGGGGGCATTTAAGATTGAAACTATGACAGGTGTACTTGTCCTTGTGTTTTCCCTTTAGAGCAATCATCTATAGCAGCTTAGGCAACCTTCTTGGTATGAGTCCTGTCTTAGCTTACTACTGCTGTGATAAAAACACTGATTAAAGATCAAAAGAACAAATGATACCAAATGCTGGCAAGGACGTGGAGAAAGGGGAACGCTCATTCACTGTTGATGGGTTTGCAAACTCCTGCAACCCCTATGGAAACAATGTGGAGACTTCTTTAAAAACTAAAAATGAACCTGCCATATGACCTGGTTATACCACTCCTTGGCATATACCCAAAGGACTCATCCTATTGTAGAGACACTTGTACAGCCATGTTTGTTTTTGCTCTTTTCACAATACCAAGAGATGGAAGCAACCTAAATGCCCCTCAACTAATGAGTGGCTAACGAAAATGTGGGACATTTACACAATGGAGTTCTATTCAGCAGTAAAGAGAGACAAAATAATGAAATTTGCAGGTAAATGGATGGGTTTAGAAACTGTTTGTTAAACTAAGTGAAGTAACACTGACTTAGAAAAACAAAAGATGTATGTTCTCCCTCATTTATGGATCCTAGCCCCAGATCCGTTTACGTGAGTGCATATCCTGATGCAACTGCAGGGATCAGGAATATGGAAGGGAAACAGGGAGGTAAAGGGAAAGAAGGAACCTGAAAGAGAAGAATAATAGGATAAAGGTGTTACTAAGGAGAAATATGTAAAAAGGGGGTAGTTAAAGGGGAGGGAGAGGAGGGCTATACAAAGAACTATGGGAATAAAGGGGAAAAGATTCTCCAGCTACATAGTAAAAAACAACAACAACGAAGTCTTAAGCACAGAAAGAATCCTATGGGGATGGAAGAAAGCCCTTCCAGAAGCAATATGGTTGTTTAATGAAAATTCCAGCGCCAGAGGTAGGTGCCCCACTATAAGCTGTTGACCTGAGGGGCCCTAGAGGTTCCCAAAACAATAAAGGTCATTGCCAGTAATGTTGGTTATACACCGAAAGTGGATGGAAAAACCCTATTGTTGAAGACACTGCTTGATGTGAGCAAAAGAAAGGGAGAAATCAAGCTTGGACTAAGCTGGAAACTCCCTGCCACTGGACGGGTGGCTTTCATGGTGCCAAAAGGCGATGTGCAGATGACTGGGGGAGAATCATCCCCTATAATTCTGTACAATGATGGACCCCAAATGTTGCACTATCAACATACCAAACAAGATCGCCCTGCTGGTGCAATAGTGGAGTGTCTAGTGTATATACATCCAGCAAATTTTTGATTCACTATAATGCTCACTCCTAGGGGTGGAACACACATCCGGTACTGTAGATCAGGCCAAACACCTGTGGCAGAGGAGAATATAGGTCCCAGCGGGAAGCCACTGCAATTATTTGTTAGATGGATGTGATGCACCTGCTAAAGCTCCATCCAAGCATTTGTATTTATGCCTATAGGTTAAGTTATAGCAGCCACTGTTTAGACGCTCTAGCTTCTTGCTGTCTGTGTTTTTATAGTAGATGGAATCCCACTGAAATGGGCCAGCAGCCCATGGAAAAAAGATGATGCAGAGACCCGAAAATTCAGTGCCTTGCCACAAATAGGAGGAAGATCATCCCACACCTACTACCACTTCCAAGGCTCAGGGACTTTTGCTAAAGAGGTTGGCGGAAAGAATGTAAGAGCCTGAGGAAGGGTTGATGTGTTAACTGGAAGTGTCCCCCAACCACTACACTTGCCAGCTGTAGTCACAGCTCCTTCACACACTCATCAAGGAGTTGAGGGGGGAATCAGTTACCCTTCTCATCCAATCAGTTGACCTTAGCTGCATGTGGGGGAGGGGCTAAGGATATATAAGCCGAGAATGCCATGAGACACCTTGCCCACCATTTTGTGCACTTGTCGGGAAGTCACAGGGTCTATGTTTGAGTGTAGACTTTCCAGTGCAGCTGTAAATGGGGAGCACCCACTCTTCTGTAAGTGAACCCCCATGCTCTATTAACAAGCCAATAAACTAATTAGGATTTTTAAAAAGAAAGAAAGAAAAACAAACAAAAAGAACAGAGCTAGTGGAAACCTTTATTATTCCACCAAAGTTGACCCCATGTTGGCAAATCCTTTGGTCTCTGATTTTTTTTTTTTTTTGTCTTTTTGGGACAGGGTCTCCCTGTGACCCCAGCTGGCCTTGAAGCTTGCTAGGTGAACCAGGCTGGCCTTGAGCTCACAGAGATCTGCTGGAGCTCTGCCTCCCAAGTACTGGGATTGAGGACGTGTGTCACCACACCAGTGTGTCACCACGCCCAGCTTTAGTCTTTGATTTCTTATCCCTACTTTTCCACCCTTAAACGTCATTGTATATCTATTTTTATGTAACCCGCTTCAAGTTATTTCTGGAAAAGTGTGTTGCAAATTGCCTCTCTTTGGAATAATAAGAATATTCTTAAAAAAAAAAAAAGCCCACTTACTGACTAAAACCAGTTTGGGGAGGAAAGGGTTTATTTGGCCTACAGTTTACAGTTCATCATCAAGTAAAGCCAAAACAGGAACTCAGGGCAGGAACCTGAAGCACAGACCATGGAGGTATGCTGCTTACTGGCTTGCTCCCCTGGACCATGCTCAGCCTGCTTTCTTTTTTGGGGCGGGGGGAGGCAGGGTCACCCTGCAGCCCCAATTGTTCTAGAACTTGCTATATAGTCCAGACTGGCCTTGAACTCACAGAGATCTGCCTGCCTCTTCCTCTGCCTCCCAAGTGCTGGGATTAAAGGCTTGTGCCACCACGCCTGGCTTCAGGCTCCTTTCTTATACAACACAGGACCATCTACCCAGGGACAGCACTGCCCACAGTGGGCTGGGCCCTCCCACATCACTCAACAATCAAGGATATGCCCCCACAGACATGGCCACAGGCCAATCCAATGGAAGTAATTCCTCAATTGAGGTTCCCTCCACCCAGGTGTGTCAAGTTGACAACTGACCCCTTGTCAACTTGTACACAACATATTTCTATTAAACCACAACTTTTCCATTTCTTATCACCAAGATCTCATGTTAACATTAATATTGCTATATAAAACAGTATGACTTAAAAAGTCCCACAATCTTTAAAAATTAAAACACTTTTCAAAAGTTCAAAGTCTTTAAAAATCTCTTAACTGTGGGCTCCTGTAAAATCCAAAACGAACTACATACTGTCTTATTTCAAAAGGCAAGAACTGGGCACACTTAAGCAAAACCAAAGTCTAGCAAAGCAGTTCAAGGTTGAATATCTGGGATTTACTTATGATCTTCTGGGATCTAAAGAGCTTAGGTTCAGGCTGGCTCCCCTCCATACCTACCTCTGCCTTTGGTGGTCGTCCCTTGGTCCCATCATCTCTAATATTCTGGGGTCTCCATTGCTACTGACACTGAACCTTCACCAATGGCCTTGCTTGGCCTCTCACAGTACATGACCCCTTCACACTTTCAACCCCAGTACTGCCTTGGAGACTCTTATACATTGCCAAGTTCTGCTGCCAGTTTGATGTGTGGCCTTGGCCCCCTCTGGACCATAGCCTCTGTGAGCTGACCCCCAAGGAAACACTTCCCAGAAGAGTCTGTCTTGATGATGCTGGTCTCTTGTTACTCACAGCTGATCTTTGAGCCCCAGCTGACCAGCATCAATTGTCCCAGTAAAGCAAAAGTTTCATTTCAGTGGCTCTGGTCTTTTTTTAATCACAGCGCATTCTTCAACCCCAGCCAACCAGAAACCACAGATTCTCAATTCAAAATATCACACAAATGACTGATAATTTTTGCTTCCCTTGAAACTGCACAAGCCAGGTTTCCATTTCTCTTCAGTGTAGCTGTTATAAGATCTATAGCTACAGCTCACTAAGCTCTTAGTACTTGATGGTTTTTTAACCCAGAGTTTCAAATACTTCTACAATCCTTCCCAAAGCCAACCTGATCAGGTCTGTCATAGTAATATCCCTCAAGTCTGGTACCAATTCCTGCCCTAGTTACATTCTGATGCCATGGAGGAATGCTGCTTACTGGCTTGCTCCTCTGGCCCATGCTCAGCCTATCTTCCTATACAACACAGGGCCACCTGTCCAGGGGTGCCACTGCTCATAGTGGGCTGGGTCCTCCTATATCACTCAACAATCAAGGAACTTTCCCACAAACATAGCTGTAGGTCAATCCAATGGAGGGAATTCCTCAGTTGAGGCTGCTTCCACCCAGGTATGTCAGATTGACAACTGAGACTGTCCAGTACGGGTTCCTTTGGTCAAAACTTAATTATGGAGTTAGGGCTGTAACTCAGTGGCAGAATGTTTACCTAACATATGGAGACCCTGAGTTCAATTATTAGCATCCCTCCAAACAAGGAAACACTCTCAATTCTGGTCCTTGCAACTACTCCATGGGCAGGGAAGCTGATGAAGCACAGAGAAAGACCGGATGCATGAATCCAGTTCTCCAGGATTCAGGTAGGGCAACCCATTCGCCTCACTTGCATTTAATCTTAAGTATCTTACTATACCCTACGACCTCTTCCCCTGCTTCCTACTGTGTTTTTAATTGATTCAATGAACTGTGTGATGTGAGCATTTCAGTAACATTTAAGAGATTTTCTGTAGCTGGATGTGGTGGTATATAACTGTAATCTCAGCACTTAGGAGGCCAAATCAGGAGAAATACTGTGAGTTTGAGGCCAGCCTGGGCTACAGAGTAAGACCCTGTCACCAAACAATCAATCAATCAAACAGACAAATAAACACAGGGGCCAGTGAGATGCCTCAGCAGGTAAAGATACTTGCTGCTAGGGCTGAGGACCTGGGTTCAGTCCCCAGGACCCACATAGTAGGAGAGAACAGGTTCTCAAAAGTTGTACACACCCTGACACACAGACATGCGCTAAATAAATGTAATAAAAATTAAAACAAACAAAAGAAATAAAGTATTTGTAAACAGCCTTGTTAAAAAGAAACCACTTTAAATCATTAGAGCAGTTATAAAAATGCCAAGGAAATTAATATATAAAAATCACAGATTTTCAAATTCTGATAAAACTATTGTTTTCAATTA
>NW_008358774.1:10280781-10288832 GCF_000622305.1 Nannospalax galili | reverse complement strand
TTGAGTTGGAAATGTAGCTCAGTTGGTAGAGGGTTGGTCTAGCATATATGATGCCCTGGGTTCAATCACCAGCACCACATAAATCAGATATACAGATTCCACCTGTAATCACAGCACTTGTGGGTAGAGGCAGGAGGATAGTAAGTTCAAGGTCCTCCTCAACTACAAAGTGAATTTTGAGGGGCTGGAGAGATGGCTCAGTGGTTAAGAACACTGGTTGGTCTTGCAGAAGACCAGGGTTAAAAATCCCAGCACCCACATGGTAGCTAACAACTATCCATAACTCCAATTCCAGGGGCTCCAACAGCTTCTTCTGTCTTCCTCAGGCATTGCAAGACATGGGTGCACTTACCTACATGCAGGTATGAGTGTATATTCATATGCATAAAATAAAATTAATAAATAAAATATTTTTAAAAAAAGCCGGGCGTGGTGGGGCATGCCTTTAATCCCAGCACTTGGGAAGCAGAGGCAGGCGGATCTCTGTGAGTTCGTGGCCAAACTGGTCTACATAGTGAGTTCCAAGCCAGCTGGGGCTACAGGGAGACTCTGTCTCAAAAAGACGAAAAAAAGAAAAAAAAAAAAAAAAGTGAATTTTGAGACCAGCCTGAGACCCTGCCCCAAAAGAAAAAAAATTCTGATAATTTAAAATCATTAATAGATTTTATGAAGTGGAAGAAAAAAGTAATTTAGATAAAAGTAAGCAAGTGCTGTATATAAATACATGCAAGTGACTATTAAATACATGTAACTCTGATGTGAAGAAATTTCCTGTGACCTTCTGAATTTTTTCTGAAACAGACAAGCAGATAATAGACACAATAGGAGAAAAATACAAATATATTAACTTGCACAGTTGCATGAGAGCTATACAAAACATGAAACTCAAAGAATGGCCAAAGCTAGACATGGTGGGCACACCTGTAACCCCAGTGCTTGTGAAGTGGAGGCAGGAGGATCAGGAGTTCAAGGTCATCCTTAGCTTTATGTTGAGTTTGAGGTCAGCTTGGGATACATGAAACTAGTGTTTGAAAACCAAACCAAACCAAAAGCAAAGCAAAGCAAACAATAAATGTGGTCCAGATGATTAAATACAAATACGCTCTTCAAAGAGAAGGGAGAACTGGAGCTTGCAGGCAGTTTTAAAGAAGCAGTAAATGACTTTGAGGGGAATGATGAATAGCTTGGAGCAAATTTCCTCTAGGTCTTAGGCATAGTGCTGAACGCTTAGTCTCTCTCCTTCTCTGTGATTTCAGTTTAATTTTCCTTGGTTAATAAAATTTCACCGGGAAGCTAAAGGCAATTGCATTCCTCTTTGGTGGATCTGGTCTTTAGATAAAGAACTTCAGAGGAACCCTTCCTGACCTTTGGTGCTCCTCAGGGACTCTCAGTTAAAGTTCAAAGCAGAATGTTTTCTGAGACCCAACAAAAAAATATTCAGATTCATTAATAGTCAAATAAATAGGAGTTTAAATAGCCATTTGGACTTTGTAAATGGAAAATAAGGGAAGAGCTTCAAAGTAGAACTTAATAAAATTCCAAAAACTACTTATAAGCATGTGATTTTTTTTTTCTGAGACATGGTCTTGCTATGTAGCTCAGTGCTAGCTTTAGACTTACTATGTAGGTTAGGCTAGTTATGAGCTTGTAACAACCCTGCCTTAGCCTCCCCAGAGCTGGAATTACAAGTGTGGGCTACCATACCCAGTAAACATGTAAATCTGCTTGAACATTTTGGTAGATAATTTGGCAATATGGTTCAAAAGCTTTATAATGACTCATAATCTTTTATTTATTGAGCCTTTTCTGGGAATTTAGGAAATAGAACATTTTCAAAGAATGACAAAAAAGTATCATAGTTATTAATAATGTAACACTGATATGAATTTAGATGATATAGTGGTTTAAATGAACAATGCCCCCCATAATCTCAGGTATCTGAACATGTGGTTCCCAGTTTGTGGTACTGTTTAGAGAGGTTATGGAACTTTAGAAGATGCAGCCTTGCTGGAGGAAGTACCTCACTTGGGGCAGGCTTTCAGTATTTACAGCCCTGCCCCATTTCCAGTTTGTTCTCTGTTTCCTGGGGTGCTGAGGAAATATGATCAGCCAGCTTCCTGCTCTAGCTGCCTGTTGCCATGCCTCCCCCATCATGGATGCTAATCTTCAGGAACCATAAACCCAAATAAACTCTCATAGGTAGTTTTTGGTCATGGTATTTTATCATATCAACAAAAAATAACTAATTCAGATGAGACTGAATAAAAATCAATAGTCAATTGACTGAGTACACTATGGGACTCTTACATGAAGTTGAAATTGTGATATAGAAGAATATTAAATGACATGAGAAATTGACTATAGTATGCTATAAAAAACTGGGTTACAGCTGGGTGTGGTGGCACACATCTTTAATCCCAGCACTTGGGAGGTAGAGGCAGGAGGATCTCTGTGAGTTTGAGACCAGCCTGGTCTACATAGCAAGTTCAGGCTAGCTGGGGCTACAGGGAGACCCTATGTCAAAAAGACCCCCCCCAAAAAATCGGGTTACAATGTCATATATGATTTTTAAAAATGTATGAGATCACAATGGATCACAATGTGTATATGTATATATTGCTCTATCAATAACTAGCATGTTATACTTCTGAATGCTTCTGGGTGATATAATATATTGTGATGCTGGGGACTGAACACAGGTCCTTGCAAATGCCAGGTAAATGTTCTATCACTGAGCTGCATCGCTAGTCCATGGATACTTTTTAATTTTATTCCATAAGTTTTTCTACATTTAAAGATTTTTACAAAACAAGTCACTTAAAAGAATAGAAATTCAAGATGTGCAGTTAGAGCTACTTAAAATAGTTTTAAAAAACTGAGCTTTAATATTTACTATTATCAGACCCTTCTCATGCGAGTAGTTACTGAGAAAAGACCATTATTAAATAGGCATAGGATCTGGTGGTATAGCTTAATAGTAGAGCAAATGCTTAGGATATATGCAATCTGACCAGAAAGGAAAAAAAAGGGCAAACATGTTTTATGGTTCCCCTCCAGAATAATGGGATGTCATCCTCAGTTACCCTGGGTTACCAAGAGTGTTTGACCAGGTCTTTTAAAACTGCATGACTTCATCCTCTTTTGAAACCATTTGCAGCTGTAGTTTATATGTGGGACAAATAATTTCCTAGAATAAGAATTAGAATAGGGCCAACTGTTTTGATAGAAATTTGTGGGGTCAGGACTACATTAACAAATAGAAGGCAAGCACTTGAAGAGGGAACTGTCCTTACAGAAAGGAAGCTGACAGGATGAATGAGCCAAATACCAACAAGCCCTGAAGATCTCTTGCTACAGGAACTATGTTGGAGCTTGAACATGAACCCTTCTAGTCCAGTCATCTTGACAGCGTACATGGTCTCTACAGAGAGAAGAAGGGCTGGGTGTGTGTGAAGGAACTTACTATCTCAATAAATTCTGTAACCTTTAGAGGTCTAAATATCTTTGACTCTGTCAACTTCCTAGCAGAACATAGGGAAGAATTGTTCTCATTTGCAAGTGTCCATCCCATGAAGACTGATAGAATCCATTGTGATCAGGTGAGCCAGCAGACTGCTGAGGTCTGGTGAGAGGAGCCTGGAGTCAGCTGGATCAGCAGAGCTCAGTAAAGCAAGCATTGGGGATGCTTGATCTTGTTATCAACTTGTCTGGATCTGAAATCAATCCAAAGGCAGGCTGTTGGGCACTCCAGTGGAGAATTTTCTTGATCAGATCATTTGAAATGGGAAGACCTAAGTGTGGGCAGCACCTGCTGCTCACAGCCCTGATAAGGGTTATGGAGGAAGAAAGTTTCTTTCCTTTCTGCTTTCCTTCAATCTTGCTGGCAAGCTCATCTACTTTGTTGCTGCCCTTGCTACATTCCTTTGCTGATATTAGGACCCAGCTTTGGGCCTTGAACACAGACTGAAGACCAATGGCTCACTAGGAATTCTGCAGGCCTTTGGTGCCAGATTGAGGCTAGGGAGACATCCAGCCTCATGGACTGAGCAACTACCAGATTCTCAGCCTCTCCAGTATGAGACAGCTATTGCTAGACTACCTAGATCATATCGTGTAAGCCAATCTAATAAATCCCCTTTTAATATATATTCATTCTCTAGACTCTGTTCCTCTAGAGAACCCTAAGAGTTAATAAACCACATTTTATTACTGAGACTGTGTTAAGGTTAGAGGAAATCAGAAAACTAACATAGAGCCCTAAAAAAAAAAAAATCCCTGAAGGGTGTTTTATAAAAACTTTATAAATAAATAAATATTGAAAATCAATTAAATAGAAACATTCTGAGCCAGGCATGGTGGTGCACACCTTTAATCCCAGCACTCGGGAGGGAGAGGCAGGCGAATCTCTATGAGTTCAAGGCTAACCTGGTCTACACAGCAAGTTCCAGGCCAGCTGCAGCTACAGGGAGACACTGTCTAAAAAAAGAGAAACATTCCTAGGATTTGTTTATGAAAAACAACCTGGGGGGGGGGTCCAGTGTTTTGAAGCTAATGTTCAGACTCTATAGCATATCTTTGTTGAGCCTTGATAATCTGATCCATACTCTCCACCCCTTAGGTCATGTCCATCCTTCCCTATTACTACACAAACCTTTTCTTCCCAGTAGATGATGTACACTTAGCAGATAACTGGATTAGTGGGGTACAGATTTGAGCTACCACGTTCTTGCACCATGACTAGTCATGCAGCGTCCAAGCCTATTATTTTGTAGAATGCTCCACATTCTGGATTTGTTTGATTCTTTCCTTACCATGTTATTTCACTTGTCCCTCTAGCCCTTGAGTTTCTGTAAACTAGAAGTTAAATCTCAAGCCTAGCAGCATAGGTAAAGCATTTTCCCTTGAGACTGGGGATGGAATCCAGGTGCATGCTAAACACATGTTCTTCCTCTGAGCTACAACCTAATCCCCAACTAGGTGAAACTTTTTGGCAAAAGCACTTCACAGATGATGAAATAATCTACACAAGAGGTATAAATTGTCCCACTGTTATTGATGCTAAGTTTAAGCACATGTTAATAGTGATGACAACCAAATATATTTATACCATGTGAAAATATGTTCTGTCCTCAATAAGTTGCAAATGCTTTGTGGGGTAATATTTTGGCAGCATATAAATACCTTTCTTGCCTTTAACCTTTCAGATAATGGTTTTAGCATACATCAATCGTATCCTTGTCAACCAGTTGTCAGTTGTAGTTGTGAAATGGTAAGCTTTCATGTCTTCTACATTTATTAGACATTCCTCTATGAAAACTAGCTTTCCTTTACTACCTAAAAAGACAAATGCTTAATTTACTAATTCTCAGAGTAAGGAGACTAAAGAATTGATGTGATAGCTACCTCCCATGGTTGCCCATATTTTTCTCCTGACTTTTTGAGTATCGATCGTTATGGACTCATAAATCCTATGTATTTGATGTGCTATGATGATTATAGTCATTCTTTTTTCATGGCCAATGGTCTCCCATTTGCTCACAGAAAGCTGTTTCAAGTGCATTCTTGTGTTTTAAGACAGTCCTCATTTATCTGCTTTTTGGCACAATAAGATGTCCAAGGTTCACATTGTAGTTTCCATGCCCCAGTCATTTCTTGAAGCTCTGTGAAAAACCTCTTTTTCTGAACTTGAATAATTCAGATGTTCCTCTACGTTGGGTAAGACTCTATATTCATAATATTGGTGGTAGACAGTAGGTGGCAATCAGGCTGACATCCTTGTTTAGGTAAGGGAATGAAACTTTCATATTTCTCTTGATATATATTTTAGAGGCGAGGAAAAAAAATCCTTTGCTCTACCTTCTAGATCAGTATCTGGGACATCTACTGGGAATAATGCTCATAGGACATTCTTCAATATCTTTTAAAAAATATTTTTATTTTTATCTGTATGAGTGTATTGCCTCCATGTGTATCAGTGCACCCATGTCGTGCAATGCCCATGGAGGTCAGAAGAGGGCATCAGATTCCCTGGAAATGGAGTTATGGACAGTTGTTAGCTAGTGGATGCTGGAATTCGAACCTGGGTCCTCTACAAGAGCAGTCAGTGCTCTTAACTGCTGAGCCATCTCTTCAGCTCCTCATTGGACATTCTTAAGAAGTAAAAAACCCAAGACAGGTAGTTAGATCTGGAGGCTTGTGTCTACTTATTTTAATAATGGGTGAGTCTGATGGCTAATCCTGGGTGTCAACTTGACTGGTTCTGGGATTAATTTAAATGAGACAGGTCTTCTTGATTGGATCACCTGAAGCTGGAGGACCCACCCTAAGTGTGGGCGTTACCTTCTGATGGAGGCCAGTATAAAAGGCGATGGCAGAGGGAGCTCTTGCATTTTTGCCCCTTGCCTTCTCTTTCACTGGTGAGTTCATCTTGTTGCTGTGATCAATGGATCGGATTCCAACGCAGACTGAAGATTAGCAGATCTCTTGGAATTTGTAAGGCCTTCAGTACCAGGTTGGGACTACTGAGACAGCCAGCCTCGTGGACTGAGAAACTACCGGATTCTCAGCCTCTCCAGTGTGGTGCAGCCATTGCTGGACTACTCGGGACTCCATCCTGTAAGGTAATCTGATAAATCCCTACACATATATATTCATTCTACCAGTTCTGTTTCTTTAGAGAACCCTAATACAGTGAGTGTGAAAAGACTAGAGGGAGCATAGAATTTGGGCTCCAGGAGGGGAGCATCAGTGGCAAATTGTGGGAAAAGTGACAAGCAAAGGTACGGAAAATAAGGGCATATAGAAAGGTTTGTTAAGCAGGGGAAAAGTTGTTGTCTACTTCTTGATTTGGAAGAGCAATGCTACCAGGGAATCCAGGGTTTGCCTAATGGGTTCTTTTAGCTTCTTTAAGAATTTAGAACAGACTTGAAAGAAGCTCAAGGATGATTTTATCAGAGTTTGAGAGGAAAACAACGGGCAGGTAAGCTGTCAATCAAGGTAGCTAGTTGCTGGGAGGAAGGAGATGGAGAGAAAGTCAGTTATGTCTTTTAAATTAGGCACGGGAGTTCAGAAAATAGTGAGAAAGCCCAGTGTCAAAGAAAGCATGCTTCAGCTTTGGGCCAAAAAAGAGAAAGAAAAGGAAAAGGACAAGTGAGGTTAGTGTTGGCCCTCAGCTGAATCCAGGGAATCCCAGTCCAGGCTTTTGTTTCTCAGGGCTATGGATTCACCACCAATACATGGTTAGAAATAGGAATAGAGGGACTGGAGAGATGGCTCAGCAGTTAAAAGCACTGGTTGTTCTTGCAGAAGACCCAGGTTTGAATCCCAGCACCCACATGGCAGCTAATAACATCCATAACTCCGATTCCAGGGAATCTGACACCCTTTTCTGACCTCTGAGGGCACGGCACAACATGAGTGCACTTACACACATGCAGGCATAACACTCATAGATATAAAATAAAAATAATAAAATTAGAAAAAAATAGAAATAGACACTTTTTTAAAAAATATATTTTATTATTTTTATGTGTGAGTGTATTGCCTGCCTGTAGGTAAGTGCACCCGTGTCGTGCAATGCCCGTTAAGGACAGAAGAGGCCATTGGATCCCCTGGAACTGGAGTTACAGTTGTTAGCTGCCATGTGGGTGATGGGATTTGAACCCAGGTCTTCTGCAAGAACAACCAGTGTTCTTAATTGCTGAGCCATATTTCCAGACCAACTTTTTTTTTTTAAAGGGGAAAATACAGGAATGGGTTAGTGAGCTGAAGGAAGAAGCCAAAAAGTATTGGGCAACCAGATGCAGTACCTGCCTCTCTCAAGTTAGTATAGGGCTGGCTTTTCTGGAACACATTGTGTTTCAGGAAGACCAGGTGAGAGAGGAGGTGTCTAGTCTTTCTCTGCAACTGGTCTTTTATATGTTAATCTTGATGTTTCAGTCTCCAGTCCCTACTCTCCGGTCACAGCAATAAGCTTTTAAAATGGTTTATCTATCTATCTATCTATCTATCTATCTATCTATCTATCTATCTATCTATCTATCTATCTCTCT
>NW_008358774.1:10254142-10280761 GCF_000622305.1 Nannospalax galili | reverse complement strand
TATCATCTATCATCTATCTATCTATCTATCTATCTATCTATCTATCTATCTATCTATCTATCAATCATCTATCATCATCTATCTATATCTTCCTTACAAACAGAAATTTATGTTCTACTTACAGGCAGAAAGGGGAAGGGGAAGAGTTATTCCCCTGTCTGTACTTTCTTAATTGCTTTCAGTTAAAAATAATCCTTATGCCAAAATGGAATATTTTGGGGTGGCATTTTCCTTCCCCTATAAGCTGGCCTTGAATCCCTCATAGCAGTAGTAGTCTAGGCTGGCTCTTCCTGCCTCAGTCTCCCTGAGTGCTGAGTTTACAGGCACATGCTACCACACCAGGTCTGGCCTATTCTGATCCCCTCTCATGCTAACATGCAACACTTTCTTGAAGGGTCTATTTCACTTATTTATGGTTCTTTCTCTGTGATTAGATCATCTGCTCCTTAAAAACCTGTCTTACTTGCAAAATGACTAAAAGGGGCTCAGACATTAAAAGCCAGGTAGGGAGCTCTACAGGGAAAACAGACATTCAGAAGTCACAGCAACTGGCTTTGACAGTTCCAGCATATGATAGGCATGCGAACTTTTAACTTTTGTTTTTAAGGCAGAGTCTCATTATATAGCTCAAGCTGGCCTGGATCTTCAAGCTCACAGCAGGCTGCACTACCAAAATAACACCTGTCAATAACTGGTTATGTCAGGGTCTTCTCCGTTTCCATTCGCATCCTAGGCTGTACTCTGGATAAATGAAGTCTTATTCCCAAAGAGGGCTAGATCAATTTGTTGCTGGCAGTACACTCAATTTTGTTCCCTAGTTTCCATGCACTAAAACCCCAAACTAGAAAATCCAGTAGCATTCTCTAAGGCAAAAAGTGTTCATATTTTATTAGTTTTTATTTATTTCTATTTTTTTGGTCTTTTTGAGACAGAGTTTCCCTGTAGCCCCAGCTGTCCTGGAACTATGTAGACCAGGCTGGCCTTGAACTCACAGAGATCCGACTGCCTCTGCCTCCCCAGTGCTGGGATTAAAGGCATTGCGCCACCACGCCCACCTATTTTTATTGCTTCATGTCCTATTTTACTTATATCAGAATTTTATTCTGCAAAAATCAGTAGCTGGTTTCCATTAAATTTCTGATGTTAAATCGCTGTTAAAAATTTAAGACTCCGTCCCCGTTGGGCTTAAAAAAAAGTAAAGCATCGCATTATACTGATGTACAAGATCTCGTTCTTGCACATTTCGCTCTTCCCACATATTTTGCAATCAGAACTGTTTTCGAAGCTCGTGGTGAAAGCAAACAGACGGGTTCTCAGGAGACACCAGGCCAAGGAATGCGCTCAGCTTGTCCCAATCTCGCCCCTCGAAGCGTGGGACGGGAAAGGCCGAGCCACAGGAAATAACTGCGGGCTGCCAAAGGTCGGGCCCAGCAAGCCCGCCTGGCCCCCTGCCCCGCCCTCCCGAACGCCGCCGGAATCCGGATACCCGGCCGAACGAGGTCGGCCCCTTCCGGCTCTTTCCGGTGCTGCAGGATCGCGCCGCAGCCCAGGATGCTGCGGTTTGCGGGGCTCCTCGCCTCCGCAGGCCTGGCCGCCACGGCTCTCATCGTAGCCACCCGGCTTCGCTCCGGCCTCCGCCTCCGGCCGGCTCCCAGGCCCAGGCCTCCGCACCCGGCCGCCGCGACCCTGGAGCGCCCCGGAGCGGGTGAGACCGCGCCGCCTTGCGTGCCCGGGGCGCCGCAGCTTGGGGCGTGCTCGCGGGCTGGCGCTCCGCCTCCCAGGCCCGCCCTAGCCTGGCTCCTGGGCCTCTTCTCTGCTGCAGGGAGGGGCCCGCAGTCTCTACCTTACAGACGTGTCTCGGTGTCCCCCCTGTTCCCCCAGGAGGCAAGGGGTGTGACCTCACTGCGTTTCACTTTCTGTTCCTTCCGATCTTGTGACCCTTGCCCTCCAGTTCTTTCAACACACCCGATCTGATGGTGTTGGAAGGGTGAACAAAACCCAGGAAAAAACAACAACAACAAAAAAACCCAACAAAAAACAAAAACCCAAACCTCGATATTATTTTTTATGGCAAATAGAAGCATTTGGAGACCATCCTGTATCATTAAGGATTTTATTAGAGATTTAGAAACGAGCGCTTTAAAACTGGCGCCAAGCCTGTACTGGCACCCAGAATGAACTTCAGCTTGGTCCAGCTTTTACTGTGAGCTGTTGGGTAGGAATTAGGGGTTGGACTTTCATGAAAAGAACGAAAAGCTATTTAGAAAAAAATGTTTTGCAAGGTTTTTACATTGCTAAATGTATAAAAAGCACAAGGACATTAAAATGTGTCATACAAATAGATGTTAGCTAATGTAAATGTTTATAATTTTCATGCGAACGGAGTAATCAAGATCTTGTGGGTCAATGCCCAATTTGTGGAGGGTGTAGAAGTTTGTGTAATAGGGAGGAGACTGAAGGAGAAAAAATTTACATCTCATTTAAGAGTGAGACCTTGCGGTTCCAAATGCTGTTAGGGTATCTTGCGTCTTTCACTTCTGTTAAAATTTACGAGGCTTGTGGGGAGTTACACTTCCTTTCGTGCTTTTCACACAGTATTGACTTATTTTACCCATTTATTCTAAGTAATTTAAATTGCTTTTATTCCCTTTTTTTATGAGGAAAGGGAAGCATGAAGGTCAAGTGGCTTGATTGTTGCACAATTCTAAACACTTATGGAGACCTAAGATGCCAGTTTTGGTAGCTAAGCCGAGACTTCCTAGGATGGGAAGAGGGATCCTTTGTATAGCAATTTAATTAGTTCAGTGATCAAAAGAGTGTCTTACTTAATGAAATAGTGGTTTATTCAAATAGGAAACCTATTTTGTAGGACTGAGCAAACTGTCTATCCTTTGTTTTCTGTTAGCTAGACTTTGACAAAATCATTTGTGGAAGTGGTCCTGTATTTGAATATTCGGAATGTATTTACATGTGTAGTTTTGATATGTTTTAAATATATACACCCCTTATTTTTCCTATAAAAATAATGTTTAATTTAAAAACATGTTAATAACAGGTAGTGGGGAAGTATTCAGTACAGTGAAGTCAGCATTTAGAAGTATTTTTCAGCCTTTATCTTTCTTCTGCATAATTGTAAATCCTAAGAGCACGCATAGTTTCATATCCTCTTTTAATTTATTTTATGCTTATTTATTTATTATTTATTTTTGGTATTTTTGAGACAGGGTCTCCATATGGCCCCAGCTGTCCTGGAACTCACTATGTAGACCAGGCTGGCCTTGAATTCACAGAGATCCACCTGCCTCTGCCTCCCAAGTGCTGGGATTAAAGGCGTGCGCCACCACGCCTGGCTATTTTATGCTTATTTTGTAACGCTGGCTTTGTGTATGCTAAATGATCATTACCTCTGAGCTCCATCCCCTGCTCCTGTATCTGCTTTTTAAAAAGTCACTATTTGTTATCAACTTCTTCTGTTATTAGTCTTTGTAACTGTTGCTGTTAGTCACCGAAGTGAACACTCAGCGCTTGCTGTTTCTCTGCTATTAGGCATTTCAGTTACTTCTCTTTTTTCTTTTTCTCCAAGCAAAATTGTGGTGAGTCTTGTTTGAGTGTATGTGATATGTACTTAGATTTTAGTAAGAAGAACATGTATGTATATGTAACAATAATAATCAAAAAAGAGGACAAGAAATTGAGAGGGAATTGGTGGCATAGAAGGAGTTGGAGGGGGCACTGGGAGGGATGGAAATAATGAAAATAAAATACTCGTGTGTGAAATTCTCAAAAAAGAAAGTTTTAAAAAGAACAAAAAAAGAACATTAGAACATGTTCATGGTCCCTGATCAATGGGCACATTGTTCTCTGAAACACTTGCCTCAGTTTGTAGTGCCATAGCTAGTGTATAGGGGCTCAGAGTATAGTTGGTTCTGCAAATTATAAGTCATACAACAGTCACTTGATCCAGAGTCCAGCTCCCAAATCTACTTTAGCCCTGGGCAAGTTACTAAATTAGCTGGTGGTGCAGTAGTAACCTTCCCCGATAGTTGTATGAATTAAATGATGTGCTCTGAGCTGAATGAGCCTGGTATAAAGAACCAATTTAAATGTTGGCTGGTGTTAGTGCTGCTTTACCTACCAGCTTCACCTATCTTTGTTACTAATGTAACATTTGCCCAAATGATTATTTGGATGTGTGCAAAAGATCAAATTTTGTTTTAATGACAGATCAAATTTTGGGTGATTTAAAAAAAAAATTGTGCCATGTAGCCCAGGCTAGCTTAGAACTTGTGCTGTATCCAAGGATGGCCTTGAACTTCTGATCCTCTTACCTGTGCCTCCCAGGTGTGGGATTGAGGGTGTGTACTACCATTTCTGGCCTAGTTGATTTCATTTGTTTATTTATTTTTGTGATTCTGAAACCCAACCTAGGGCCTGGTACATGGCAAACAAACGTTCTCCCACTAAGGTGGATCTCTAGACTCATCCTACTTTTTACTTTGAGACGAAGTCTCACTGAGTTCCCAGGGCAGTCTTGAATTTACTCAGCAGCCCAGGCAAGCCTTGAACTTGAAATCCCTTTGTCTGTCTCATGAATAGCTGGGATTACAGGCTTGTGCTACCAAGCCTAGTTTATTTAGGCAATTTCAAAATAGTCAAAAGAATGAAATAGTAAGTGCTTTGAGAATCAGCTATTTTAAAGCAGTTTTCCAAAAGTGAAATATTTATATCTTGTGTAGAGGAGTGTAGTTGTGATGATGTATTTAATTCTCTCTGACAGCCTCCACTAAAATCCTAGCACTTAGAGACTGAAATTAGGTTTGAAAAACATGTTTCTGTGATGATCAGCAGTTGATCAGCAATTCTTTCAAGACATTTAAGCCAGTCATGGTGATGTACACACCAGTGCTTAGATGTTGAAGCAGAAGGATTCCAGTTCAAGGCCAGCCTGGGGTACATAGAGAGACCTTTTCTCAAAAAAATGAAAATGCTGACTAGGATGTGGGGAAAGAGGAACCCTTATTCACTGCTGATGGGAATGTAAACGTGCAGTCACTGTGGAAATCAGCATAGAGCTTCCTTAAAAAAACTGAAAACAGAACTACTGTATGATCCAACTATACCACTTAAAGGCATATATGTCTGAAGGACTCTGAGTCAGCTTAACACAGAGACACTTGCATATCTATGTTGATTTCCTGCATTATTCACAATAGTTAAGTAATGGAACCAGCCTAGATATCCATTAGTAGATGAATGGATAAAGAAAATGTGGTACATACATATTCCATTAAATGGAATTTTATGTAGCTGTAAAGAAAAATGAAACCATAACATTTGTAGGAAAATAGATGCAACTAAAAGTGATTATCTTAAGGGAAACAAACCAAACTCAGAAAAATACTGCATGTTTTCTCTCATATGTGGAATCTAAATTTAAAATTATATATATGTAGATATATGTGTGTACTTGTATATGTGTTTGTAGGTCATAAAACTAGAAAGAGAATCATGACAGGGGAGGAAGGCATGCTAAGGGTAGTGGGAAATAAAAATGGAATCCGTTTGACAGGAAAGCAGAAGGGGGACTAGCTAGAGGGCAGGGAGCACCTGTGAGGGTGGTGGGTGGAGTGAACCATTGTGGACAAAGTGCTATGACTCATATGAACACTAAACAAAAACATTCAACTTCTAATTTCAGAGTCATTAAAAAGTAAAGATAAAGAGACTTACTTGTAAACAGCTGTCTCTTTCTGGAGTCAGTCTTTGGTTTTGTTTTGAGACAGGGTCTCCCTGTAGCCCCAGCTGGCCTGGAAATCACTGTGTAGACCAAGCTGGTCTCAATCTCTGAGATCTGCTTGCCTCTGCCTCCTGAGTGCTGGGACTAAAGGCATTCGCCACCAAGTTCAGCCCTGGAGTTAATTGTGTCTGCAAGAATAGCATCAGTTCGTCTGTAATACTAGAAAGTAGTTTGCAGCTGGGCATAGTGGCGCACACCTTTAGTCCCAGCACTCGGGAGGCAGAGGCAGGCGGATCTCTGTGGGCCAGCCTGGTCTACATAGTGAGTTCCAGGACAGCTGGGGCTAGAGGGAGACCCTGTCTCAAAAAGACCAAAAAAAAAAAAAAAATAGTTTGCATTTAAAGTTCTTCCGTCAACTTTTTAGATAACATTGTATTTGAGTTTAATAGACTTTATTTAAAATGATGGAGACACATATATAGGCAAAATACTCAGGTACATAAATAAAAATAAATAAAATTTTAAAAAACTTAGGGGTCTGGAGAGATGGTTCAGCAGCTAAGACCACTGGCTGCTCTTGCAGAGGACCCAAGTTTGGTTCCCAGCATCCATATGGAGGCTAACAATGGTCTGTAACTCCAGTTCCAAGGGGAATCTGATGCTGTCTTCTGGCCTCCACAGGCATTGTATGACACGAGTGCACTTGTATGCAGGCAAACACTAGTACACATGAAATTAAAAAAAACAACAACAAATAAAATGATGGAAAATTGGTGGGCGTCATTGTGAACCTTTGTAGTCCCTAAGAGGTATAGGCAGTAGAATCAGGAGTTCAAAGTCATCCTCAGCTACATAGTAAGTTCTCATCCAGCTTGGGCTATAGGAGATTCTGTCTCAGAAAACAACAACCCCCAAACCAACCAACCAAACAAGATGGAGAATGCCATAGAGCAAATCATATTATGCTTTATTTAAATTTTTTTTTTTTTTTTCTCAGTTACTATGTTTGTGGTGGGTGAGATTGAACGCAGGGCCAGGCACCTTAGGCAAGTTCTTCTGGCTAAGCTACACGCTCAAACCGTTTCTTTGTTTTTGTGCCCTTCATTCATCTTGTGAAAGCAAGAGAACTTGCGATGTTCCTTACAGTGTTTGGAGACTGCCATTAAATGCCAGAAATGATCTCTTCAGACAGCTGTACTGCAGTGACTCAGTGCTCACTCTCACTTGCATAATTACTTTAGCCAGTCATTTGGTAAACATGGAGCACCTGCAGTGAACTGGCTCTGTGCTAGGTGTGGAGGAACCAAGGGGAACCAAAAAGGACAGTGAAGGAACGCAGAGGAGGGGAACCACATTGACACATGGGCATAGTTGTTGAAAGTTCTCTCTCATCAAATGCCCTGGTGGCAAGTGATTTGGTCACTTTTGTTTAGAAGACAGACAAATGGACATTCAGGACATGTATTTGCATATTCAAGGCAGCTCTAGGTACCTGGAAAGAGGTTGGATTGCTCATACACTGAGTGTAACTTTTACTTTGCAGGCTCATTTTTACTTGTTACTACAATCCCATCACCTTCAGTAGGATTAAGGGACAGAACAAGTGAAAGACTTTTGGCAGTGGATTTCAAACTTTTCTTGTGCATTGGAATCACCCAAGGCCTTCAAAGGCTTCTGGAGGCTGGCCCAATCTACAGTGGTTCTGATTTAATTGGCCTGGGGATGGGATCCAGACTTTGATGAGTTTAAAAAGCTCCTCAGGTGATTCTAATGTGTAGTCCCTCTGTTCACCTTTGACACTGCAAGATCCTTCCCTGGGTTTAGTGAGAGTGAATCATGTAGCATGTTGCTTCATTGAACTCATGTTGCTAGTTCAAGAACTTTAAAAAGAATGACTTAAAATACATCATGCTACTTAATTACTCTTTGCCTTCAAAATGTATTAGAAGCCAGAAGTCATTTTCCTCTATTTCATATTGCCAAGAATCTGTATACAGCTGTTTTTTGTAAGCTACAAACACCATGAGTGGGGAATGCATTTAATGCACCTAGCCTGCTGAACACCACAGCTTAGCAACACAGTCCACTGCAGAATATCACTTGTTCTCACCATCTCAAGATCATGGGGCTGCCTGCCAAGTGGGGCTTACTGCAGCTGCCCATCACAAGAGAGGGCTGTGTTTACCTGTCACTGGCCTAGAAAGAGACCAACATTCAAAATTTGAGCTGTTTTCTGCTGAATGCTCACTGCTCGACTGCACAGGTGGTGACAAGAAATAGGAACAGAGAAGATTCTGACTGTGTTCCACAGTGCCCCAGGGCACCTGGCCTCCTCTGCTCTAAGAGCCTCCCTCCCATCACAGTGGTAGGAATGAAACCAACTTTTGCACCAATAGGAGGTTGCAGAGTTGTACTTCAAGCATTATAAGTCAGGGGTTTTCTAAGTGGCACATGGGCTTAGGAACCAGCATGATGATAACTAGTATTGAGATGCTAGTATTCTGGGACTATTTTATATCACTAAATGCTTAGATTGAAGAAAAAAATTAGGAAAACAACAATTGGGTTTATTTACTTCTTTCATTCTAATTTTTATGCAGTATTCTTCATGTTTAATATGTTTAATAGCATTAGTACTCTTATTGAAAAATTATTTTGTTTTACTTTTTTTGAGGTAAGTTCTTACTCTCTTTCAACTCAGCATTCTCCTATGTTAAATTCCCCAGTGCTAGAATCACAGTATGCACTCCCATGCCTGGCTTACAAGTATTCCTTTGGTGTAAACTTTTCAAGTGAAAGCTGCCTGGTGGGTGATGTTCTTTATGTATAGCTGACTATGCTCAGAGATTCAAGATACATAATGATCTGTTTAAACTTTTTGCTTTGTTGTTTTTGAGACAGGGTTTTCCTGTAGCCCCAGCTTGCCTAAACTCACTATGTAGACCAGGCAGGCCTCAATTTCACAGAGATCCTCCTGCTTCTGTCTTCCAAGTGCTGTGACTAAAAGCGTGCTTCACCAGGTCCGGCTTGTTTAAAGTTTTGTTTAAGCCCAAACTGTATTTTGTGTTTCTAAAATGCAAGTATAAACATGTTTAACTTATTCTCATGTTTTGCAAATAGTATGAGCTCATGAATATGCCTGTAGTGATCTAAAATTTATTGTATACATAGATGCTGGGTACTTACACTTCTTCAAGTCTGAACTGTATACATAGTATTATTAACAATGTACTATTAAACCAGATGTGGTGCTACACACCTTCAATCCCAGTACTCAGGAGGCAGAAGCAGGTGGATCTCTGTGAGATTGAGGCTAGCCTTGTCTACATAGTGAGTTCCAGGCCAGTGGGACTAGAGGGAGACCCTGTCTCAAACCCCACCCCCCACCAAAAGAATCTACTATTAGTATCTTTTTGGCATTGAACATGATTTTAAAAGGTATTGTTACTTTTTCCCTTATCCAGAAAAGAGATATATATGACTAATTGTTTTAGATGAATCAAATTGTGATGAAAATTTACATTTTTAATATGCATGTCAACTACGAACTATCTTGAGAATTATTGTTTTAGTGTAAACTATATTTTTTTCTTTTGGAGTACTGGGAATTGAATCTCAGACCTCACACATTGCTAGGAAAGCACTCTATAACTGACTTACAATCGAAACCCTCTCTCTTTTTTTTAATACTTAAAAAAATTTTGAGACAGGGTATCCAGGCTGGCCTTGAACTCTTGCTGTAACTCAGGCAGACTTGGGCTTGAGATCATCCTGCCTTAGTCTTGCAGTAATCAGGTTTATAGGCCTGCACTAGCAATTCCAGTATGCAAACCATATTTATTTATTTTTGTGGTGGTAGGGATTAAATCCAGGGCCTTGTGCATGTGAGGCAAGCACTCTACTTCTGCACTACATCCCCAGTACATCCTCAGTCCCTTGTAAGCCATATTCTTAATGGAATGTTTTTGCAGTTATTACATTTGAAAATAGAAGATTACAACAGAATGAAATGGATGCTTTAATAGTTCATATTGTAAATTAATTTTCACTGAGTTCCTTGGACAAAAATTATCTAAGTATTCCAGGATTTTGATCAACCTTAGTCCATCTGCTACAGAGGCATGCAGAATATTGGTACTGGGGAGACCACCAACAGATAAATTTAGCAATTAACTTTATCAACTTAAGTCTTCCTTTTCTTAATCTTCACCCAAGACATATGGGTGCTGCACCTATAACAAGAAGACAAAGACCAAATGTGAAATGTTGGTGCATGGCCATGGGAAAGCTGTTGTAGGAACTGTGAGGTTATTTGATTTTCACAATTGAATTTCAAAAAAATGCATATTTAGAGCCAAGTAATTAAGAAATAATGTGTGTGTGTGTGTGTGTGTGTGTGTGTGTGTGCGTGATGTAGAGGGTGGGTATGCCTGACATAGCCTGTGTGTGGTGGTCAGAGAACAACAACGTAGTGTTGTTTACCTTTTGTGAGTTCCAGAGAAGTAACTCAGATTTCCAGGCTTTAGTGGCAAGAACCTTTATCTGCTGAGCCATCTTGTTGGCCCCTGGAGCCATGTATTTTAAACTAAATTTCCAATGTTAAGTTTAATGGTGGCAAGGAACAGTTTAAAAGTCTTTAAGGAGTTAAAAAAAAAAGCCAGAGCTTATACAAATTAGAACACTTAACTAGGGGGGATGAGAGAGGGTAAAGGGCATGTGTGTGAACTTGATCAAAATATACTGTGTGCATGTATGAAAATGTCATAATAACATCTGTAATTATGTATGATTAACATATGCTAGTAAAACAGTACAATTGAAAAGCTAAAAAATCCCTAGATACCTGATATTTTTGACACTAAACATGAGAAGACTGACAACACCTATTGGTTTGTTTTTAAAAGATATGTGAAAAACAATTTTAGAATTAAGAAAACTTAGCTGTAAAAGATGGAGGATCATTGATTGACTCTGCCTCCATCTGAACTTGGGTTGAGCGCTTGGTTGCTAGAAGCTCATTGTTTAATGCACACCTTTAATCCCAGCACTCAGGTGGATCTCTGTGAGTTCAAGGCTAGCCTGGTCTACATAGTGAGTTCCAGGACAGCTGGGGCTACAGGGAGACCCTGTCTCAAAAAGACCAAAACAAAACAAAACAAAACAAAACCCCATAGACTATGTTAATGTTTATAGAAATAGCCTTATGATGTGTTTGAGTAAGTAATACCTCTCTTCACAGATATCAATAGTGTTGAATTCAGTTTGATGCATTGTTTTGGTTTTAAGGTATGAGTTTAACAAATAACAAGTTCAATAATGTTTTCTTTTTGTGTCATGTTATAGGAGAAATAAATTCCAATGAGTGTGAACATGTGTTAAGAAAAGAGGAAGTGCCAGAGAAGTTACAAGTCAGTGCTGTGGATTCTCTGACAGACATGCCATTTGCTACTGTAGATATTCAAGATGATTGTGGAGGTAAGTACTTTATTAAGTACATGTGCATTTAGAAGGAATGGATAGCAAATTTAGTTATATATTTTATCCTTAAGTTATTTTACTTTAAGTACTTGTCATACTTCTTTGAGATTTGGTTAATAGTTTTCGGTATCTGTTGGTGCTTGTTGGCAAAACTCACAGTATTAATACATAGCTTACAGAATTTTGGGCCAGATCATTTTATAGTTAATTCTGAAAATAATGGGCCTGACAGATCATTTCATGGTTTATAATACTCTACTTCAATTCTTTAGAGCCACCGTAATTTCAAAAGTATCTATTCATCTAATAAATGGTTGCTAGCCTCTTGGTATCTGTAGGCCTGGAATGCTTCACTGTGTAACCCAGGCTGGTCTTGAACTCCAGGCATTCTTCCTACCTCAGCTTTTTTAATGCCAGGGTTAAGGTGTGAGACACCTGAAAATAGTTAATCTTTTATTAAAAAATGTACTTATTCAATCAATTCAGTACTTTAAACTTCATTTACCTACTTTATAGAACCAATGTGTTACTGAAATACTGTTGGAACTCTGTAAATACCTAAATATAAATTTTTTGACATTGTAAGAACAATTCTATACATGATGACTGGGACTGCCTCTGAAAAGGTGATAGATCTGCCTATTACCCAGGTGACTTGTCCATAGGCAGATGAGGAACAGCTCAACATAGTCATATCATTGTCTGAATCCTTACATGAAGCCTTGCTATGAGTTGATAGGTGCCCAGTAGTTTCTTAGTAGCCATCTTGATTATCTGACAGACTGTCATGGTATCATAGTGCTTGTGTTCAGGGAATCCATGTTTGACTTTATAATGGCTCAAGTTATTGTTCTGTTCTTTATTATTGTTAATTTCTAGATGCTACTGGGGAAAATGGGGTCCCTTCTTGGAGTGCTTTGTCTAACTAATAAAAGAATTTAAGAATGACTTAAATAGAAGCTTGAGGTTAATTTTATTTGAATTTAAAACTTTTATTTATTTTTAGTTTATATGTATGAGTGTTTTGCCTGCATGTTTGTAAGTGCACCCATGTCATGCAGTGCCCATGGAAGCCAGAAGAAGGCATCAGATCCTCTGGAACTAGAGTTACAGAGCTGTCAGCTACCATGGGATCTGAACCCAGATCCTTTCGAAGAATAGCTAGTGCTCTTAACCACTGAGCCATCTATCCAGCCCAAATTTTATTAAAATTTTAAAGAAAACCCCAGGACAAGCAAGCTATAAACCTTAGCAGTTTCCCAGAGGAGGAGAATGAAGAATAGGAAAAAAGCCCTCTCATTTAAGATAAACTGGAATTGAGGTCAGCCACAGTTGTGGACAGGCAACCACGTGGCAGGGAGGGGAGCTTTGGAGAAAGACTAAGGAGGCCCAAATGTTAGAATGCTTAGAACAAAGATAGAAAAGGAAAAGTTATACTTTTCTGAAAAATTTAGTATTTTATTTTATTTTTTTGTGTATGAGTGTATTGCCTGCACGTGTGTAAGTTCACCTGTGTCATATAATGCCCACAGAGTTCAGAAGAAGGTGTTGGATACTGTGGAACTGGAGTTATGAATGGTTGTTAGTTGCCATGTGAGTGCTAGGACTTGAACTTCAGTCCTCTGCAAGAGCAGCCAGTGCTCTTAACCACTGAGCCATCTCTCCAACCCTTTTCTGAATAATTTAGAAAAGTGGGAGGAGATCCCAGGCCCTGTGGCTGTGGCCCTGTAAGCTCATGCACTAATGAGGTGGGGATTCTGGGAAGGAAAAGTACATTATCTCATTGATTCCTCCTATCACTTTAGCATGACTTGAAGTGACCCTGCCTTCCTAGGAGTGGGCCCACCTTCCTGGGGGGTGGTCTCTTGGCCAGCCCAGTTGTAATGTTAGGTCTCTACTCAGGTCAGAGATTTCATCCTCTTGACCAGAAGAAATTAGTTTTTCCTTAAAGGGCCTTTAGTGCTGCTGTGCCATTACTGTGCCTAAATTATAAAGCAAACTTTATCATAAGTCTGTGTGTATATAAACCTAGAAAATGCAGAGTTTGTGGTTTCAGGTGTCCACTGGGGCCCTTAGACTAGATCCCCTTCCAATAAGGGGAGTAGGATGGATAATCTTGATTGTCAACTTGATGGGATTTAGAATCACCATGGAAACAAATCTCTGGGCATGTCTGTAAGGTATTATTTAGATTAGGTTAATTGAAGTGGGAAGGCTGCCCTAAAATGGGTACTGCCTTTTCATAGGATTGAGTCTCAGACTGAATAAAAAGGAGCTGGATTTTTATCGCTTCCCAGCTGTGGGTGCCATGTGACCAGATGCCTCCTGGTTCTGTAAACCAAAGTAACTCCTCCATTAAACTGCTTTTCTCAGGTATTTTGTCTCAGCAATACGACAAGTAACTAATATAAGGGAACTACCGTGGGTTTTAAAATGACAGAATTAGATGCCTGAAGGCTACATGAGGAATTATTTAGCACAGTATCTTCATTTTGAGAGAAAACTCAGATGTATAGAAGCTAAGTAAATAAACTAAATTAACACATTTGGAAACTAAAAATCTGTAACTTGAGATTATTTACCATCTTCCTTGATAAATATTTACTGGATGTTTGGCAAATGCTAAGAAAGGCACTAGACACTCTAGGTATTGACACACATGACAGATTCACTGTGGAGCCAGTATGTTCACAGCTATGATCTCATTAGATGAGTGCTGGATGGTAGGCATACGTAGAGGTAGAGTGTGTGATAACAGGGGATCTCCCTTGATGTATGGTAAGAATAGAGGTTTGGAGGTCATGTATGAACTCTAGGGCTTGTTCTTCTATCCAAAGTGTTCTTGAACTTGACTTGAAATTGGAATTTTCTGGTAGGGTGATGTACAAGTTCAGATTCTTTTCTATCTCGGTCCAGGGCAGAGAATCATTCTCCCCCCCCCCCCCTTCCCTCATACCTTGTGATTCTGATGCTTAGCGAGTCACAGGTTTTTTTTTTTTTTTTATCACACTGTTTTCTATTCAGTGATCTTAGTTTCTATTTTAGTTACATGTGAGGAGAGAGGAACCCTTGAAATGTATAAAATCTCTGATACTCATTGAGTCTTTCCATCCCTTTATCATCAGGGGTAAAGGAAGTGTGAGGCAGGTCTGGTCAGCCAGAGCATGCTTTTTTTGAGATTCATGGCTATTAGAGAAATCTTTCCATCTGAAAAAAAAATTCTTGTTAAGTAGAAGGGGGGACGCTGTGGAAAAATGAAAGAACAAAGATTTAATATTTCCCCCTTGTTGTTGTTGATGTTGTTTGTTTTGTGTAGTTCAGACTGACCTCGTACTTGGGATCCTCCTGCCTCAGTTTGCTATGTTCTGGGATATTAGGTGTATAGCACTATGCTTTGTTAATTTTCTACTTCTGGAGCAAGTAAAATGAGTATACTTTTAAAGTCAGTCTTTTCTTTCTGAATTCGTTACAGTCTAATTCCTGATCAACATAATAAGTTCCAGGAGAGCTAGGGTTACATAGCAAGACTCTGTCTCAAAAACCACACCACACCATACCACACCACATACCATACCATACCGCACCAAACCAAAGAACCCCACAGCAGAGTCCTCCATATCAATCAGGCTTCACTTGCTGTGGTGTGTGTCACCTACCCTTCCTGGCAGTAAGAAGGAAGGGGATGCATTTGTGGCCTGTGTTCTGTCTATGCTTTGAAAAGGACCACTACTTCTGCCCACGATGGCCCTTGGGAAGGATGGTCCTTTATGCAAATAGGAATTATTTTGGGGGTAGAATTTGGTATAGTTCTTATCAAAACACTGATGTTATCCTTATATAATGGGGTTCAGGCTAGCCTACTGAACTCTATTTAACTGGAGTATTATGTCACTTTTTGAGAGTTTAAGTTTTAGGAGTTTTAAGCTATTTGTGGTTAGCCTATATTCTAAACCACTGAGTATATGATTTCTTCTGTGAGAAGATGAATTTCAGGTTCTAAGCTCCAATTTATGCATGGGCCATGTGTATAATGGGAGAGACGAAAGTATATTTTCAGTTTTGACTATTGATTCTTGTGTTACTTTGGTCATTTAAACTGCGAACTGGGATTCTTCAACTGTAAAAGGTGAGCTGTAATATCTTCTTGCTTACCTCAAAATGTTGTACCGATCAAAAGAGAAAATGTGTGCAAGAAAGGAGTTAAAAACATAGCAGACATATAGTGTATGAATGAACATACAGTGTATGAAAGTTACTTTAAAAAAAACCCTTCTTTTTCTTTGTGTGTATATGAATGTGCCTGATACATGTGTGCATGTGGAAGTCAGAGGTTGATCAACTAAGTGTCTTCCGTAATCCCTTTCCACCTTAATTTTTTAAAAAAGATTTATTTATTTTTATTTTATGTGTATGAGTGTTTTGCCTGCATGTATGTATGTATATGCGTGATAGTGTTCTTAGTTCTTGTGAAGGCTAGGAGAGAATCTCAGATATAGTGGAACTAAATTTAAAGATGGTTGTAAGCTATCATGTGGGTGCTGGGAATTGAACCCAGGTCCTCTATAAGAACAGCAAGTGCTTTTAACTGGTGAGCCATCTCTTCAACCCTCTGTACCTCAGTTTTTGAGAAAGTCACTGACCTTGGAGCTCACTGACTCAACTAGATTGACTGGCCAGGGAACCCCAGGTACCCACTTGTCTCTGCCTCCCAGCCTTGGATTGTAGGCACATCCTGCTGTACCTGGCTTTGATGGAAGAGCTCGAGGTTCAGTGTAGGACCCTATGCTTTTGCAGCAAACCTTTTAACCACTGAACCATCTCTAGCTCCCATAAAACCTTTGAAACATAACTGTTAGTTATTTGACTCCAGCTTATTCTCTTATTTTTCATAATAGCATTTTTTTGGAACTAAGGAATAAGCAGAAAAATTCTGGAATTTTAAGGCAGGTGGCCGGTTGTTTGGGGTGGGTCCTTTCGTTTTCTTGGGTGTGTGGGAATTGAGGGCTGACTGCCAGGAGATTCTTGCCAACAGTGGCAGAACAGCAAGGGGAACAGTGCTAATAAGAACATCGTGATCCTTGCCAGAGCAAACCACTCCTGACATGTTGAGCTTGGTGTCTCTCCATGTGGGTCATCTTTCACTGGGCCTGGTTGGCTGAAATGGGACTTGACATTTTTTTGTGTATATTTTTATGTAAGAAGACATTGTGCTAAAAATATATAAGATTAAATGTATTAGAATATTATTAAAATACAAGAACATAAAATAAATGTAGAATTATATATTAGAATATAGAGATGGATAAGAAATAAATAGATGTGTGAAAGAAAATCTGTGAGAAATGGTGAGATAGAGCAGCCTGGGCCACACCTTTGGCTATTGGTTGGGTATGCTCCAGGAGAAATCTGAAGCCTGAGCAAGGAATGGAACCAGACCTGGGTGGGATTTTTCTCTCTGTAAGGAAAGAACACTGTGGCTCAGTTGGTTAGAAGCCCAGGAGACATCTAGAAAACGTTTGCTCTTCCTGTCTGCCTCTGACAGTGGAGAGGGAGTCTGTTGATGGGAATAGCCCTGTCTACTTCCCTCAGGGGAGACAAGGGGAGCTTGTTTCACTGACTCTAGTCACTTGAGGGTCTTAATTCTGAACTTCCAAGGCACACTTAAAAATTTGCATTTATTTATTTGTGTGTGTTTATGTAGTTATATGCATGTGCGTGGGCACCTGCATACCATGATATGCATGTGTACACTTGGAGTGAGTCATTTTTCTCTTTCTACCACTGGATCCTGGGGATTGAACTCAGGTTGTCAGGCTAGCTGGCAAATGTCTTTACCTGCTGAGCCATATCACTAAATGTAGCCTTCAAGCTATACTTAAATCATATTGAGATTGAGTTGTTTTTAAATCACATGACTTTCCTACTTGTGAAAATCAGTTCTATAGAAATGATTAATTCAGGGCTGGAGAGATGACTCAGTGGTTAAGAGCACTGGCTGCTCTTGCAGAGGACCTGGGTTTGAACCAGCACCCACTATCTGTAACTCTAATTCCAGGGGATCTGATGCCCTCTTCTATCCTCTGTAGGCACTGCATGACACGGGTACACTTATATACATGCAGATAATATATGCATATGCATAAAATAAAAATAAAAATTAAAAACGTATAAAAGGAAATGATTAATCCTTATTTTACCTCACTCAAAATTCTGTGTGTGTGTGTGTGTGTGTGTGTGTATGTGTGTGTTTGAGACAAAGTCTCATGGAGCTCAGGGTGGCCTTGAAATCACTCTGTAGCCAAGGCTGACTTTGAACTTTTGGTTTTCCTGCACTGGCATTACAGGCATGTACCACCATGCCGGGCTTCCTCATGCAAGAATTCTAATAGTATAATAATTTGAAATCTTTGAGATATAGGAAATTAACATTTTGTTACGTATTAACTAGTTGTTATATGTTTTAAAATACTTAAATATTTTAAAATACCAATCAAAACTTCATCCAAAATTTTTGTATAGAAAAAATTGCATCAGAGTACCTATCTGGTATAGTGATTTATTCTGTGTCAATTTAAAAAGAGATAAATTATGTTCTTTGTCTTTTATATAATTATTTGGAGAGGCAAATACCACATACAGTCATGTGTCATGAATAATGGCAGGGATATATTCTGAGAATTGCCTTCTTGGTGATTTTGTGTTTCTTTGTCAAGATAGAGTGATGTCAGTGGGTGATATTGTTAAGTTTTTTTTTTTTGAGATAGGGTCTATATGTAGCTCAGGCTGGCCTTGAACTCACAATAGCCCTCCTTCCTCAGTCTTCCAAGTGCTATGATTATAGGTATGCATAGCCATACCCCGCCTACTTCAAAGATTTGTAGCTGCTTGAATAATAAGAAAAGAAATATCAAAACAAAGCTTAATTCATTCTCAGCCTTTTAATTAAGAGCAAGTTTGACAACAATCAACCCACAATAACGGAGTAATTAATTAAATTAATTTCTCCCATAACTCACTCCTTTGTAGTTTTTGAGGGAATAAATGGAATTAAGGAAAAATTAGATAATTTACATAAGATGACATGTGGGATGTTAGCCGGGCGTGGTGGTGCATGCCTGTAGTCCCAGCACTTGGGAGGCAGACGCAGGCAGATCTCTGTGAGTTCAAGGCCAGCCTGGTCTACGTAGTGAGTTCCAGGACAGCTGGGATTACAGGGAGACCCTGCTTCAAAAAGACAAAAAAAAAAAAAAAGGCAAATGCATGGATCAGAAAGTAACAGCCTTTGTCAACAACACCAGGTTCATCAGTGCACATGAAGTCATTATGCAAATTAACAAGTGTAATAAATTAGGCATCCGAGTTTACAGGCTGTACTTCCACAGATGACTTTGTGTTAACCAATAAAGTTACTGTAAATAATCAAATGAAAGATCCAGGGCACATGGCTAAAGTTTTCTGCATTTTGTTCCTGCAGTCACCAGTCTTTCATATTTTTATCAGTAAGCTAGATGATTACATGAATATTTTTTTCCTTTTACATTTCCGTGTGAAAGTAAGTTAATAGAATCGCAGCAAATTATCCTTTAGAAGATGATAGATAGTGATCACAGAGTTGGAAATAAAATGAAGTTCAGTAAGTAAAAGCAGAGAGATTTTACATTGTGGTCATGCAGATAAATACTACAAACAAGAAAAAGATTGCAAATAAGAGAAAACGTGATAGTGGACCTAGTGTGTAACAGGTTGACTGTGTCAACAGGAGTCAATGAATTATGACGAAAAAGAAGACACACTACAAAGGTTGATGAAATTGTACCATAGCAAGGTCCTCTCCACCTTCCCCTGTCAGTTTACTTTGTGTTGTCTGTATGCCTAACAAAAGAAAACTTGAGGTTTTGGAGAGATGGTTCAACAGTTAAAAGCATGTGCTGCTGTTGCAGAGGATCCAAGTTCAGTTTCCAGCATCTACATGGGGTGGCTCAAAACTGCTTGTAACTCCAGTTCTGGGGGATCTCATACCCTCTCTGGCCTCTGTGTGCACTACACTCATATATAGATATATGTACATACACACAATTAAAACAAAAACAAATCTTTAAAAAAAATAGAAAACTTGGGGCTGGAGAGATGGGTCAGTGGTTAAGTACACTGGCTGCTCTTGCAGAAGACCAAGGTTCAGTTCCCAGCACCCACATGGTGGCTAACAACCATTGGTAAATCCAGTTCCAGGGGATCCGATTCCCCCTTCTGACTCTGTGGGCGTTGCACAATATGGGTGCATGAGTATACATGCAGGCAATACACTCATACACATAAAATAAAAATAATAAAAATAGAAAACTTTAGGTTCAAAGGATAGCTAAATATTTATTGATAAGATTACAAAATTAAAGAGATTTAGACAAATCCCATATTTTTCTTAAGAAGTTTTCTGGGCTGGAGAAATCACTGGGCTCAGGGGTTAAGAGCACTGGCTGCTCTTGCAGAGGACCTGGGTTCAATTTCTAGCATCCACATGGTGGCTAACAATCATCAGTAACTCCAGTTCCAGGGGATATGACGTGGGCATTGCACAACACGGATACACCTACTTACATGCAAGCAATACATTCATACAAATAAAATTTAAAAAAAATTTAAAAAGTTTTCTGAGAGTTTTCACAGTCTCAAACAAACAAACAAAGAAACAAACAAAACCAAAACAAAAATCAAAATTAAAAAGAAAACCTGTGGCATTTGGGAGAAAATGCTTGTTAGTTGTTCCCTAAGGCACAAAACCTGTCCAAACCCCTGCTTTGTAAATAAAGTTTATTGGAACATAACTATATGCCTTCATTTATATTTTGTCAGAGTTAGGTAGCTGCAACACAGACCATATGATCTGTAAAGCCTGCAATGTTTATATTATGTGTTCTTTATGGACATAAAGTGTTTGCAGAACACTTTTTGATGAGATCGGTGCATTCAGGGTGGAATGGCCATAGAACACTTTTTGAAAGCGTTTGAAAATGATAGTTATAAATGATTGTTCTTTATATATTACCTGATTTCTTTTTGTTTTGATTATACTATCTTTGTTTAAATGTTTGACATGTTCTTACTATGCTTTTTTCCCGTCTAGTCACTGATGTACCTCAAATAAATTTGAAGAGAAGTAAAGAAAATGAAGGTAACAAGAGGGATCAAGTAAAGAAGAGGAAAAAAAGGCAAAATGATTATCAACCCAACTATTTCCTATCCATTCCCATCACCAACAAAAAGGTGCTCATTTTCTTAAAAAAGTAACTATTTTTACTGTGAAGTGTTCTAACTTATATTTAAAGGATATTAAACACTTTTTAGCCCACTTGTTTGGAGCTTCTGATAGTCTTAGGTAATATAGTAGGACCATGTGGGGAAATTTCTCATTTAAATCATGGAAGCCTAATTAAGGAATAATTTTTTAAAACTATTTTATTATTTTTATTTTATGTGTATGAGTGTATTGCCTGCATGTATCTGAGTGCTGTGGAGGTCAGAAGTGGGCTTCCGAGTCCCCTGGAACGGGAATGAAGGACGGTTCATAGCCTCCATGTTGGTTCTGGGAATTGAACCCAGGTCCTCTGCAAGAGCAGTCAATGCTCTTAACTGCTGAGCTATCTCTCCAGCCCCGTAAGGAATAATTTTGAAAAATATTATGTTAATAATTTTTCAAAAGCCACACTCACAAGGTGGTCTGCTGGTCTTTCTGAAGGTTTGCTCAGTGTATGGAGGAGCCCTTCAGAAGCAGTGAGCAGTGAGCAGGTGGGAAAGGGATTCACAGACCTCTGGGAGAGAGTAAACTGGGTTTCTTGTTGTGGAGTTCTTTTTATGCTAGTTTCTTTAAAAATTCTTCATTGCTGTGGAAGTTGAGTATCCCTTGCTCAAAATACTTGACCAGAAGTGTGAGGCATTTTGGACTGCTTTGGATTATGGGATAGTCACATGTACATGATGAAATTATTTTAGGATGATATCCAAGTCTAAACGGAATTCATTAATTTTTCATGTATACCTTATTTGCATATCCTGAAGGTAATTTTATCAATAATTTTTAGTGCCTCTGTGTCTTGACTGTAACTTACCAGATGAAGTCAGGTGTTTAAATTTTCATTTATGGCGTTGTATTGGCCCTCAAAAACCTTTGGAGCTTTTTGGATTTCAGATTTTTGGATTAGGAACTCAACTTGTACCAACTTAATATTGCATATCAAACTTGGTAGAAATCTATTAAAAATTTGGAAAATTAATATATAAATAGTAAAAAATGGGACCAGCCAATGATATCATACCAAGAACCTTTTTTTTTTTTTAAGTCATAGACTTTTATTATTCACATACTTTATAGAAAAAGGGAATGTAAAAGGGCTAGAGTTGTATGAAACAAGTCCGGGCTGTTACATACCACCCTATTTACACATGGGAACAGCACTGTTCCCAGTTCAGGCACAATGGGTGTATGTGTCAGCTGCCCCTTTGCAGACACAGCCCTGGGCACTTGGAGCAGCTGACTGGGCAACAGCTCATCATGCAGGAGCTGCGCTTGCATTGTTTACAGCTGCAGGAACTGGCAGTGGAGCAGGAGCTGAGTGCAGCAGGAGATGTAGCGCTGGTGGCAAAGGGGCAGTGGGGCTGCTGGAAGGTGTGAATGTACTGAGAAACTTTTAAACAAAAAATAGTCAATACTGTCACTAAAACCCTAAAGCAGTGAGGTGGGAATGAAAGGATGCCTCACTTGTGAGACCACTTTTTTTGTAGCCTAATGTTAGGGCCAAATCTGAATTTGGTTGTGAATTATAGATACCTTGTTTGGCTAGCCCTCCCCTCCTTTGGGGGCCTATTGGTGAGGTTCAGACTCAGGGCTTCACATATGCTAGGTAAATGCTCTACCACTAAGCTGCACTCAGCCATGCTGAGAATTTTCTGAAATTTATTTTTATTTTATTTTATGTGTATGAATGTTTCACCTGCATATAAGTGCACTCCTGTCACACAATGCCTGTGGAAGCCAGAAGAGGGTGTCAGATCTCCTGAAACTAGAGTTCAGGGTGATTGCTGGCTGCCATGTGGGTGCTAGAAACCAATCTGGGATCTTAAACAAGAACAGCCAGTGTTCTTAACCGCTGAGTGATCTCTCCAACTCCCCTTCACTAAGACTTTTAAGAAATCAAATAACTAAATGTCAAAAAAGAAGGAAAAAAACCAAGTTCTGTTGGGTCATTCTAGGAAATACCTAGTCTGTGAGACATAGTTTAACTAGGGAAAAGAAACAAAAAGAAAATTTACCTAACCTCACAAGATTTTGGATTTCCTGTAGTGAAGGCTCATATTCTGATTTAACTGATACATACTTCATTCCTTTGAGGACTGAACAGTAAAAAAGTCCTTGGAAGTATTTGGATGATACAAAGTTTAGAGTAATCAGCAACTACACACTGCCTTCTGCTTGTAAGTTGTTTGGGTAGGTGTTTCTTGTTTTAGGATTGTGTGTACATGGGCATTAGGCAAGAGCAGGAAGAGGTTCTGCTGCTTCCGTGGGCAGCCCGACAGAAGCCAGGACCTCAGGAAACTCTGTGCTAGACAGCCAGAGGGGCTTCTCTGAGGACATTGCCTTGCCTCTAGAAGAGAAGCCAGGTTGTTTTGATTTATTCATTCCACTGTAGAGTCACTCAAAATATCTGATTTGTACCTCTCTGTATTGTTTTAATTAGACTATTTGTTTATTTATTTATTATTTATTTATTTATGGTACTTAGGATTGAACGTAGAGGGCCTCATGCATGCTAGGCAAGTGCTGTACTGCTGAGCTACATCCCCAGCACTCTTTTTACTTTTTTACATTGAGACAGGACTTCATTAAGTTATCCAGGCTGGCCTTGAACATGTGATCCTCCTGTTTCAGTTCCTGAGTAGCTGGGATTATAAGCCTGTGCCTCACAGGGCATTGGTTTTATATTGCTCCAATTTCTTTTCTTTGTTCCCACCCTAAGCTATCCCCACACCCCTGCTAGCAATTCTTGTCTCCTCCCCTCTTCCATTGAGAATTAATGGAGTGATATGGTGGGTACAGCAGTGGGATGGGAAATGAGGAATGAGGGTAGAGAAACTTCCTGTCTTCCACAAGGGTTTGGTCCATGAGGGTGGGGAGGTGGGGAGTGGGGTGGGTGTGGGAAGAAGGCTGAGGGTGCCCTCTGTAGACTTGGAGTTTAGGGACCTGGTTACCTGCCACCTGCCTCACAGACTGCACTGGTTCAGGTGACTAGAAGTTTCAACTTCTTTAGGTGATAATACTAACCTCACGTGCTTATCTTCTAAACCTCAATCTGGACACACCACCCATCTACTTGCTTAATCAGGATTTCCCCATTGACACCAGGATAAAGACTACTCCCAACTCTGTTCTCTAAGATTTGACTCTTCTGGCCTTCTTCATTTCAGCCCTTAGCTCTGCTTGAGCCCATCCTGCCGTCTTGACCAAGTCACTTCCCCTGTTCCTAGTCCGTTCCTTAAAGGCTTTTATAGCTTCTGATTCATTTGCCATTCTTGCAGTTTTATTTGATACTTGTCTTCCTTACAAGGTGTTTTAGTGCTTTCTTTGTACCTAGACTAGTGCATGTCCAAGAGTAGGTATATATTGTGTACATGTACAGACCCCTCATATCCCAGCACAGTTCAGGGATATAAGTGCAAATCTGCTATACTAAGCTATAACCAGAACTCTTCTCTTTTTAATGTGGTGCTGAAAATTGAACCCAGGTCATTGCATAGATGTATGCAAGCATTTCATCTCTGGCCCCCAAACTCTTAAAAAAAATAAATGCAAATCAAAATATAAGCTCAACAGCAAATAGTTATTTTAGAGGAGGTAGTGTGGTTTACCCAGCAGAGGGAAATGCAGGTTAATTTAATGCTGCTTTCTTGGGAGACATTTTAGGGAACACAGTAAGTTTAGAACACTTACACACAAATATGGGGAGATTTAAGAAATGTACAAGATTAGGACATATATTTCCTATCTTTTGCTTGAGTGCTTTTCCTGTCTGTTTGTGTTAAAGCATCTAAATTACTTCTGAGCTGTTGGGAAGGCCTGGGAAAAGAAACATCATTTGTCACATTGTTTCAATGGAAGACTGTATTCCAAGTTCCAATTAAGCGACCTGCAAACAAGCTTTGGGAGCTAACACAGTCACAATGAGGGTTCTATTTTTGGTCTCTACTTATTGGCATCCAGTTTTAAAGAAAAAAGCATTCAAAATTACACAGCTCTTTGATTTTAAATTTTCAGTAGTCTGGAATTCTTTATTAATAGAAAAATCTGTATTTTATATTTTAAAGAAATAGAAAATGAATTAGGATGGAAGCAAAATAATATCCTAATTAGAAGCATCTGAGTATGTGTTTTGCCATTAGCCTGGAATTACATATTCATTTAAAAGAAAAAATTTGAAGCTGGGCATGGTGGTGGCACACCTTTAATCCCAGCACTTGGGAGACAGAGGCAGGTGGATCTTTGTGAGTTTGAGGCCAGCCTGGTCTACATAGTGAGTTCCAGGACAGCTGGGGCTCCAAGGAGACCCTGTCTCAAAAAGACAAAAAATAAATAAAAAGAAAAAATTTGATGGGCTTGTAATAAATCTTATTTTTTTTAAAATGGTTAGGGTTGTGTAACTATTAATCTAACTATTGGCCGTATGTGTATGTGGTTTTATATGCTTTCTTATGCGGGGGAACAGGCTTGTCAGTTGTCTCTGTAGCAAAGTATCTGAAATTATTGACTCATAAAGGGAAAATGTTTCTTGGGTCACAGTTTTGGAGGTTGCTGTCCTTGACTGATTGATACGACTTTTTGGCTTATGGAAAGGCAACACTTCGAGCCAGGAGCCAGTAGCAGAGCAAAACTGCTCCCCTCATGGCCAGGAAACAAAGAGAGAGAGTGGAACTGGTTGCTGAAATCCTTTCAAGGACAGACCTATAATGACCCAGCAACTTCTCACTAGGCCCCACATTTTAAGAGTATGCCACCATCTCTCAAAAGCACCATCCTTGGGACCAAGCCCTTAACACATGGGCCTCTGGGAACATTCAAGATCCAAACTGGTAGGCAACACTAGCAATCAAATTAGCATTGAAAAAAGGCAAGACTAATCAGAAGTTAATGAGATTAGGAGTATATTAATTTTTAAGGAAGGCTTTTAGCTCCTAATGGAAAAATTTCCTTCAGGACTTTTAAAAGCATTCAATTCTTTGCTTTATCATTTTGCAATATGAAAGTTGCTAGTCTTAAAGTATGGAGGAAAATTAGCACATTTAGTTTTTTTCTGGAAAAAGGAGTAAATTGATATCATTAAAAATATTTTTTATTATTTTTATTTAATGTGTATGAGTGTATTGCCTGCATGTATGTAGGTGCACTGTGTTGTGCAATGCCTGAGGAAGTCAGAAGGAGGCATTGGATTCCTCTGGAACTGTAGTTACAGATGGTTGTTAGCTGCCATGTGTGTGATGGGAATTAAACCAGCCTCCAGAAAAATGTTCTTTATCTATCAAGTGTTTAATATAAGATGATATTGGGGCTGGAGAGATGGTTCAGCAGTTAAGAGCACTGGCTGTTCTTGCAGAGGACCCAGGTTTGGTTCTCAGCACCCACATGGCAGTGTATAACCATCTATATATAACTCCAGTTCTGGGGGACCCAATGCCCTCTTCTGGCCTCCATGGGCACTGCATGGATGTTGGTGCAAATATATATGTACAGACAAAACACTCATACGCATAAAATAAAAATAGATAAAAAAAGATACTGACAGTAGAAAGTGGTGTAAAGGTGACATTTTAAAAAAATAACATTTTGCTGTTTGTAGCTGATTTTTTACTCTTATTCCAGTTATTGCTAGATCAGTTTTTCAAGTAATTTTTTTAACTTAAAAAATTTTATTGATGTACAGAAGCTTTTTATTGAGAATTTCATACATGCATATAAGGTATTTTGATCAAATCCATGTCCACTCCGTCTCCTCCAACTCCTTTCATATCTCCCTATCACTTTTTCCTGACAACTTAGTGAACTTCGTGTACTTTCTTTCTTTTTTTCTAATATGGGGCTTTTTGCTACCCCAACATTCACTGCTCTGGAAAGGTAACCCTAAAATCTTTAAGGGATTAGATAAGAGCTCCCAAATACTTTAGACATTTTTGGCCTTTGGAACAGAGTATGTTGCTAAGAGGCCCAAGTACACTTTGACTTTTAGCTAAGAAACTGGCTACTTTTCTTTGGGGTCTTTTTACCCTAACTGCTTAGCCAATTCCTACCTCCTATTCTTAACACACCATCCATTCATCCATCCATCCATTTGTCTATGTATCTATTAATGTACCTAATCATCTTT